>NC_089840.1:64646181-64947681 GCF_035609145.1 Eleutherodactylus coqui | reverse complement strand
TTTCATGGAAAACACAAAATTGTTTGGGTGACCCCAAACTTTTGAACGGTAGTGTATGTTTATGCTGAAGTTGGATGAAAAGCTCTTTTACTAGTAGAGGGGCTTATCAGACCATGGCACTTACAGCTTTATCAACCCCTTGGACACAGTGGGCAGTCGATAGTGCAAAGAAAGTCAGTTTTTCATTCCTAAAAAATTAATTGGACCTCCCACAATTGGTATCCTAGGAGTCAACATAGTCTACTAACCCCTTGACTCGGCTCTGATCTTGCTACCTGGCCAAGCAAGTTCTAGCCAATAATTATGGACAGTCTTAGTATTGTTTTATACAGAGTATAGTAAAAAGAAAGACTGATCCAGTACTATACTTCAGTATTGGTGTCCTATATTGAAATAACAATAACAATACATACATAGAGTCTTTGTTGGACCTTTGTTCATTCCAGGAACTCTCAATGCAGATCAGTACCTGAATCTCCTGCAGACGGTGGTGAATGACTACCTGGATAATCTGCCCCTATCATAGCGGAAGAAGGCCACTTCGAGTATACATGAATGGCCTTATAAGTCTACTCACTCGCTCATCCAAGAAAAGATAGTGTTCCTGACCCACGTCACAGGCCTCTCGCTAGCCAAGCCAGAAACCTACTGCACATTGATGAGGGGCAAACACCCCAAAACCGCTGTCTGTGTACGGATGCTGGCTTTCAATTCCCAGTCATTGTTACAAGGCTTCTATAAAGAGTCTAACATTGACTTGCAGGAATGCGGCTTTCCAATAGGTGGCACTGCAGAGGTATTGTTCAATCTTCCTTATTTCCTTACTACAGCCATATCACAAGACATAGAGAAATGTCAAAAGCTGATTTCTGCTTCTCACACGCTATTGCTAAACTTTGCAGTTGGGTTTTACTCTCTCCGTCTTACAAGGGACACAACACAAAATTGAAATCCATATTCTAGGGCCCCCAGGCATTGTGCACCAAGCATCATGTAGCACATCCATGCCTTCCTATTCAACTATGCTATTGTTATTTCAATATAGAACACCAGTATTGAGATATAGTGCTGGATCGGTCTTTTTCATTAGACCCTGTATTTAAATGTAAAAATAAATTAAAATACCCTATTGCACTTATTTCTACTAATACATATAGAAGTCTGACTGCCATTGGGTAAATGTACTATTTACTGCATATTATGATAAAATCATTGCTTCTGTTTCCAACATTGACTTTCCAGCACTGACATTTTTTCCGATGAGCAGCTTCACTTTCTATTTGTGCTGATCGCTGAATTCCCCATGTGACAAGTAAAGTAACTGTGAGAGAGAGCGCCACATTGTATTAAATAGATGGAGACTGGTAATGTTAAAGCAATCAATGAGGCCTGGTACTTCATATCAAGAAGACGTACAGAAAATCGCTCACATAGATTTTCGATGTCTGTTGTTCTCCCTCATGTACAATACATCACTATTCTTTACAGCTGCCTTAATTACATTCTACCTTCCTATATCGCAGGGATTTGTGGTATACAGAAGATGTTAACTTCCCCCCAAAAATGTGTCTTTCCCATTTTAATAGAGAATCAAGTTGTCCATCAGCAGAGAGTTTCTTTGTGCCCAGACCAAAACTCAATCATTTTACCTTAACTTAGGTAGATGCAGAGCGACTCACGGTCGATTGTCTAAAAAAGGCCCAATGTGACACATTAAATCCAACTATTTTTCATTTTCTTTTAGCTTACCAGTAAAAACATTAGATACAAAAATTCTGTAGTTATAACAATATTTAAATGAGGTAGAAAAGAGATTTTCCAGGTTTAGAAAAAAATATATATGTGATAGATTTACTAAAAAAAGTCCATGCTCACCTGGATCAATGGGCCAGCAGCGCTGGAGTGTCAGAGGGTTTAA
The DNA here is from genome assembly GCF_035609145.1 of Eleutherodactylus coqui. NCBI lineage: Eukaryota > Metazoa > Chordata > Amphibia > Anura > Eleutherodactylidae > Eleutherodactylus > Eleutherodactylus coqui. The sequence goes on along the minus strand of NC_089840.1, from coordinate 64,945,763 downwards.
AAGGGGAGTATGGCTTTTTTATGCATGGGGCAGAGAAGATCCTTGTGTTTAGGGTGGGGTCACACGAATGTGTTTTTGTGCGTGCATACGCACGCACAAAAACACGCTTGTATTTGCAACATTGCATTCCCTATGGTGTGTGCACATGTCGGTACTTTGCAGGTGCGTGCTTGCAAAGATACGACATGCGTCCACCATTGGGAATGCACGCATTGTTTTCAATGGAGCCGCGGCTGCTGCCGGCGGCTCCATTGAAAACAATGGTCTGCCGGCACCCCTGCATTCTTTTTCAGGGAAGGGCTTTACATATAAGCCCTTACCTGAAAAAGAAACATTTTAGTGTAAAAAAAAAAACTTACCTCTCCGCCGCTGCCATGACCCACGCGGGCATGAAGTTTCCTTCACCCCCGCTAGTTAAAATCTGTGGCAGATGCAGCGGAGGAATTCTTCAATTCTCAACCGCAGCTGTCACACATGACAGCTGCGGTAGAGAATCCTGCTGCCGTCATCCCCGTCATTGGATTTCAGGGAAGGGCTTTAAACATAAGCCCTTCCCTGAAAATCCAAGAAAAGTAGTGTAAAAAAAAAAAGCATACTTACCTCCTTTCAGTTACACCCAACGGGGCTCAGCCGCGACTTCTGGCGCTGGTCCCCGACTCTGTAGTTCTGAGATATCAGCAGCCGGGGATTTAAAATCCCTGCCTGCTGGTAGCTCTGATTGTGATTGGCTGAAGAAAATCCCTGCCTGCTGGTAGCTCTGATTGTGATTGGCTGAAGCGCTTCAGCCAATCACAATCAGAGCTACCAGCAAGCAGGGATTTTAAATCCCCAGCTGCTGATATCTCAGCAGCACTACAGAGCCGGGGACAGCGGCAGAAGTCGTTGCTGAACCCCAGCAGCCGTCAATGGCTTTTCAGGGAAGGGCTTCATAGTGTAAAAAAAAAAAAAATTCAATACTCAGCTGCGACTTCTGCCACTGTTCCGGCTCTGTAGTTCTAAGCTATCATCAAAATCCCTGCCTGCTGGTAGCTCTGAGTATGATTGGCTGAGCGCTTCAGGGAAGCCCCAAGTTCCTGTTGCAGGATTGCCCTTTACAAGGGTGGGTGCTCCGCTTCTTAGGCAGATTAAACTTCTTTGAGATTAAGGATAGATCCCAACCCTTCTTTGCCCTTTGCCCTGCTGTGCATGCTGTCTCTTTCTGTTTTACCTAGTTCTTGTGGTTTCCCTTTCGTCCTTGTTGGATTTGACACTATATTCTTTTTTTTTTTGTTGTTGTTAACACTATACAATTAACATAAGAGCCAATCTCTGTACACAAGTGATTAGCAGAAAAAAATAGTCAATCCATTATATCGGATTACACAACATGCTACTAATTCCTATTTAAGTGAATGCATTTTGCACTTCACTGGATCATTAGCTGTATTTCTACAAATCTTTTATATATAGTGATGAACTTAAAGAATAAGTAAAATAGATCAAAGAGTTCTGGTATAACAGCTCTTAGAAAATCCCACATCTGACAATACATATCATCATTAATAAATAGTTGCTAGCATTGTAGTTACACCTAACCCATACTATCGGAAATAACTTTCTACACTTCCTGTTGATCTTTACAGGATCTATAGAATTTAACAGTCAGGATACGCAAAGCAGTCAACAGTCAGTGATTACTATATCTATCTTTATCCGTTTAGTTGAAGCAGGCTCTCTGACACTTTATGGATCAGTCCTCTCCACACGGTTCTGTTTTGTACCGCTTCTTTCAGTTCAATCATTTGCATGTTGGTGTCGGCTTTGATAGTATCAAGTCAGCATGGTCTTTGGTGGCCAGTTCTTCTTTTGCCGCTGACCACCTATAGCATGATCGCTGTTTCTAATGAATTAGCTTATATTATATGGCCGAAATATGAGGGTCTCTGTTTTGTAATTCTGCCCTACAATGAGAACTTTGGCTTGATGCGGTCTAGGAGTGTTTTGTTGGTGATCTTGATGGTCTAAGGAATTCGTAGGAAGTTCCAACAGCACCAAAGTTCTAAGGCAACAATCTTCTCCAGTCTGTTTTCTTGAATGTCCAACTTTAAGTAGTGATTGGGAAGATGATTGCGTTGACTATCGGCATTTCGTTGAAATGTTTATGGCTTTGTTTTTCCATCTTTTTTTAATTTCAGGTCCTGACTCGAGTGATTACTATGAAGCTCCTAATTCTCCTACATTTAGTAAAGCTTATTGAATATTTGATCTAATATATATAATGTCAAGCACATTATCTATTTATTAATGACATGCAAGTTTAATCATGTGCAGAGAAATCAGAAGGACAGTCTGTAAAGTAGAAGGTCGTATTCAATGCAATATTCAAAAGGAAGAAATTGCTGTTGCGTTAATTTAATAATGCAGGGTATTTGGAGGCTTTCGGTAGAAAAAGGAAACATTGTACTTTATATTATCTGCTTTTAGAATAATGTAATACAAGTGAAGTGTTTAATTAAGGAAATACATGATTTGGGCTGAAAAGCACTCATGTTATCAGTGACAATGTATAAATACATTTATATATATATGTACTGGATGCACACATTTTCTGATTAAAGGGAATGTATTTAGTTTTACTGTAGTTCCATTAATTAGAAGCAAGTCTGTTGAACAGAAGTAATATAGTTGTTCTTTTTTAATGTTATAGATATTACTGTATTTTAATTTATTTTTATAAACCTCTATAGGGTTGCCATATTGTATCAAAAGTAAAGCAAAGATTTAATTAATAAAGTAGCATTGGGCAAAGCTGAGGGGTATTTGGCGAAAGAAGAGATAACATCTAAGACTGGTAACATTTTTTCCGCATTTTAAAAGCAACACTTATGAGGATACATGTACCGTAGTTTATTACAGGCAGTGTAGCCTTCGGTTAGATGGCACTCTGAGCAAGAATTCATTTTTAACACCCACTAGAGATGAGCGAACGTACTCGTCCGAGCTTGATATTCGTGCGAATATTAGGGTGTTCGGGATGCTTGTTACTCGTAACGAGTACCACGCGATGTTCTGGTTACTTTCAGTTTCCTCTCTGAGACGTTAGCGCACTTTTCTGGCCAATTGAAAGACAGGGAAGGCATTACAACTTCCCCCTGTGACGTTCAAGCCCTATACCACCCCCCTGCTGTGAGTGGCTGGGGCGATCAGATGTCACCCGAGTATAAAAGTCGGCCCCTCCCGCGGCTCGCCACACATGCCTTGTGAGTTAGCTGAGGGACAGTGCTGCTGGTGCCTGAGCTGCTGTAGGGAGAGTGTTAGTAGTGAGTGTAGGCTTCAAGAACCCCAAAGGTCCTTCTTAGGGCCACATCTACCTGTGTGCAGGCTGCTGCTAGCAGTGGTTTTTGTTTTTTTTTCTCAAAATCAGCAGTGCAGAGCGTTGCACCTGGCATTAGGGACAGAAGTGGTGCTTAGGCAGGGAGAGTGTTAGGAGTGAGTGTAGCCTTCAAGAACCTCAACGGTCCTTTCTAGGGCCAAATTTAACCGTGTGCAGTACTGTGCTGGCTGCTGTTAGCAGTGTTGCATTTTTTTTTTCTTCTAAAAATCGTCTGTGCAGAGCATTGCACCCTCCATTGATACTACAGGGACAGAATTGTGTAGGCAGGGCCACAACACAGTTATTGTTCATTGAATATCCGCAGTGGGGCCGTCCCTTTGCAAAAAAGCAGGGAAAAAATTATATTTGGCCTGCCTGTGTCAGTCCTAAGGTCTCCGTGTACGTGTGTGCTACGTGGAGAACGTACAAAAATCAAATGCAACCAGCTACGGTTTACTGCAGGCTTGCGCCATTGTCTTTCCTGACTGGCAAATACCTGCTCTGCCAGAGTTAATAACTCTGCTACACTAAAGTTGTGTGACACTTTTTCAGGGCCACACCACAGTTATTAATTAAACGTATTGTTCATTGAATATCCGCAGTGGGGCCCTCCCTTTGCAAAAAAGCGAAAAAATTATATTTGGCCTGCAGGCTTGCGCCAATTTATTTCCTGCCTGGGAAATCAAATCACTGGTAATACAGCATGCTGAGGGGTAGGGGTAGGCCTAGAGGACGTGGACGCGGCCGAGGACGCGGAGGGCCAAGTGAGGGTGTGGGCACAGGCCGAGCTCCTGATCCAGGTGTGTCGCAGCCGACTGCTGCGCGATTAGGAGAGAGGCACGTTTCTGGTGTCCCCACATTCATCGCCCAATTAATGGGTCCACGCGGGAGACCTTTATTAGAAAATGAGCAGTGTGAGCAGGTCCTGTCCTGGATGGCTGAAAGTGCTTCGAGCAAGCTATCATCCACCCACAGTTCTGCGCCGTCCAGTGCTGCAAATCCGAATCCTCTGTCTGCTGCTCCTCCTTCCTCCCAGCCTCCTCACTCCACTACAATGACACATGCTCAGGAGCGGGAACACTCCCAGGAACTTTTCTCGGGCCCCTGCTCAGATTGGGCAGCAGTGGTTCCTCTACCACCAGAGGAGTTTATCGTCACTGATGCCCAACCATTGGAAAGTTCCCGGGGTCCGGGGGATGAGGCTGGGGACTTCCGGCAACTGTCTCAAGACCTTTCAGTGGGTGAGGAGGACGATGACGATGAGACACAGTTGTCTTGCAGTGAGGTAGTAGTAAGGGCAGTAAGTCCGAGGGAGGAGCACACAGAGGATTCGGAGGAAGAGCAGCAGGACGATGAGGTGACTGACCCCACCTGGTGTGCAACGCCTACACAGGACAGGTCTTCAGAGGGGGAGGCACGGGCAGCAGCAGGGCAGGTTGCAAGAGGCAGTGCGGTGGCCAGGGGTAGAGGCAGGGCCAGACCGAATAATCCACCAAGTGTTTCCCAAAGCGCCCCCTCGCGCCATGCCACCCTGCAGAGGCCGAGGTGCTCTAAGGTCTGGCAGTTTTTCACAGAGACGCCTGACGACCGACGAACAGTGGTGTGCAACCTTTGTCGCGCCAAGATCAGCCGGGGAGCCACCACCAACAGCCTCACCACCACCAGCATGCGCAGACATATGATGTCCAAGCACCCCACAAGGTGGGACGAAGGCCGTTCACCGCCTCCGGTTTGCACCGCTGCCTCTCCCCCTGTGCCCCAACCTGCCACTGAGATACAACCCCCCTCTCAGGACACAGGCACGACCGTCTCATGGCCTGCACCCACACCCTCACCTCCGCTGTCCTCGGCCCAATCCAGCAATGTCTCGCACCGCACCGTCCAGCCGTCGCTAGCGCAACTGTTGGAGCGCAAGCGCAAGTACGCCGCCACGCACCCGCACGCTCAATCGTTAACCGTCCACGTAGCCAAATTTATCAGCCTTGAGATGCTGCCGTAAAGGGCTGTGGAAACGGAGTCCTTCAAAGCTATGATGGCGGCGGCGGCCCCGCGCTACTCAGTTCCCAGTCGCCACTACTTTTCCCGATGTGCCGTCCCAGCCCTGCACGACCACGTCTCCTGCAACATTGTACGCGCCCTCACCAATGCGGTTAGTGGCAAGGTCCACTTAACTACGGACACGTGGACAAGCACAGGCGGGCAGGGCCACTACATCTCCCTGACGGCACATTGGGTGAATTTAGTGGAGGCTGGGACAGAGTCAGAGCCTGGGACCGCTCACGTCCTACCCACCCCCAGAATTGCGGGCCCCAGCTCGGTGGTGGTATGTTCGGCGGTGTATGCTTCTTCCACTAAAGCACCCTCCTCCTCCTCCTCCTCCTCCTCCTCTGTCTCGCAATCTAGATGTGTCAGCAGCAGCAGGATGTCGCCAGCAGTCGGTGTCACGCGGCGTGGCAGCACAGCGGTGGGCAAGCGTCAGCAGGCCGTGCTGAAACTACTCAGCTTAGGAGATAAGAGGCACACGGCCCACGAACTGCTGCAGGGTCTGACAGAGCAGACCGACCGTTGGCTTGCGCCGCTGAGCCTCCAACCGGGCATGGTCGTGTGTGACAACGGCCGTAACCTGGTGGCGGCTCTGCAGCTCGGCAGCCTCACGCACGTGCCATGCCTGGCCCACGTCTTTAATTTGGTGGTTCAGCGCTTTCTGAAAAGCTACCCACGCTTGTCAGACCTGCTCGTAAAGGTGCGCCGGCTCTGCGCACATTTCCGCAAGTCCCACACGGACGCTGCCACCCTGCGCACCCTGCAACATCGCTTTAATCTGCCAGTGCACCGACTGCTGTGCGACGTGCCCACACGGTGGAACTCTACGCTCCACATGTTGGCTAGGCTCTATGAGCAGCGTAGAGCTATAGTGGAATACCAACTCCAACATGGGCGGCGCAGTGGGAGTCAGCCTCCTCAATTCTTTTCAGAAGAGTGGGCCTGGTTGGCAGACATCTGCCAGGTCCTTCGAAACTTTGAGGAGTCTACCCAGGTGGTGAGCGGCGATGCTGCAATCATTAGCGTCACCATTCCTCTGCTATGCATCTTGAGAACTTCCCTGCAAACCATAAAGGCAGCCGCTTTGCGCTCGGAAACCGAGCCGGGGGAAGACAGTATGTCGCTGAATAGTCAGAGCACCCTCCTGTCTATATCTCAGCGCGTTCAGGAGGAGGAGGAGGAGCATGAGGAGGATGAGGAGGAGGGGGAAGAGACAGCTTGGCCCACTGCTGACGGTACCCATGCTGCTTGCCTGTCATCATTTCAGCGTGTATGGCCTGAGGTGGAGGAGGAGGAGGAGGAGGAGGATCCTGAAAGTGATCTTCCTAGTGAAGACAGCCATGTGTTGCGTACAGGTACCCTGGCACACATGGCTGACTTCATGTTAGGATGCCTTTCTCGTGACTCTCGTATTCAACGCATTCTGGCCACTACGGATTACTGGGTGTACACACTGCTCGACCCACGCTATAAGGAGAACCTTCCCACTCTCATTCCCGAAGAGGAAAGGGGTTCGAGAGTGTTGCTATACCACAGGACCCTGGCGGACAAGCTGATGGTAAAATTCCCATCCGCCAGCGGTAGTGGCAGAAGGCGCAGTTCCGAGGGCCAGGTAGCAGGGGAGGTGCGTAGATCGAGCAGCATGTACAGCCCAGGCAGTGCAACAGTCTTTAAGGGCCTGGCCAGCTTTATGGCTCCCCAGCAAGACTGTGTCACCGCTCCCCAGTCAAGGCTGAGTCGGCGGGAGCACTGTAAAAGGATGGTGAGGGAGTACGTAGCCGATCGCACGACCATCCTCGGTGACGCCTCTGCCCCCTACAACTACTGGTTGTCGAAGCTGGACACGTGGCCTGAACTAGCGCTGTATGCCCTGGAGGTGCTTGCTTGTCCTGCGGCTAGCGTCTTGTCGGAGAGGGTGTTTAGTGCGGCTGGGGGAATCATCACAGATAAGCGTACCCGCCTGTCAACCGACAGTGCCGACAGGCTTACACTCATCAAGATGAACAAAGCCTGGATTTCCCCAGACTTCTCTTCTCCACCAGCAGACAGCAGCGATACGTAAGCAATACGTAGGCTGCACCCGCGGATGGAAGCTACGTTCTCTCTCACCATCCAAAACGGGGACATTTCTGCTTCATCAATCTGTGTCTAATATTCCTCCTCCGGCTCCTCCTCCTGAAACCTCACGTAATCACGCTGAACGGGCAATTTTTCTTAGGGCCACAAGGCTCACTCATCTAATTTTTCTAAACAATTTTTATATGTTTCAATGCTCTTAAAAGCGTTGAAACTTTAACTTGAACCAATTTTTCGTTAAACTGGGCTGCCTCCAGGCCTAGTTACCACTTAAGCCACATTAACCAAAGCGCTTAATGGGTTTCACCTGCCATCTTGGTTGGGCATGGCCAATTTTTACTGAGGTACATTAGTACTGTTGGTACACCAATTTTTTGGGGCCCTCACCTACAGTGTAATCATAGCAATTTGTATGTTCTTCGCCTGCACTCATGGTACAGAAGTGTGTGTGGGGTTGGCCTACACTTTAGCTACATAAATGTAACTTGGGCCTTGGCTATACTGCAGCTACTGAAATGGAACTAAGACTGCGCTCCCACTATACTGCTGCTTCGGAATTGTTACTGGGGCCTGCCTTGAGTGCTACTATTGCTGACATGGAACGAAGACTGCGCTCCCGCTATACTGCTGCTTCGGAATTGTTACTGGGGCCTGTCTTGAGTGCTACTATTGCTGACATGGAATGAAGACTGCGCTCCCGCTATACTGCTGCTTCGGAATTGTTACTGTGGCCTGTCTTGAGTGCTACTATTGCTGACATGGAACGAAGACTGCGCTCCCGCTATACTGCTGCTTCGGAATTGTTACTGGGGCCTGTCTTGAGTGCTACTATTGCTGACATGGAACGAAGACTGCGCTCCCGCTATACTGCTGCTTCGGAATTGTTACTGGGGCCTGTCTTGAGTGCTACTATTGCTGACATGGAACGAAGACTGCGCTCCCACTATACTGCTGCTTCGGAATTGTTACTGGGGCTTGTCTTGAGTGCTACTATTGCTGACATGGAATGAAGACTGTGCTCCTCCTATAATGCTGCTAGTGATATGTTAGTGGGGCCTGTCCTAATGCTACGGCTGAAATGTTACGAATTATGGGCTCTGCCTATACCGCTGCTAATGGTATGTCTCTGGGATGTGGAAACAGAGGCTTCCCAAAGACATGATGGCGGCGAGGCCATTTCCCACCAACGCGGTTACTGTTAAGGTGCATATAACCACGGACACGTGGAGAGGACACGTAGTGCCTCAAAAACATCCCCCTCCTCCTCCAACAGGGAAAACATTCTTGGCAAATGCCTTTGCATTGGTTCGTCTGGTGGCAGTCCAAGAATTTCACCTTTACCGACACTACAAGAGAGCCCCCCCACCATCCCCCCGCCACGGCCCACTTAATCCTGGCCACATTCCGAAAACCAACAAAATACAACCGCGCTACTAGGTCCGCAGTCACCACCACATTACCACCAACGCGGTTACTGTTAAGGTGCATATTACCAGTCTGACTGGGGCATGCAGACACCTTGACAGAATGAATAGTGTGTGGCACATAGGTTCCCCATTGCTATGCCCACGTGTGCAGCTCCTGATGGCGGTGGCACAGGATTCTATTTCTCATTGCTTCTGTACAGCATTGTGGGCTATCGCCCCGCCCCTTTTAAAGAGGGTCGCTGCCTAGCCGTGCCAACCCCTCTGCAGTGTGTGCCTGCGGTTCCTCCTCATGGCAGACGCACTTCTAAATAGACATGAGGGTGGTGTGGCATGAGGGCAGCTGAAGGCTGCGCAGGGACACTTTGGTGTGCGCTGTGGGGGGGAGGGGGGGCGGTTGGTCAGCATGTAACCCAGGAGAAGTGGCAGCGGAGTGTCATCCAGGCAGTGATTGTGCTTTGTTGTAGCTAGTGTGGTGCTTAGCAAAGGTATGCCATGCTAATGAGGGCTTTTCAGAAGTAAAAGTTTTTGGGAGGGGGGGGGGCCCACTCTTGCCGCTATTGTGGCTTAATAGTGGGACCTGTGAACTTGAGATGCAGCCCAACATGTAGCCCCTCACCTGCCCTATCCGTTGCTGTGTCGTTCCCATCACTTTGTTGAATTGCCCAGATTTTCACACATGAAAACCTTAGCGAGCATCGGCGAAATACAAAAATGCTCGGGTCGCCCATTGACTTCAATGGGGTTCGTTATTCGAAACGAACCCTCGAGCATCGCGAAAAGTTCGTTCCGAGTAACGAGCACCCGAGCATTTTGGTGCTCGCTCATCTCTAACACCCACCCATCATAATTAAAAAAAAAATTATATATATATATATATATATATATATATAAATATATATATATTGCACTAATAGTCAGTTTGCCCGTATTCTGTTTGTGCATAAATTCAAATGATAGCAGCCTTCTCACACCAGAACAACTCACTTAATACATATTCTACAGGAATTAAGCTTATAACTTAAGACTGCGCTCCCACTATACTGCTGCTTCGGAATTGTTACTGGGGCCTGTCTTGAGTGCTACTATTGCTGACATGGAACGAAGACTGCGCTCCCGCTATACTGCTGCTTCGGAATTGTTACTGGGGCCTGTCTTGAGTGCTACTATTGCTGACATGGAATGAAGACTGCGCTCCCGCTATACTGCTGCTTCGGAATTGTTACTGTGGCCTGTCTTGAGTGCTACTATTGCTGACATGGAACGAAGACTGTGCTCCCGCTATACTGCTGCTTCGGAATTGTTACTGGGGCCTGTCTTGAGTGCTACTATTGCTGACATGGAACGAAGACTGCGCTCCCGCTATACTGCTGCTTCGGAATTGTTACTGGGGCCTGTCTTGAGTGCTACTATTGCTGACATGGAACGAAAACTGCGCTCCCACTATACTGCTGCTTCGGAATTGTTACTGGGGCCTGTCTTGAGTGCTACTATTGCTGATATGGAACGAAGACTGTGCTCCTATAATGCTGCTAGTGATATGTTAGTGGGGCCTGTCCTAATGCTACGGCTGAAATGTTACGAATAAATATATATATATTGCACTAATAGTGAAATGTTACGAATAAATATATATATATTGCACTAATAGTCAGTTTGCCCGTATTCTGTTTGTGCATAAATTCAAATGATAGCAGCCTTCTCACACCAGAACAACTCACTTAATACATATTCTACAGGAATTAAGCTTATAACTTAAATACAGTCTCAGTACCAAGCTTATGACATAAATACAGCACCAGAACCAAGCTCAGTATATACAGCACAAGAACCAAGAACATAGCAGAAATATATCACCACAGTTGAGCTCAAAACCAAAATACAGCATAAAAACCAAGCTCAGTACGTAAATACAACACATGAACCAAGCTCTTAACATAATATAGCACTGGAACTGAGCTACTAACATAAATACAGAAGTAGAATCGTGCTCAGTGTATAAATAGAGCACTAGAACCAAGCTTATAACATAACTACAGCACCAGGACCAAGCTCATAGCATAAGTACAGCATCAGAACCATGCTCAGTACATAAATACAGCAGAAGAACCAAGCGCATAAGAAATAGAGCACCAAAAGCAAACTCATTACATAAATACAGCAGGGTCCAACATGAGTACATAGATAAAATTCCAGAACTAAGTTCATAAATACAGTAGCAGAACTAAGTGAACATGTTGTTGGAGCACCAATGGACTGAAAGTGGCATCTCAGAAATTCAAAGGGGAGATGACAGAGCCAGGAGGATGATGACGATTCATGTAGCTCCAAAAGATGATGGCGCATGGAGAAAGATCTTCTGGCCAGGCAAATCTAGTAGAACCTCTCCTTCCAGAGAACTGAATTGGAATACTTGCTATATTGAATTTTGCTAGGGAACCATAGCAGTCAACTGCTAAGAGTAAAGGGCTGTAGATAGTGTTGGCATGCAAGAGGTTTCTACTTTCTTAGGCTGCTCCTGGTCATGTACTAAGATTTTGTCATAGTCCAGTCTAGCGCTGCCATATTAATGTCCTTCTTCTAGGTTCTAGATTGGTTACTATTCTCAAATGCAGAAGATGGCAGAAGTGTGGCTTTACATGGTGCTTTCACACAAGAGCGCCAGTCATGTCACTGCTCACCTCCATTCATAATGAACAGGTAATCCTTCAAAGATGAACAACTGCCTGTTCACACTGAGCGAGAGTTACTCACTAGTCATTGAGCTAAAATGACACTACTAGGAGTTAATGAGTGATTCCTTGCTCAATACCCTGCCAGGTACAACTATCGCTAAAATCGCCCTTTGAATTATTTTTTGGCTGATAGTTCTCCCGTGTAAAGCCAGCCTTAACTAAATAGTCCAACAGTTATTACTCAAAGTATAAACACAAGTAATTGCATATCTCTTATTTGATATATGCAAGTTTACTAATGAGTTCACTTGCTTTTGAGGGAATGTTTTGGGTAAGACTAAGGTCTTACAGTGACACTAATGAATTAAGCTGACAGGTCCTGAAATATTCTGTCATCAGGCTTTTTTTAATTAGTTTAATTTTAATTTGTCTTGGCAGATTTTTGTAACAAGCTCTCACAATGTCAACATGACTCTTTTTTTGCCATTTCATGTATTCCAAATACCAGCATGTCTTCTGGCCTCTTTTTTTGAAGAGGTCTTTATAAAATAATGGCTCATCAGGCTTAATGAAAAGGTTACTGCTGCTTGGCTTGCCAGAATACTTCTTTTCCCTGTCAGAATAACCTACTTTCCTTGAGTCATATGGTATCACGTACTTAGCTGTGTGTTTGTGCATATTTTACTAAATCCTGTTTAATTTGCTTGGTTACTAAGTAAGCTGATTACAATGTAATCTGAGAAAATTTAAAGTGAAGATCCTCTTAAATGTATCTTCTTATATGTCGTATCTTCTCAAACCACCTCAGATTCCAAAAATATAGTGGAACTTCTGAGCATAAAAAGTTGGGTTCACAGATTCAGTCATGGGGGTGATTGTTGGATGCACAACCAAAAACGGTGCAGCAGAATTGAACACAGTTGACCGCGGATTGCCATGGTTTCACTGCAAAAACATGGTGTTTATCTGCTTCACCTGGATGTTCTGTGAAAGTGTGGCAAGTCGTGCTACACTTTGCCGCATGGTTCTCATCTGTATGGAACACTAAAGTTTTGTGACTGCAATGTGTAAGCCCCGGCTAGCAATGCCAAGCAGGCATGCATGTCTTGCAGAGCTTTATGACCCTTCATTTTTGGGTGTAACTATAAGGAATTGCACCAAGGTCCTGAAACCTGAGGGGGGGGGGGGGGGGGGGCAAAAGGTCTCCCTGCCCCATATGAGATGACAGTATTATAAATTAAAACTCCTGATATTTGGTAAGCCCCGTTACATATTTTGCATTGGGGCACAGGTGATTCAATGGAATGGAATTCGAACTTGTTAGAAATTGAAATTGAACACTTTGTCTACTGATATAAATAGTCATTAAACACCACAAAATGACTTGCTGGTTCATCCACAATCAAGCCTCCTGTACACGGCAGGTCCAGATTCCAACAGCGGAATCCCGCACGGAATCCGGTCCTGACCACGGCCTGCACTTTTCTTCTTTTTCTGTACTGCGGATGGGACAGCCATCGCGCTGGCATACATGCGCAGTACAGATTTTCCCACGCTTTTGCTAGGCGATGATGCAAATCTGCAGCCATTCCGGAATTGACATTCCAGAATGGCCGTGGGTTACACGGCTTCCATTGACTTCATGAAAATGGAGACTGCTGCAATGTTTCCTCCATGAGCGGAAATCGCTATTGATTTCCGCTCATGCGGAGGAAGCAGCGGATCTCCTTAGGAATAGAGATGAGCGCGCGTACTCGGAAAAGCACTACTCGCTCGAGTAATTTGCTTTATCCGAGTATCGCTGTGCTCGTGTCTGAAGATTCGGGTGCCGGCACGGAGCGGGGAGCTGCAGGGGAGAGCGGGGAGGAACGGAGGGGAGATCTTTCTCTCCCTCTCTCCCGCCCGCTCTCCCCTGCTCCCTGCTGCGACTCACCTGTCAGCCGCAGCGGCACCCGAATCTTCAGACCCGAGCACAGCGATACTCGGATAAAGCAAATTACTCGAGCGAGTAGTGCTTTTCCGAGTACGCTCGCTCATCTCTACTTAGGAAGTACTGAGCGGTATTTGCTACAGATTTGCAGTGCGGATGCCGACCGCGGATTTTGCAGCAAATATCCATCCGTGAGCAGGAGCCCTAACTTTGATGACTGATTAAAGGAATTGTACCATATGTATCAACATTATTCTTAATCAGTTTGTGTATTTTGTTGGACTTAAGTAAAAAGAGCAACACAACAGCAGGAAGAGAAAATATAAAGAAGGATCTAAACTATGGGAAGCGCTGAGCGGGGAGCATTTACACGTAAGCCATGAGCCAACAAGGTTTTTTAAACAACTGCAAACAACAAGTGAGTGTTTTTTTTTGCATTCACACTGAACGATTATCGCTCAAATTTCTTGGTTTGAACAAATTTTGAGTAATAATCGTTACGTGTAAATGAGCCTTTAAAATTGTTTCACGCAGCATGGAATTACGCCGCAGAATGCGGTAAAATCTGCATCTGCTGAGTTGCATACTAAGATCCGCAATACATAAACGTATTTATGTACGCAGTGCAAATGCTTTCAAGTGAATAAGACCTAATTGCGGGTTTTGTTGTGGGATTACGGATAGCCTTTAAGCCATTTTTTGTTCTGAGTCGAAATCCACAGGTAGCCTGCTGATTGGTGGGGAATTTACCACGGTGCATCGTGCAGCCTATTCCATGCAAAAGGCCCCTTACAATGATTAATGAGCGGCATAAAATCCACTGGTGGTGACTTTATTTGCTTTGCTATATGCCCCATAGTCATTCAAGAGGCAAGGAAAGCAAACAGGCTATATGTATCTGTCAGTCCGCCGCTGGCCTCCTGCTTTCTTGTGTCATTATGAAAGGGAATGAAATGAATTCGCTGCCTGCCAGGTGGCGGAGCACAAGCAGGTGATCTCATGCTTGCTTTATATATGCTTTCACAGAGGTATACTATTACCGCTATTCAAATGGATTGAAATATATATATCCTCATTATCAGCTGCTATTATAAAGCGCGTCGTGCTTACTTAACAAGAATGCATCTATCTCCGTGCGGCGTGTGCCATCTGTAGCAAATATACACGTGTATGTTCCTTAAATGCAAACTAAGTATGTCTGTATATTAGAGCAAGGTGTCATTCCTATCCTTACCTATAGTGCTGATAAACGTTGCAAGAAAAAGTAAGTGAACCCTATTGAATTACCTGCATTTCTGCATTGATTGCTAAAAAAATTCAGACTGATTGCCATCTAAGGCCTCCTGCACACGGGCGGATTTGCATTTCGAAGTCCGGAGCAGGATTCCGCCTCAAGATTCTGCAGCAAATCCAGCCCATAGCATGCTATGAGAAAACGCGATATCCTGCTCACAAGCGGAAAGGGATTGAGATTTTCTGCTCACGGGGGAGAAGTCGCAGCATGCTGCGATTTTGTGTGGGCTACGCACAGCTGGCTTCCATTCAAGTCAATAGAAACCATACGTCCTGCGGCCATTCTGTAATCATCATTGCAGAATGGCCGCAGGAGCCGCGTCATCGCCATAGCGAAAGGCGAGGTGTCCTCTCAACTGCGCGTGTGCCGGCTGGCACTCCAGCTGGCACATTTGCAGCAGAGGAGACGCCGGACAGGTAAGCTGGGATCACCAGCCGGGCACTGGGGCGAACTCCGCTGCGGGAATCCCGCATGCAGGGTTCCACCCAGGGGCGTAACTAAAGGCTCAAGGGCCCTGATGCAAAAGGTGAGCTGGGCCCCCCTCTCTATCTGTATCTGTACCCGTACCCATACCTAAACCATGCTGCCCAGAGGCATAACTTGAAGCTTCTGGGCCCCAATGCAAAACCTGTAACAGGGCCCCCAACTTTAATTCTTTATTCATAGTACTGGGCTCCCTATATGGAGAAGAGAGGCCTTATGGGCCCCCTAAGGCTCTTGGGCCCGGGTGCAACCGCATCCCCTGCACCCTCTATAGTTACACCCCTGGTCCGACCTGCCCGTGTGCAGGCAACCATAGTCATAATTCAAGACAAGCAAAATCTAACTAAACTAGACACAGTTGTGCCATTTATGTCTTTTACGGTGCATTCACATGTAGTGGAATTGGGTGGATTTTCTAAATTCGGATCTACAGCAAAATTCACCCCATCAATTGAAAGGGTGAAATCTGCTGAGGATCCCCGTCAAAATCTGCACCAACTGTTGTGGATTTTGATGCGTTTTTTTGTGCAGATCTGCACATATGGATGTAGCCTTCTTGAACACATTGGGTAAACATCTGCAGGCAGGGAGAAAAAGTAAGTGAATCCTTGAATTTAATGACCAGTACGTTAAAGTAATCACGTAATTTAGGTGATACTCAAGGGGTCTACCAGTGTTATTAATCAGTTATACCTAATAATTATTATGATGCATCGGAGAAGAGAACAATGAGAAACACTTTAGTGATGTTTCCAAACTCTTCTGTTTTATTGTTACAGTGCAAAAAGTTATATATTGACAACCTCCTCACACCCCCACGGTATTATTGTATCTTGATGCCACCGGAAGCTAGGGATTTGACAGGGGAAAGCCCCTGTCACACCCTCAGCTTCTGATTGGCTAGATTCAAGAAGGTTCTAGCAGCATCTGGATAGCTTTTTGCCTGGCCTGAAGGGTTAGGGTTAGGGATTGGTGTTCTGGTGAGGCTTACTTTATTAGCTGTTAATGGTTCCATGTTACGGGGATTACATAGAAGCATGTACAGCTAGTCAAGTAAGCCTCACCAGAACACCAATCCCTAACCCTAACCCTCCAGGCCGGGCAAAAAGGAATGCACAGTTTTGTCGGGAAAATAGACCCTGGCACCACTGCCGGACAACTGCTTCGTTCTTCACACAGCGCACCACGCCCACTCAGCACCGCTTACATGTGGCACTACAGTGCTGACATGTGCCGAGCGCTGTCTGTCGCCTAAATGCGTGGCCAGTGATCACATCTGGGGACCGCCGGCTCTCACCTTCCTCCACGGCCGACTATGGAATGTGAAGGGAAGTGTGAAAAAAGAGAGTCAGCGATGGACCAGTAAAAGGGAGCGGAGCACATGCACTTCACTGATGCTGTGAGGCCGGTGGCAGCTACAGCAGTTGTGAGCCCGAGGAAGGGCAAACATGGGCTGCAGCACAGAGAGACACCGTGGGACCTCAGACATGGAGCGGGGCCAATCACATTCAGCGCTGCTGCAATGCGGCCTGCTACAGGACCTGTAGAAAGGGGAGAGCGTGCAGCGAATCATGAACAGGGGGCGTCAACTTCCGTCAAACACCCTGTATCTTGACTCCACCAGTACTTCCGGTGGCATCAAGATACAATAATACCCACCTCCACAAGGGTAAACAAGTCAAGAATTCACAGTCTGTGGCATTTGTGATACTTCTATCACAGTAAAACATTTCATAAGTTATTATGACAGACCTGCATGCTCAGTGTCTGAGAACTTGCTAGTAAAACTACAATATGTGTCTTTTGCACACATACTTCTTGCTATGCACCCAGCACAGATTCTATGCACACTACTGCATAAAATATAACTCAATACTTGCACACTGTAGATCCCCATTTAGTACCTCCCAAGTGTCTTGGTTCAGAAAGATGATTCTGTTGTCCTGTGATTTATCACACATTGCTTAATCTCGCAAGACATTCATCTATGCAAATTGGCTCTAGATATAAGGTCCTTTTACATAGCTCAGTTTGAGCCGTATAGCAGCGTTAATCAACTTGACCAGTTCTCATTTAAAAGGCTTTTACATGAGCCAATGCACTCCGTATTGTGGACAGACGATCATTAACATGATTATATGTCCCCCATACAATTTCATAATTCTTGGAAGCACATCCCCGTCCATAATGACACTAATAATATAATTAGTGTGATCTCGTTCATTGGCTGATCGGGTGTAGTTTCATAGAGCCCAATGATTGGACAAATGAAAGTTCTTGCCCGATCATTCGGTCATGTAGAAGACCCTTTACAAAGTTATATTCCCGCTAGCAGAAGAGGAGGCAGGAGTACAATGCCTGTTAATGGGGCTCTGAAGTTGGTACTGGCATATCCTTTTGACAAAGGGTGAGGCCAAGGCATCTTCATGGTTTGCTGGAAGAAAACTTAGAGAAGCCCTGCATTAGAGTGTATTAGGGAACTGCTCAAAGGGGTATTCTCGGCTTTTACTTTCGATGACTTATCCACAGGATAGGTCATCAATAGTTGATCGGTAGGGGTCCACCTCTTGGGATCCTTGCTGATCAGCTGAAACTCCTGCCCACTGTCAGTGCAATAGCACCGAACGTCATCATCATTGTTCTGGGGTCGGAATTGTAATAGATGGCTTCAGTCCCATTGAAATCATTGGGAGCAATGCCTCCAATGACACTTCCGGCTTTGACTGCAGTGCGCAGCCATAAATGTAATAGGAGGCATCGCTCCCATTGATTTCTTTTTTTTAGTCAGATCATTTTTATTGAAATTATATTTTTTAATACAATTGCACCAAAGGCCCCCATAGAAGTCTATGGGGGGTGAACAAACGCGCAATGCAAAATTCTGCAAAACACTGCAAAATTCACTTGAAAAAAGAACACTTCTGGAACTCATTACGCTAAATAGCCATTTAAATCGGGGCTTGTTTGTCTGCCGCGTGCAAATGAACACGCCCTGCATGCTCCAAAAGTACAGTAATATGCACCAATACGCGGGCTAAAAAGACTAGTTTATAGCTCAAATACATTGTGCTGAGGCGTGCACAAAAATGCATACACCCATGTGAAGCCGGCCCTAAGAATGATGTTACTACTGGAATTATGCCTGTTACTTGAAGGAGCTAGTCAAGAATATAGCTGTACTGCTAGAGGAATGTCGCATGTCCCTAGCTTCCTTGCAGTCTACCTGCGGGACCCCAAATAAATAAGATTTTAGGATTTTGACAATAACGACAGAATAAACAGATTTTCTCTATACGAGGCAGTCTCATTGAGAATCCAGCTCTCCAGGTTGTCTGCAGAGGGGACAAGTACTTGATAAAATGGGAATATGGTATACAGTATTGCTATCTTGAAACCTTATTTAGTGTTATATAATGTTTGCAGTTCATAACGGAAAAATGAAGTAAAAGGATAATCTACAAGAAGGGCGCATTGTATAGACTGAACTTCATGGAAGTACTAATCCCTCCACTGCAGCCAGAATGATCCTCTATATCTCCTTCCTATTGTTTGCTACGTGCTGAGCTTCATACACAAGTCTCTCCGTGTGCTCAGTCTACTGTGGCGCAAATTAAAATTATGCACCTACGCATGCAGCATTTTTTTCTTGGGATTTTCTCTTCTCCATCTCTCGGCAAAACTATCCATCTGGACGGGTAACATCTTCTCCCGGCTAATTTATACCCTGCAGACAGTGCGGGTCTGTTGTGCAGACAGGGGAGGAAGGTATGATTCATATAAAAGTCTCTTCTCTGCACGTTAAACCCATGCTGACTCTACGGGAACTGTTCAGTCATCAAGCATCAAAGGGAGGAATACGTTAGAGACGTGGACAGAAAAATAGATCTATTAGAACTAGAAACTGACCATGACACAATGTGGTTCAAGTACCTGAAGATACATATATATTAGAATCAGGGCATGCAGTGCTGGCACTGGGTTAGATGGCACCCTGTTCGGAATCTTTTTGCAGTGCCACTGTATGCCATCATAATAAAAAAACTAGATAAATTGCACTAGTAGGAACTGTGTTCTGCTTGTGCAGAAAGCAGCAAGGTAGCTGCATGCCCACACCGGAACAGCTCCGTAGGTAAATAAATTACCAGAACCAAGCTCATAACATACATACAGTCCCAGAATCAAGCTCATAACATACAGATCTAGCAGTACCAACACATGATGCGTTAGTGCGCTAGTCTGCTAATAACTAACTCAGTGCGGCTATGCTAATTGCATAGCACCACTACCATTCACAATGAATGGCAGCAACTGCTTCACAGCTTATTAGGCCAATAGCCTTTTAAACCTTGGTAGGGTGTGTGAATTGGCCCTGCATGCACAAAACGTACAGTCTATGGACTGATATACGCACAAATCTACCTGATTAAACCTCGTTCATGGCTCAAATATGTTGCACATATGGTTAGCAGAAGCTGCCCATAGGTTGACTTTAGACGACCTTTTGTGCAAATACGCTCGTTTCCTCTTTAGGTCGGCTACTTCTACTAGGCCGGTGCTGTGTGCTTTCCCCACCAGGCTAAAATTTGCCAGTCAGACCTAGGTGAAGGGGTATATTATATACACTTTTTCTTCAATGCCATCTGTGTGATCTGCTGGTTTTGGGTCCCATGGCCCACACAGTCTTCAGACTATCTAATCCGCATAGTGTATTGGTACCAAACTACCAATTCACTATAGCTGCTCTCTGACAGACCAGTACTGCTCATGTGATCAGCACAAGCCAGTCAGAGAGCAGAGCACAGTGGGCATTAGCTAGATATGAAATTACACTAGCAGACTTGGATGGTCGAATATTGGGACTGGAAGCAGCAGATCAGATGGACAGCAGAACAAGTACAGCTAATATACTTCCAAAATTTAATTGCAGGTGAATTATTTGAACTTAGCAGTAAGGGGGAACGGACCAGCAGGTATTCAGAAAGGATAAGAGATAGCTGTGTAGTATTGAGTGGGTGTGGTTATGCTACACAGCCTAAGAAAAAGGAGAGGGGAGGGGGAGCTGAGCTTGCATGCATTCATGAGAGAGACCAGTTGATCTGTGCTGGAAATGCCTATAGCCAGAAACCTGAATGTAAGAGAGCCTGCAAGCAAAATATAAGGCTTTTTAAATGTGTGAGAAGGAAAACTCAGTGCAAAGAAAACAGATAAGTGTATTATTTTTTTCTGCAGAGACCTAGTAAGACATGTGTGTGTTAATTTTTGATGCACAAAGGTTTTTATAGCTTTCAACTATTCAACACAGAGGCAGATACTAATCATGTAACAGTCTGTATTCCAGTGCATCATATATTAATTGAAATATGAAAATGACCAATTATAAAAAATCATGGATGGCCAATGTCATGAAAACCAATGCCACTGATCTTTTCTTCCACTGGGCTTTTGTGTTATAGGAGCAGAATAAAACTGACTTTTACCAACCAAGTCCAGATCCCTACAAGACATTGAATCCAGAAAGGAATTCATTGCCTAATGACAGCTGCAGGTCTGGATCATGAAATATAAAACAGCCAACATGCATTACTATAATAGCAAATGAGATCTGCAGATAGTATGTGATTAGTCTTCTCCGTCGGCTTTGCAGCAATAAGAAGTCTTTTATGCATAAGTATCATAAATATGAAATATATGTCTTATGGACCATTAGTCTTTTAGCTGAATGTAACTGCTTTCTACTGGACTCATATCTACTGTATATGAAGTGATTTCTGTATCTAGATTGGACAGTGATTCAAATTCCACAAATGATCCAACAAAAAAAGGAAAAAGTCAACAGAATTCTAATACAGCATATTGTGAAGTGGTTCTTGAGCAGAAATCCTAAGAACCAATATGTAATGTATGTCCCCATAGATATTCATTACACTCAGTAGTGGTCTGTAACCAGCTCCAGTGGAATCCTTCTACTGTGCTATTTGGATGCTACATTTCCAATATTGACTGGCCTGGTCAAATCTAGTCCTACCAGTTTTACTACTTTCTTAACCCTTTTCAATCCACTCTCTGACGTCTTCAGACATTCTGATTGAAGGCTGTACAGCTCCGATGTCGGAAGACATCCGGCAGGGTATTCTTACTGTATATTACTGGCCGCACTGTTGTTGGGGGCCTCTCCAGCATTTCCCATACCGCAGTACTGGCTCAAGCCAGCAGATGGTGCCATTGTATAATGGCAGAAAGAGAAAGCCCCCTAGGAAACCCTGAATCCAAAATTGGATTGCAAAGGGTTAAATTCAGCCAATGATATTCACTGTAAGTCTCACAATCATCCCACATAGAAGAAAAAAAATGGTGGGTGTTAGGTGCGCTTGGACAAAATTAAGAGAGTCAGTGGCAACTCGTTTCAGCGCCGGAGTGGCACCTATATCTGACCTTACCTTTGAAATCTTGGGAGTCCAAGACAATAAGCACTCAGAACTAGGCTGCACTTCTGCAC
Organism: Eleutherodactylus coqui; assembly: GCF_035609145.1. Taxonomy (NCBI): domain Eukaryota; kingdom Metazoa; phylum Chordata; class Amphibia; order Anura; family Eleutherodactylidae; genus Eleutherodactylus; species Eleutherodactylus coqui. The sequence goes on along the minus strand of NC_089840.1, from coordinate 64,923,990 downwards.
TAATTTTGAGTCCTCCACAGGTGATATGGCAGGTCGTATACAAAGAATATAAAGTTGACAATATTTTGGACTTCAAGATTTCAAAGGTAAAGGCAAGATGAAGGCATTGAAGTACGTGAATCTCCCAGTCTCTTAATTGTGTCTGAATGCACCTAACACCTGCCGTTTCTCTTCTCTTCTATTGTTCTAAGGCCGGCTGCACATGGGCGATCCGGATTCCACATGCGGGAGCACGAAGCGTAATCCAGCTCCAGCCCTGGCCGGCTACGCCGTGTACCTTCTCTCTTCAGGCATGACTGCAGAAGCTAGCCATTGGCCATGCGTAATACAGACCTTTTTTTAAATGTTTGTTTTTCCCGCGCCATTGCTATTCGATGACACAGGTACCATCGGACTATCCGCAATGTTAATTGCAGATGGGTCGCAGGTCAGATGGCTTCCATTGACTTCAATGGAAGCCGACTGCATGGAGTCCGCAGCAAATAGAGCATGCTGCGATTTTTCCTTTGCACACGGAAATCCTAAATCGTTTCCGCGAGTGTGCAGGAAAAAAACGCTTTTTTTTTAGCATGCCATTTGCTGTGGATTCTCCATGTGGATGCTGGCCGTGGATTCAGCTATGCAAATCCGGCCTTACTGGAGGATAATGCAACTGTCGGGAAGGTTGCTGCTATAAGAACCCTGCTGAATTGCCATTTTTAAATGGCCCCAGGTACCGATTTTTTATTTCTTCAGTTTAATTTCACATTGCGGTGTTACACTATGGAGCACTTTTTGCTTAGTCCCACATAGAAGAAACTGATAAAAGTCTGTTCTTGTTTAAGATGTGTCACGACATGCATCTGTTGGTGTTCTTGTGGTGACGGTTGGAGTACCTAATTTGCCTTTCCCAATGTTTGAGGATGTGTGTTAAAAATGTCTTTGATTGGTACATGAGTAGCCCATCAGTATGAGACGCAGACATAAGGAAGCGCATACAGAATGGTTCCTAGGATCTGTTCATGGATTGCTTTGACACCTGGAGTGCGCGGCTATGTTTCAGCTTGTTCTGAAGCTATTATTCATACATCTTGAAGAATCCTTTCAATGTTTTATTCTGGTTAGACATAAAATATAAAAAATATGTTAATTTTTGTTCTCTCATGTCTTACTTGACAATTGTGCTGCAGCTCCAAAGAGAAAAAGGAAGAAATAGAGAGCTGAGATCCTACAGCCCTATTTTTATGCAGCGTCACTGACCATCCGTTAATTTCCCAATAGCCTGGAAAAATAGGCAACTTTTTTGTGTTTGTGAAAAAAAAAATCAGTTTTTTTTTAACCCCTTAAAGACATGGTCTATTTTGGCGTTGAGGACCAAACGATTTTTGGTATTTTTTCATCTCCATTTTTCAAAAGCCATAACTTTTTAATTTTTCTGTCAACGCGGCTGTATAAGGGCTTGTTTTTTGCGTGGCGAACTAGGTACATAGACTATATTGTAAAACTTTTATTATTTTTTTTATGATCGTAGGGAGAGAAAACGCATCAATTCTGCCATAGATTTTTTCTTTTTTTTTTAAAGTGTTAATCATGCAGCATAAATGACACACTACATTTTTTTCTGCAGGTCGGTAAGGTAACAACGATACCAAAATTGTTATATTTTTTAAGGTTTTTCCACTTTTCCACAATAAAAGCCCTATTTTTGGAAATTATTTTTTTCGAAACTCACTGCATTTAAAGTCCTGTAACTTTTTTATTTTTCCATGGGCAGAGCTCTATGAGGGCTTATGTTTTGCGAGATGAGCTGTAGTTTTTATTGGTACCATTTTGGGGTACATACATTTTTTCTGATCACTTTTATTGCCTTTTTTGGGAGGGAAAATGCTAACAATTAGCATTTTGCCTCAGTTTTTTAGCGTTTTTTTAACGCTTTTTGCCGTGCAGGAAAAAAAGCATGTTCAATTTATTGTACGTGTCGTTACAAACGCGTCGATACCAAATATGTGGGATTTTTTTTTTTTTTATGCTAATATGAGAAAAAGCGAGAGTCGGCTGAAGTCACAGAGGGAGCCCTTTCCCTGCCGCAATCTACTTAGATCGCGGCAGGGAAGGGGTTAACGGCGGGTGGGCGCATCTCTGATGCCCCCCACCTTCGCAGCGGGAGGCCGGCTACTAATGACAGCCGGCTCCCGCTGCGGGATAGCGCGAGATCTGCTATGATCTTGCTCTATCCCTATGACGTAAGGGAATTTGGGGAGGGAAGAGGTAAAGCTGAAGCAGCATGTGCAGCTAATTGTGATTGTAATTATCAGTATTTTACCATTCACAGGGATTCCTGCTAATGTGTTCTTCAACTACAGACACATAAAACTTCACTTGCAATATTTATTAGTTATGATAGTTTTTCAATGTATCCATTAAAAAAGTAGCTTTCTGTGATTTTTTGATTAGTTGTCTAGAAAAAAGAAAGTATCCGGTTGGCATACAGTAAGGTAAAGTCCCCTGGGGCGAGCACCGAATCATGACTGACTCCTAGGGTGACGTCACATTGTGATGTTTTCCTGGCAGACTGTTTTTGCGGGGTAGTTTGCTGTTGCCTTCCCCAGTCATCTTTTACCCCCCAGATTGGGTACTCATTTTACTAACCTTAGAAGGATGGAAGGCTAGGTCAACCTCGAGCCGGCTACCTGACACAAGTTGGGATTGAACCCGCAACCTTCATTTCTGCTGCCCTAGCACTCTGCCCCACACAGGGCTCTTCAGGTACTGGTACCTATTACCATCTGAGACTTTTATGACATATCCACAGGACGTGCCATAAAAGTTCAGTAAGTAGAGGTCCCACCTCTGGGACCCCCCGCTGTCTTAAATTTGGGGCCTACTACCAGTAGCCAGGCTATATCTCGTGCATGGGGCAGGTTGAGTTGATTAAAAAAGCCAAGATGCTTTGAGTGCACTGTTTCTGTATCTGCCATAGAAGTGTAATGGGAATTATACAAACGGCAAGCCTATGTTGTTTCCGTAACTGGGAAATTGAGAAATCAGCATGGTCCAGATGTGCTTGTCCATTTCCATCCTCCTGTCCACCTTGTTTCTCCCATCATGGCCATGTTTGACTTTCTCAAAAAAGATTGCAGGGTTCCATTCGAGTGTCATCGCCTCCCAAAGCCTTGTGAAGGCTCTTGGGGCTACCATGTACTTTTGCCTATTAAGATATGCATGTGGCACTTCCTAATAGAATGCCTGCAGGAATACAATATACTACTATAGTGAAGTATGGCAGTGTATTGTCTAAGTAACCAGATGATTGCCAGTTCACAGCCCCTATGGGGACTGAAAACATTATTAAAAATAATAACTAAAATAAGGAAGACGTCTTTTCCTATAGCAGTATGAGTCTCACACAGTTGGTGTGAATATCATGACAGTAGATATGCAAATCACATCACAGCTTTTAGTGAACATTACAGTACGCCTCTCTGTTCCACGTATGTTAATGTTGAGCGTTTAGTGCTGAATCTGGTGTGTAAAAATGTGATGATTTGAAGAGGTTTAATTGCAATAATATCTAATGTGTGACATTATGGTACACAGGAAATATACAGTGTCTCTCCAGGGCTTCTTCACATGGGTGTATATTTATCCATTATGTGGCCATGATAATCACGTTGGATTACATTTCTTCCACATCCTCTCCACTGATGTCAACACACTTCTTACATCGGTATTCCAAGTTCTGTAAGCCTTGCAAAAAGAAGGATTTCGGTTGTGCCTCAAACCAGTCATCCGTAGCAGCCATGGCATTAGAAATGGTGTGAAATTTGGTACACTTGAGGTGTTTCTTCAGGTTTGGAAACAGATGATAGTTGGAGGGAGCTGGATCTGGTGAATAAGGTGGGTGGTCAACCAGCTGGAAGCCTAGCTCCACCAGTTTTGCCATGGTCGCTTGTGCAGTGTGAGCGGAGGCATTGTCATGCAGGAACAAGATTCCTTTGGACAGCTTGCCACATAGCAGAATTACGTAGCAGATCAAGCTATTCATTTTGGTACAAAATGTGGGAAAAAATGCAAACCTGCTTAAATGGAGACCCAATGGTCAGATTTAATTAATAGCAGAGATACTTCTGTCCAGGTTCAGTCCAGGGGTGCTGCTTTGGGGATTTTAAATGGAAAGCCTGATGGCACCCCTGGACAGAACTCCAGAGGAGATGAGAACAAACTGTGAGCTTAATTCATTAGCAACAAATCAGTCTGCTAGCTTGCTGCAATGTATGAGTCTACAGTCCAGAGTGTTTTAGGCTATGTTCACATCAGAGCTCTGTTAGCCTGTACAAAACGGATATGAACGGAGCTATAGCTCACAGACCTGTGACATCATTGCCGCATCCTGGCGCAGTGATGTTCCTTTTACAGTTAACATGGTAACATATAGTACTTGTCTTGTACATAGGTTGTTACTGGTGATATTCTGTTTGGGCTGGGCAGTTTGCAGGACATTGGCTGCAGCGATCATATAAGTATACAAACATGTTGACACAGCAGTCAATATAAACAGAGACTGGCCAGGAGGACAGAGTGGTGGCCCTGGAGTAGCGGATGATTATGAGGCAAGTTTTTTTGTTTTTTTTTATAACATCCCTCTGACTGCCTCTTAAAGGAGTTGTAAACTATTGATGGCCTACTATTCACAGGATAAGCCATCAGCAGAGGTCCACTGACTGGGACCCATGCTGATCACCTGTACACTGGGCCAATGTACTCATGCAACAAGCTGATTTCTGCAGGAAGCAGACAGCTCCGTTACGACTGCAGTGGCTTGGCTTGGTATTACAGGCTAAATTCCAATTGAAGTGAATGGGTGTAATACCAAGCATGGCCACTAGGTGGGAACGGAGTTCTGTGCTTCCTGCAGAAGTCAGTCAGGTGCATGAACATACTGGTCCAGCAAACAGCTGACCAGCGGCAGGTTTAGGCAGTGGACCGCCACTGATCTACTGTTGACAGCCTATCCTAAGAATAGGCTATCAATAGATTACAACCAGATGATCCCTTTAAGCTAATACATACTGTATATACTGTATTTGGAAATAGCATCCTTGTCTTTCATGTTGCAGAAAGTTGCAGTTGTTTTTGCCATTCCTATATTTTTTTCATTCTAAGAGCTGTGTTTATCTTCTGCTATTAGAAGTTGAGCTTATTTCATCTATAAGCTCATTAAACCCTCCTATAAATCTTTTAAAGCCAATGTGGATTGAGTGCTGTTTCTGAAGGTAGACTTTACAGCTTTACAAAGTGAAGAGTTGAGTGATTTGCAATTGATATGCCAATATGTAGAACCTTACTCCAGAGGTTTGCACCTCAACAGTTCTGTTACACTTCATGCTAGGAAACGCAGAAGTTCATTTCAATGTTATTTACAGTAACTTATTTAACATTCCGCTTTTGGATCTTCAAGCAGTTTTGTTGGTCAGAGTTGTAGATATGAAGCATATATTATATAGAATCTTAAGAATCTCTGCAGTGTATTTCTTTAGCCCAGTTCTTACACTTGGAAAAATGTAGGCAAACTTTAAATTTGTGGATTATCTGTACTAGACCTCAACTAAAAGACTCTTCCAATCTTCACTTGGTTTCCTATGTTCATTCTGATCTACTCCTTCTTCATATTGGGGCTATGACATGCAGAAAGACTTCTGGGTGCACGGTCAATTGTAGAGAGGACAAAAAGGCCCATTGGTCAAGGTTCATCATCACCCATTCCCCTCTTCCCACACATTTCCAGAACCCATGCAACCCATTAATACCAGTTCTGTTCTCCTTGTATGGAGCTCCAACACTCCATCCATCCGCTCTTCTAATTAGAAGAAATTCAGAGGTCAATGCCTATAAGAAGATAGTAATAAGTTAATGCCAGACACCTCTGAATCCATTAATCTCATGCTTGAAAAAGAATAGTCTTAAGGACTCTACATGGGCCTAAGCGTTTCTACGAATGCTCGTTCACACAACAATTGGGCCATTTACATGGATGAACGATGAGCCGACAAATGCTTGTTGGCTGATTGTGTCATTTAGATGTGCTCTGCAAGGAAAAATTGTCCCCCTCCTGACCCACATCATAGACTTCTTACCAGCTAGCCAGAAATTTACTATACACTGATGAGGTGCAAAAACCACAAGATTCCGGAGAAGACTCTGGCTCTAGGTTATAATCCCCCAAAATTGTTTTGAGGTTGTTAAAAGGTCAGATGTTGACTTGCAGGAATGCTGCCTTCTAATAGGTGGCGCTGTAGAGATACTGTACCATCTCCAATTTGCATATTAAATTTCCCAGAGGAGCATGCATGACCTTGCCTCTCCCAAAGTCGCTGGAAGCAGTTCTCCACTGTGTAAGCAAGAGTACAAAATATTGCAACTTTCCTGTAGTGGATCGTTACTAGTAACATGATAATGTAGTTTATGATCATGTAATGATGATAGGACGGCAGGAAATTGGCCAGGAAGCAGGATATTGATACATCTGTATCATTATTAGGTTTACATAGATAACCTTCAGCAATGTCACCAATGCTTGATATTACCGCCAGATAAACAGGCTGCTTGGTGAAGGAATGCATCATCTTGTATTACAATGGCTTGAAACATACGAGTATTAACGGCGTGCAGAGGACATTAATATTTCATGTATTATTTCATTATTTATCACAATGTCTAGCTTCATGAGAGCTGTCATTTCTAAAATAGGTTATTAAAAAGGGTTGTCTGATTACAAGAACCCCTCTGATACGAGTCAGGCCAGCTTCATACAAGCATATCTGCGTGCGCAATATGCAAAGAATAGAACCCATTGATTTTAATGGGTTCATTGACATTTCCCTGTTTTGTGTGCGCATTTCGATTGCTCAAAAGAAAATTAGAAGATGCTCTATTTTTCTGTGTACTTACATACCAAAGGCCCCCATTGAAGTCAGTGGAGGGGGACAATGCGCATGCAATACGCAAGCAGATGCGTAAAACACATCTGGAAAAAGAACACATCTGGAGTATTTAAACTAGCCATTTAAATCGATGTGTCTTTGTTTGCCATGTGCAAATGAACATGCCTTGTGGGCACAGAAACTGGAGTAGAATCCGCCGATATGTACGCAAAAAAGCATCATTTGGCAAAAATGCAGAGCTCAGGCAAGTACAAATATGCGTATGCTGGTGTGAAGCTGGCCTTAAACTGCATATTTGGCCTGGGAGAATTGTCTTTCATCAGTACATCTCCCCTACAGTGACCTTCTATAATGCTTGGACAGATCAGTGGCAAAAGAAGACCTGGCTGCCAAAAACTCGATGGCTTGATACTGTCAGAGCTGATACTGGCATGGATATCACACAACTGTAAGAAGTCGTGCAAAACCGAAAAACATGAAGGGAGCTCGCCTTTAGGGTCACCGAGGGTCGTGAATGACTACAGCTAGCAACACCAGTGACCACTACACAGGAAATTTAGTATTATATGCCTGTTAGAGGCTCATCATTCTGGCTCATTGATCAGTGGAGGACCTTTTATGAATTCAATATGCCCTAATAGAGCACATAGAAAGGGATTGTGGAAATGCGAAAACCCCTCTGATAGCAAATGAAAGTATCCAGTGAATTCTGCAGCCAGTCCTCTTATCTACCATGAAGGGATACAAGCAATTACATTATTTGTAGCACAGCAGGTATTCTTGAAAGCTTAAGGCCCATTTATACCAGCCGATGATCGCTAAAAAATCGCAAATCGGCGATCGTTTTAGCGATAATCAGTGTGTGTAAATGTGCGCCCATCGTGTGCTTTTCGGGGCAATGCTAGCTGATAGTTAAATTCAGTCCAACCTAAAAATCATTGTTAACTCTTATCAGAAGTTCTCCACGGGGAGTAATGATAGCATTTGACATTGTGCCGCATAATAGGCTAATATATAAAATGAGACAGCTCGGATTAGGTGAAAACATGTGTATTTGGGAAAAGAATTGGCTCAATGATAGAAAGCAGAGAGTGGTAATAAATGGTTCATACTCTGATTGGGCCACCGTCGCTAGCGGGGTGCCACAGGGTTCAGTATTAGGCCCCATTCTGTTTAATATATTTATTAACGACCTGATAGAGGGGCTGCACAGCAAAATATCAATATTTGCAGATGACACAAAATTATATAATATAATTAATGCAATGGAGGACAAGGTACAGCTACAAAAGGACCTGGATAAGCTGGGGGCTTGGGCAGAAAAATGGCAAATGAAGTTCAATGTTGATAGATGTAAGGTTATGCACATGGGCAGGAGAAATGGATATGTCACCAATATACACTATATGGGGTACTGCTAGGGAAAAGTGATATGGAGAAAGACTTGGGGGTACTAGTGGATTGTAGATTAAACTGGAGAAACCAATGCCAGTCAGCTGCTGCAAAAGCTAATAAAGTCTAGGGGTGCATTAAAAGAGGTATAGGGGCGAGGCACGAGAACATTATCCTCCCATTATATAAGGCACTAGTCAGGCCCCACATGGAATACTGCGTACAGTTCTGGTCACCGGTGCTCAGGTAAGATGTTACAGTACTGGAGGGGGTTCAAAGAAGGACAACTAAATTAATACATGGAATGACGGGACTGGAATACCCAGAGAGGCTATCAAAATTGGGATTATTTACCCTGGAAAAAAGACAGCTAAGGGGCGATCAAATAATCATGTATAAGTACATGAGGGGACAATACAAGGATCTCTCACATGATCTATTTATACTCAGGACTGCGATGGTAACGAGAGGGCATCCGCTACGTCTAGAGGAAAGCAGGTTTTATCGCCAACATAGAAAGGGGTTCTTTACTGTAAGAGCAGTGAGCCTGTGGAGCTCTCTGCCTGAGGACGTGGTGATGGCAAAATCCTTAGAGGAGTTTAAAAGGGGACTTGATGTCTTTCTGGAGAGGAAGGACATTATAGGTTATAAATCTTAGGTTATTTGTTAATCCGGGTATACAGGCAGGTAGGAACTATTAGGGGTTGATCCAGGGAACAGTCTGATTGCCTTAAGGGAGTCGAGAAGGAATTTTTTCCCCAAAAGGGCTATTTGGCTTCTGCTCTTGTGGTTTTTTGCCTTCCTTTGGATCAACAAAACAGGAGGATAAACAGACTGGACTAGATGGACATCATTCGGCCTTACAAACTGTGTTACTATATTGTTTCCTCATGGAGAACAAAGGATCTGAGCGCAGATAATAGCCTCGGCTATTAAAGGAGATGTCCCGAGGCAGCAAGTGGGGTTATACACTTCTGTATGGCCATAATAATGCACTTTGTAATATACATTGTGCATTAATTATGAGCCATACAGAAGTTATAAAAAGTTTTTTACTTACCTGCTCCGTTGCTAGCGTCCTGGTCTCCATGGTGCCGACTAATTTTTGGCCTCCGATGGCCAAATTAGCCGCGCTTGCGCAGTCCGGGTCTTCTGCTGTTCTCTATGGGGCTCCGTGTAGCTCCGTGTAGCTCCGCCCCGTCACGTGCCGATTCCAGCCAATCAGGAGGCTGGAATCGGCAGTGGACCGCACAGAAGAGCTGCGGTCCACGAAGATAGAGGATCCCGGCGGCCATCTTCAGCGGTAAGTATTGAAGTCACCGGACCGCCGGGATTCAGGTAAGCGCTGTGCGGGTGGTTTTTTTAACCCCTGCATCGGGGTTGTCTCGCGCCGAACGGGGGGGGGGTTTAAAAAAAAAAAACCCGTTTCGGCGCGGGACATCTCCTTTAACTGCATTCAGGGAAGGCTTCATTTGCACACCTAATTGGTACTTAAGTAGCTGAGTAGCTACTTAATACTTTATGCAAAATGATCGCTCAAAGCTGTCACTCAAACTGTCATTTGAGCGATCTTTGAGCAATCATCTGCTGGTGTAAATAGGCCTTTAGAGTACAGAAGCGCCCGACCATCCCCAAGCACCGGAGATCTCTCCCACTCGCTTGCCTCCATTCACAATGAACAGGCAGTCGTTCATAGATGAGTGACTGCCTGTTTACACTGAGCAGGAGTTGCTCACTAGCAGCTTCAGTTCTATAAGATGAAATAAAGCAACTAGCAATTACTGAGTGATTTATTGCTCAGCACCACCAGATCCTGTTTATAGGGGGTCAACTATCATACAGAGACTTGTGTGGCACAGAGTGTAAGCTCTTGCCTACAACCTGAAGGTTGCAAGTTCAATCTCTGCATGATTCAAGTAACTGGCTCCAGTTTGATTCATCCTTCCAAGGTCAATAAAATGGGAACCCAGCTTGGTGTGGGGGTAATAAATAATATTACCTGAAAGCGCTGCGGTGCTATACAAAATAACAAGATTTATTGGAAATTATTTGTATGAGTGATAGTTGTATAGTTGGCCTGTGTAGAGCCACCCTAACTCTATTCAATAGTTTACTTGCAACTTTAATTCCTGACGCAAACTGCAGGGCTCTTTGTTCTGTTTAAAAAAAACCGGAAACCTAAGGCAGAAAATGGAAAGTCTTTTATTTGCTTTCCGTTTTTAAAAACACACAGAAATCAATAGTGCTCAAAAAATGAATCAATTTAATTTTGTTTTAATTCCATCTCTCTGCTCGAAAAACAAAACTAAGTCAGAAAGCCAAAACGGACATTAACCCCTTCCAATCCAATTTGTATCCTGGTTTTCCTAGGGGGGCTTACTCTTTTTCTGCCATCATACAACGGCGCGATCTGCTGGCTAAAGCCAGTACTGCATGAGGTGACATGTTGGATCCGACAGCAGAGAGGCTGGTAATATACAGTAAAAGAACCTCGACGGACGTATTCCAACATCGGAGCTGTACAGCCTTAAATCATAATGTCTTTAGACGTCAGACAGTGGATTGGAAAGGGTTAAACGCTAGTGTGAATCCACCCTAATGTGCGGCATTATTAGATGTGTGTAGATACGCATCCTATTGAGAAGTGGAACAGATTATAGCTCCGGGGTCAGGATTTATGGGGGCAGTATTTGGCATAATATGGGCACTGTTCAGGTAGGCACAGTATAGCTTTAAAGGGCACTACATGGCTTTATGTGGACAATTGAGTATTGTAGCTTGCACTATGTATCTGGTCAATGAATAGCACTAACAGTGCACTATATGCAGTACGCTAGTGCTGTATGACATTACTTGGTGATCTTGCAATGCGCGTAGTTTTATTAGGGTACTAGATGGCACTCATAACAGTATATCTCTACATAAAGAAAATGTGTTAAGTAAGGGCAAGGTCGTGTCCTCTCTGAAAATTGGCAGGCGTGATACCATCAATTTTTGCCCACTTCTAATGTAACAAGAGTGCCATCTGACATAAAAATAGGTAATCCTTTCAGAGATATTACTCCGCGACCCAGCTGCTATAATGGATTCTAAGAACATTCTGAGTGGTCTACTTATTCGGTGTACAACAAAGGCCATTACACCCTTCATTATATGCCATACATCACATAGGAGCTTGGCATTACCTGCTTTCTGAAAGGATGTCTATTGTAATCGCCTCGCTGCCAAGCTACATGGACCTGTTTTCATCTTTGTATCAGAACTCCATGGAATAAATTACTACCCTTGTGCAGCCTTGAGAGCTTGGTAAATGGCAACGCATATTGATTTTTCTTTCCTACCTATAGAGATGGCTTGTAGAAAAAAATCCTATATTTATATTTCATTATCCCAGCTGATTAATTAGGTGATTTACAATTAGCTTTTTTCCGGAGCGCATTCCCCTGATAATCCTACCTATTTTTTTTTTTCTTTACTTTTTTTTTTGTGTTTTTTTCTTGAATGGAAGAAACCGTTCAGCAAATATTTCTACAGATTTCATTTATCCTTTCTGAAATAAGATTTCACGCCTGAATCTGGAGTGTGTCGTGCCACATCCAGGATGTAGATTTCCGGCTAATGTGGAACTAATCACAGATTTTGCAAAAGTCCCTCACTGAAGCAATGAGTGACATCAAATTGATAGATCCAGATGGGCGATCCTAAAGTGTTATCTGGCAGAATGAATAATTGATCTGTTGTGGGGATTCTGTGATTTGCATATGGCATACCTGTCTTTTCCCAGAAGAGCAAGCATGTCACGCTACTTATATGCAAGCTGTGCTTTCATCAACTCTCGTATCAGCTAGGAAGATTCGTATCAGTGGATGGGAATATAGATTTTTCTGCAGTTAGAAAGCAGTCATCACCTTCTCCTTAAAGTCACTGTTGTGTGATAATAGATTTTCTAGTAAAACAACTGGCTTGCAAAACTCTGAAATATCCCTTGGCGAAATATTGATAAAAACTAATTAGTCTTCTCTCTGCAAGAAAGGATGTCGCTGTTAAACATTTTGCATTGATGTCTCGCTTACTTCGGAATGTACCGTCTTGAACTTTTACAAAGTTGATATGCAATATTTATTATGTTTTTCCACTTCCGTGAGCTTACGCTGATATTTATTGTACAGTTGCAGTTGCAATGATTCAACCCCCTCGCAAATAAGGTTTCTTTGCCCAATTTGTAAACTTTCAGCCGTTTGCAGAAAAACAATCAAACAAGCAATTTAAATAGCTCACCACAACTAATGTAGAAAGTGGGTTTTCCAAATTAAACACAGGATTGTAAGCTAATATGTCTACACCTGAATACATTCTCTTTTCAGAGTGTTTTATATTTTGTATTTGCTCTCAAAAATTGATTAAAAACTTGATGTTAAGAAAGGACTATTTTAATGACTACTGCAGTCACAGAATTATTCAATCCCTTGAATAGAATACCTTATAAGAGCACACATTTGCAAATCGGGTGTTGTGTCAAGCACACCTGATGCAACTAATCAAGGGGTTCATTAGTTACATCAAGTGTTCTTGAAATAAAACACATCAAATACCTGGACTGACTAGGGCTTTGTTGACTGCGATATGTCATTGCTTGTTAGAAAAAGAGTGGTTTAAAAAGTTAAGAGAAGAGATCATTGCCTTGCACAAACAAAACAAGGATACAAAAAGACAGTAAAGGCACTACATGTTCCTAGAGATACAGTTAGAAGATTAGTTCATAAGTTTCAAATTAAAGGAACATTGGCTACATTTCCGGGATCTGGCAGAAAAAGGAAGCTATCTTGGGCTGTCACCAGATTCCGAAAGAGCAAGTGGTCAAAAGCCCTTGAGTGGCTGAAGAAGACCTGCAGCAAGATTTTGTGGTAGCAGGCATTGAGGTTTCCCTTTGCATACTAAGGTGCAAAGTAATTGTTGAAAGTCTTCATGCCTGAACTCTTAAGATGTACATCTGTACTGACCCAAAAGCACAAAAAAAGTCAGCTGCAATATGCTCAAAACTGCATAAGATAAGTCACAGAAGTTTGGGAATTCTGTTCTATGGAGGAAACAAAATAAAATTGGATCTTTTGGGGTCTGTGGATCAGCAATATGCCTGGACGAAGAAGAATGCAGCATATGATGAAAAGAACACGTTGCTTACAGTGAAGCATGTTGGTGGCTCGTGATGCTCTGGGGCTGCTTTGCTTCCTCTGGCCTTGGAAACCTGCCGCTTGTGGAGGGCAAGATGGATTCAATCAAGTATCAGGAATTCCTAAGAGAAAATGTCATGCCTTCTGTGAGGAAGCTGAAGCTAAAGCATCATTGGACCTTCCAACAGGACAATGATCCCAAAAGTACCTCAAAGCCCATCAAGGTTTGGTTTCTAAAGAAGTTCCAGAAGATTCTGGAGCTCTTTTTATTATAAAATTGAAAAACATAACAGTAACAAAAACATGAACAGAAACCGCTCACATTGCATATAAGACACAAGAAAGACATTCGCCAAATTATTACTTTTCCTAAACAAAACTAAACTGAAACATCAGGCTCTCAGCCAACTAAAACTCAACTTAATGAAGAAAATCAAAATCAAAGGTCCATCTGGTCCATCAGGCAGAGATTTCCATAGTCTCACTGCTCTTACAGTAAAGAACCCCCTTCTGTGTCGGTGTAGAAACCATCTTTCCTCTATACACAATATTCCATGTGTGGTCTGACCAGTGACTTGTAAAGAAGAAGAACAATGTTCTCGTCATGTGCTCTACACCTCTCCCCCTCCCCTACCCTATGATCCTATTTACCTTGGCAGCAGCTCGTTGCTCTAGTTAACTGTAAACCTAACTAAAATCCCCAAGTCCTTTTCCGTGTCAGTGTTCCCCAGTGGTTTCCCATTTAGTGTGTAATGGTGACATGTATTTCCCAGCTAATGTGCAGAACCTTACATTTATTAGTGTTAAGCCTTATTTGCCACTTTTCTGCCCAAGCCCCCAACTTATCCAGGTCCATTTGCAAGTGTATTCTGTTCTCTCTTGTGTTAATTACATAGTTTTATTTCATCTGCAAATATTGCTTTTCTACTGTGTAATCCTTCTACCAGGTCAGAAACTTTATCTTTTCTCCTTAGGGGGAGCACCTAAACCAGGGGGGTTAAACTCATTTTCACCGAGGGCCACATCAGGCTTATGGTGACCTTCAAAGGGCAGATTGTAAGGCGGCCTGCAGACGGCCGGGTCGGATCCCGCTGTGAGAATTCTCGCAGCGAGACCCGACCCGAGCCCCTGCAGAAACCAGCGCGGCACTCACCTGCTCCCGCGGCTCCGGTGTTGTGATGTGCCGGCTGCCAGGCAGCCGGCGCATGCGCAGAGCGGAGCCAGTGGCCGGGGAGTGACATTTCTCTGCGGGGCTCTGCGAGATTTCGCGCAGACAAATCGCAGCCATCTGCATAGGATTGCGTTTTCTAACGCAATCCTATGGCAGCTTCCATGGGCGGAAATTCTGCGGGAAATCCCGCTGCGGAATTTCCGCTTGTGTACAGAGGGTCTAAGACAGTACAGTAAGGGCTCGTTCACACAAGTATATTTGCGTACATAATATGCAGTGAATAGAAGCCATTGATGTCAATGAGTCATTCACATGATGTATATTTTCACACAGCATGACCTATTTAGTTCCCTACTACGCACCCCAATAAGCCATTAAGTGAATGGGCCGCACAAATACGTGGTGAATGTGCAGGAAACCTGTGTATTCACTGCATATTTGCGCACCATTTCAGTGGGCCCACCTGCGTTCCTTTTTGCGTATGCAAATATACAGGCATAAGCGCTTTTCGATTGCGCAAATACGCAGTGTATTTGTGCGACCGAAATACAATTACACCCGTGTGAATGATCCCTAATAGTGACCCTGATAGTGGCCCCAGTAAAAATAACAACCCACACAGTGGCCCAATTAGTAATATTAACCCCCATAGCAACGTTATAATTATAAGCCCCCCCTCAATAATAAGCCCCCACCTCAGTAATAATAATAATCCCCCTCAGTAATAAGCCCCTTGTCAGTAATAAGCCCCCGCTCAGTAATAAGCCCCCACCTCAGTAATAATAAGCAGCCCCCCCTCAGTAATAAGCAGCCCCCGAGTAATAAGCACCCTCCCCCCAGTAATAAGCAGCCCCCCGCCACTCCAGTAATAAGCCGCCCCCCCCCCCTCAGTAATAAGCAGCCAACCCATATACTCACCTCTTTCTTCCTGTCAGCGTCGCTCCCTCTCTGCTTGCCCTGAGCCCGGATTCACACTGACATCAGTGTGTGCGCTCGGCATGCTTCCTCCCCAAGTCCTGTCCTATGGAACTGATGAGCAGGGGACTCAGGGGTGGAGGATCAGCGGTAACAGCGCGATTACCAGCAGGGAGCTGCGGCACCCCAGCTGGTAATCGCTACAGTGGTGAGCGCCATCGGCACGCCGCGGGCCACATAACACGAGGCAGCGGGCCTTGTGTTTGACACATGTGACCTAAACGGTGAGTGAGGAGACTTAAAAGGCCAATTACACTCCTCTGGGTAATATGCAATTAAGCAAGATCAAACAATACCTCCACAGCACCACCTATTGGAAGACATTTCTTTCTGTTTATTGCCCTCTTTGCATCTTTATTGGGCTTCATTGGTTTACTATTAGTCCTAAATACTTTATTGTAAGGGAATCCTATCAAAATTTAATAAATGCCACCCTACCACCAGCTCCCGAATTGGGCAATCCTTGAGTGCCAATGGCTTCTAGAAATGGGTCAGCAGAAACTTCTTGTCAAGGAGCTTCCTCGACAGAGTTCTGATGTCCCACAGCCTTCCAAGACAGGCTGGGAATCTGGATTGGCCATCAGTCACTTGACTTGAACACCATAGAAAATTTTGGGTGGGATTTAAAGAAGGTGATCGCAGCATGCAACCCAGGACTATTGATGCCAATGCCCATCAGGATTGGCCTAAGATTTTTTAGGTGTACAATTCCATTGTGTAATTAAATATCTTCTATGTTAATGTGTTAAGCTATTGAGGGAATATTTATAACCTGAGATGTTCGTTTCCATTCTGATATTTTTGGAGATGCAGAGAACATAGCATAACATTGTCTTGTGGTGTGCTTTATTTGTAGCACAGTCATTTGTACAATTTTCAGAGCAATGCAGTATCTTCCCCAATGGGATATTATATTATCCATAACATATACATTTTTGCTGAAGACAGAAAATTTTTGCTGCTCACCAATATTTACTTTCCAGGTGCAACTAGAGTAATACATGGGTTAATAATAGACACGGCACGGAGATTAGAGCCTGAATAGGAAGCATTAATTCATTTTATCCTTCTTCCTGTCTGCGGTGACTCAGAGCTTCTGATTTCTCGGTTTAATTTTAACCTCAGTCTGCTGTTTCTTCTGACAGACAATTCTGCAGGTGCCAGGGACACATTAAGGTGTTTTTTTTTTTATGGGGAGGAGGACAAATGGCTGAGCAATGAACTCAACGGAAGTAGCATTGTAATGGAAAATTTTTACAATGCATGAAGTCATAAGAGAGATTGAGTAGAATATTAAGAAGTCAATTACGGTCTCCATGACTTCCATCTCCCTTTGCAGTTTGCAAAGTAGAAACATTTCTGGTCAGGCGAGCAGAGCATTGTTTTAGGACAAATAACATTTTCACACCATGCGATGACTGTTTAGGGAGCTCCAAAGAATCCGACAATGTCATTCATCCAGAAACGACACAACCCATAAGTGTGATTGCTGCGTGTGCTGCTGGGATCTGGGGTTCTGGGCTTCCTGGCAGCACAGCCCTCACAGGGTTAATTGATTGAGCTGGCTGGGTGTGGTACTTCCTGCTAGTCCCTCTCCTGGGTCTGTGCACACATATAAACCCAGCTTAATCAATTAACCCTGTGAGGGCTGTGCTGTCAGGAAGCCCAGAACCACAGAGCCTAGCAGCACACGCAACAGTGATATTCATTGTAATGCCTAGTTTTACCTCTACTGAGCCAAAGAACCTTTATGGAGCATTCACCTGGGATGGGAAAGGCCGCACGACGCACCGAAAGCCGTGGTAAATTCCACACCAAAATTCACAGGCTACCAGCAGATTTGGATGCAGAATTGAAAATGCCTTCAAATCTGCCTGCAATGCTGCATCAAATCCACAGTTAAATCTGCAGATTTTGGTGTGGAATTCCACAGTTTTGGGTTTGGCTGCGTCCTGCGGTGTGAAAGACTCCTTATTCATATGCAACAATTCCATAATAAACTTGTATGTTTGGAAATGTCTTCCTTTTATACAAGAGTAGGCAACAGCATAATTGGCGCTCAGTGAATGGGTTCTTGTGACCATAGTAACATTGTTGGATTTGGAAATCTGTACATTCGCTGTGAGTATTTTTACAGCCTCCACAGTAGTTTTCTTGAGATTAATAATTTGCAAGTAACTTATTGCTACAGTTTCTCTTTACTTTAACAATTGTTTTTTATTATGCTTTTGACCAAATAAACTCACAGTTTCTTAAAGCAACATTCCAGTTCCAGAATGAATTTTCGGTTCCGGGACTGGAAAATGGTGTATATTACTTGCTGCTGATGCTGTTCTCTGCCGATGTTCCACTGATTCATGATCTTATTTTCAGCCATCCAAGATGGTAGCTAAAACTTCCTAGCTGACTAATACACATTTTGCCCTGCTCTCTGATCATGTGAGCAGCGCTGACCAATCAGGGAGCAGGTATAGTGCATTAGTAGTCTATCAGTGCCCTGTGGGATTAGGTAGTCTGATAATTGCATCAGCTCTTTTGGATGGCTGTAAACAGGAGCCAGAACTGGCAAATCAAAGAAGCAATGCAACAGAAGACCAACAGCAGATAGTATAACTGCCTTCTTTAGTCCCGTGACAAAATTTAATCCAGAAACCAAAGGGTTTGATTGATATTTTAGATTCTCAGTATGCAGATGTAGCAAAGTTTAACTTGAGACTCAACGAGTTAAGATAACTTTCTATGCCAGTTTATGTGCCCTCTGAGATGTTCACTGACTCCAGTGGGATCACACTTTTCTGTCTAGAACATTATGCTCATTATGTATCATTGTGCCTACCAAAAAATTAACAGTAGTGCAAGTTGAAGTGTTTCTCCAGAGTTGTTCCCACCATAGGTTTCACTCCTCAATAATCACAGGTATGCCATTTTACTGAAGTTTTGATTAGCCCAGCATGGGTGTACTTTGAAGTATATAGCAGGAGCGATTGAAGGTAAGGATGGGTTGGTACAGTAGCAAAAAGCCTAAGGCCTATGTCACACGAGTGTAAGCGTAGTTGTGCTGTGTTTTTGTGCATCGTGCATTGTGTATTTTCATACACAATAGCGTTTTTTACTCATTTTTACTTGAAATTGCCAATTAACCCTTTCCAATCCAATTTGTATCCTGGTTTTCCTAGGGGGCTTATTCTTTTTCTGCCGTTATACAATGGTGCTATCTGCTGGCTAAAGCCAGTACTGCATGAGGTGACACGTTGGATAGACTCCGACAACAGAGAGGCTGGCAATATACAGTAAGAGAACCCCGACGGACGTCTTCCAACATTGGAACTGTACAGCCTTAAATCATAATGTCTTGAGACGTCAGACAGTGGATTGGAAAGGGTTAATGAGTTCAAGACGTGTTCTTTTCCTGCTGCTTTTTTAGCGCAAGTGAAATACGCACACAAGATATGTGCTTGCGAACAAATCCATTGACTTACATTTTGTGCGCAAAGACATCCGTGTGAAACAGGACTAACAGTAACCTCCCATTTTGTCATTTAAAGAAGAAAGGGCCCTTTTACATGGAATAATTATCTTCCATTTACCACTAGATCTTGTGAAGGTAAGATAAAGTCCCTGAGTGCAAGCACCGAGTCATGACTGGCTCCTCGGGTGACATCACAACATGACGTTTTCTTGGCAAACGGTTTTTGCAGAGTGGTTTGCCATTGCCTTCCCCAGTCATCTTTTACCCCTCAGCAAGCCGGGTACTCATTTTACCGACAGGTGGAAGGCATAGTCAAACTTGAGTCGGCTACCTGAACCAAACCGGGATTAAACCCACAACCTTCAGGTCATGAGTGAGAGCTTAGACTGCATTTCTGCCACACAAGGCCCTGGGTCTTGTGAAACTTAACCATAATTGCTTAGTGCAAAAACTGTCAATGACCAAACGACAAACAATATTTTTTTTGCTCATCGTTCGTCGTTCAGTTTCTGCAGGCATAAAAATTAAATGATGATGAGCCCATGAAAACACACGGCCATTCATCTATAAACAACTGCCTGTTTACTGTGCACGGAGGCGGCCTGGCGGCTGGAAGAGATCTCCGTCACATTCTGCCTCCATTCACTGAACAATTCTCATTCCTGAGCAGAAGCACACGATCGGTAATCATCAGGACAACTGTTGGGTGCTTAGGCGCCCAACAATCACCCCATGTAAAAGGAACCTAAGTAGTGCAAACAACTGAACAATGACATCTTCAAATCCCCTTGTGGGATTAATAAATGTTGAGAAAAAAAATCTCAAAGTGCGACAAAGAAATTCTCAAGTTTAAAAAAAACCCACACGTTTTTTCCCTTACAAAACGGAAAAAACAAAACAAAAAAAAGCGTTATTACCAGCAGCAGGATATAGAAAAATTCCAGCACTCTGCAGGATGTGCAACTAAAATCAATTTCTTTATTTACCAAGACGTGATAAAAACATCTTCTCATGGAATTCCTTTACGCATTTTAACCTGTAGTCTTAATCATAGCTCTCAGTATTGGAGTTGTTCCATATCCTGCTGCTGGTAGATTGGTGATCTTGCACTGCTTCGGGCACCTGATGGGAGAGGGCCGATCTGGTGAGCTAGAGGTTCTCTGTAGAAAACACACATAATTGGTATCATTACATTTATAAGAACCTGACCTGTAAAATTATCACAATATTTAACCCACTCAGTAAGAAGAATTTTAAGAAAGTATCCCAAAATGGTACCAATAAAAACTAGAACTCATCCTGGGAAAAACGAGCCCTCCCTCACATAGCTCCGTCAATGGAAAAAAAATGGAAAAAGTTATGGCTCTTAGAATGAGATAGTGAAAAAACTGCTTCCTCAATAAAGCCAAAAATAGGTCAGTCACTAAAGGGTTGAATGTTACAATGGAAGATGTAGATGTCCCGTTGGGTTTTACTTTTGCAGATGTAACCATTCAACATTACCAGAATCTCTTCCTACATTCCTAACATGATAAGGCTGCCCCACTACCAGTACTACTGACCTGTTGTCTGTGTCTCCCACTATAACATTGAACATTTCTAGCAGTCTTAAGGGAATAATGTGTCTCCTTGAGGAGAGTACCAAGTTGGCATAGGGATTCTTAAATAAGCCATGCAGTGTTCTCTGGGAAAAAATATGCAATTAGGGAATGGAAAAGTACCTTCATAGTACCAGTCATTGGAAGTTGTCTTCCTGTACGTCAATATTTGACCTTTCAGCCGGCCTTGACAACATGACTAAGGATATAAGCCAAACCAAAGTCATCTCCAAAAGGAAAAGAGAACCATTTACAGACAGGATTTTTCAGGGTGCCCCTTGTCACTGCAGTACTGATTGACTGGGTGACAGGCCTTCAGTGTTGGTCTACTCTTCTTGAGGAGAGCACAAAGTTGGTATATGGAATTTTGCATAAGCTATGCTCCTTGGGAAAAAAAAGTATGCAAATACAGTATGGAAAAGTACCTCCACAGCACCACCTATAGGAAGGTGAATACCCTATAAGTCAACGTTTGACCTTTTAACAGGCATTGACAACATGACTAAGAATATAAGCCAAATTGGAGTCTTTTAGCAGGAAATGCAGCTGAGAGCAACTCTGGCATACTATGTTTTAATACTCTTATGTGTAAATGTAGGATATTTTTAGTAAAGTCAAGCATTTATAATGATATCATAATTTTTCTAGATAGAAATTGAGACCTGTGAGTTATTTGTTATCCAGTCAAAATCTCAAGTACTCCCACGGCTTTAAATTATGTTTAAAGAAGAAGCCTTGATATGCATCAATAAAAGTCTCAAGTATCATCCACTACAGAGAAGCTTCTTGGTTTGGCCGTGTTAGAATGCAGGAGTGGTAAATTATTCTCTGGGGTCACTCTCAAGCTTTTATTAAAATATCATTAAGGATCTGACTTCTGCATTAGATTTTGAAGGATTTGAGGTAGTTTCTCCATCGTGGCCCATCTGTTGATTAGTACAAGAGTGATCTGTATTGCAACATTTTTACAAGCCATTTTGGCACCCTGCAATATGGTACTCATATTCCATTTGAGCCCCTTAGGGACGAGACCTATTTTGGTCTGAAGGATATGTCAACAACTTTTTGGGTAATTATATCTCCACATTTCAAAAGTCATAACTTTTTTGTTTTTTTTCGTTGACATGGCCATACGAAGGCTTGATTTTTGAGTGTAGTAAAGCTGTAGTTTTTATTGGTATATTTTTTTAAGAAATGTTTTTTGCACTTCTGCATTCAAAGGCCCATAACTCTTTTATTTTTCCATGGACTTACCTCTGTTGGAGTTTTTATT
Organism: Eleutherodactylus coqui; assembly: GCF_035609145.1. Classification (NCBI taxonomy): domain Eukaryota; kingdom Metazoa; phylum Chordata; class Amphibia; order Anura; family Eleutherodactylidae; genus Eleutherodactylus; species Eleutherodactylus coqui. The sequence continues at coordinate 64,902,021 of NC_089840.1, read as the reverse complement.
TGTGTGTGAAGAGCTGTAGTTTTTATTGGTACAATTTTTGGGGTACATTTGGATTTTTGGGGTAAATTGTGTTTATTGTGAGGTGAAATGAACAAAAAAGCATTTTGGATTCCTTTTGCTTATTTTTTTCAATAGCGTTTCCTGTGCAGGATAAAAAGTGTGTTTAATTTATTATATGGGTTGTTACAGGTGTGATGATGCCAAGCATGGTGTCACGTCCAAACAGGACGCACTGGATCCATAAACCTGAGATACTCACGCAACTGCACAGGCATTAAACACCAAAAGAAAGTGAACTAGTGAACTGTGAACAGAACTCATGAGCAGACATGGCACAACGATTGACAAACACCCAAAACACTCACCTAGCATACCTGCACGCATAAACAGATGGAATTGCTACAACACGTACAAGGTATTGGTTCGTATTTTGACCAATATACTTAAGCCCATACGCCCACGATAAGGGTCCTCATAGTCTCGTGGGCCCCTACTCTAGCAAGATAGGGACTGCCCCATACTAGACCCTAGTCATCTGGCTCGCCCTGGATGAAAAACGGTCCAAGCAGAAAAGGACAGAGTTCACACCAACCCTCAAGGGAACAGGACTGTTCACACATAATATCTGGGCACTTACAGAGACACACAGACACGTCACTGTTTACACCAATACACACAGAACAGGACTGTTCACCTAATGTCCAGCCACCTGCACAGACACACAGAACATGTCACTGTTTATACCTACATAAAAACATGCATGGATACAACCACAAGGGTACTGGGAGGGAAATGGGGAAACCAACACCCTCCAGCCAGAGAAGCTGGTATTTATGTGCAGCAGACCGGTGGTGATTGGCTGGCTGGAGAACTCCACTCCCAGTCAGCTCAAACATCCCACACCTATGGAAGTGTGCTCCCAGAAACCTATACAACTACAGGTCCCAGGAGCACAACCTAACACATGGGTTTTTTAATATTTTTTATTTTTAATTAAGTGTGAAATTGTTTTTATTTTCTTTGCTATTTTTTACATTATTACAAAATCACGAAGCAATATAACATACATTATAACATGTATACAATTACTCATACTTTGCTTTTGACGTATAACAAATTTCCATCAATACAGTATTATTTTATAATATACAATTAACAATGGAAAATAAGGTAATAATAATAAAGAAAATTTTAAAAAAATTATTTTCTAACATTCTTGGTTCACTATGTGTTTATTGTCCTTTCTTTCTTTCTTGCTATGTTTATATTGCCTGAATTGTGGAGTGTGAGTTTATCCATAGGCTTCAAACTTTTGTGAATTTATCGGGACATCCACGATGCCGATATACTACTTTTCTGTAGGGAATTATTGTGTCGACTAATCTTATCCAATATGAAATCACTTTGCCATCCACCTCATGCCTATGGTTTTTCTGGCCAGGAATAGTACCTCTCTAATAAATATTTTCTCGTGATGAGTCCAAACCTAACACATGTTGCAGTGGGAGGTCGACTGTTATTCACAGGCAGCTTCCTCTGTGGATGGAGTGGGCTCAGCTTCCAAGCTTGTGTCAGCCAAAGTACATAAGTTTACTTCCATTTGCAGGACCCCCTTCCCAACTTGCATCCTGTGGCAATAAGGGATTAATGGCTACATTTGCACAGATATGCTATACATAACTTCTACAGAACCCATCTTGTACCTCATGTTGCTCTCATTCTGGGCAATATAAAGTAGTGACCGAAATGCTGATTTCAGGTGTCTGTCATTTATGGGGTTATATACAATGGTTTTTAAGAACTTACAGCTTGTTTCTGTAGCTCTCTGCAAGAGATAAGACCAGTTTATTCACGGTGCGTTGCTAAACCCATACACCCTCCATGATTGGAAGTTTTTTTTACACCTCAGTAATTATACTGCATACTGAGAACTGAAGAAAAAACACCTAGCGCTTCCAAGGACAGGTTGCAGAAATCTTCTAAAGATTTCTGCAACCTGTCCTTGGAAGCGCTAGGTGGTTTTTCTTCGGCTTTATCTGGGCTACTTGCAATTGGGTCCTTCTATAGAGGACACAAGAACACCAAGCAGCTTTCCTGATTCACAGGATAGAGGGAAGGATTGCGAAGGAACATCTTCCAATTGTTATATGCCTGACGGGACATGGAGATACTAGTGGGGTGCCCCTCCAGAGAACTCCACTGAGTACCGGGTAAGTCCCTATAATCCTATATCTCATATAGATTTTAAGGTTATTTAGTGGACCACTGCCCTGATCCTTTATTTTATGCATACTGAGAACTATCAATCATGGAAGGGGTGGCAGCACCTCAAGAATGAGTTGGACTCCTCTCGTCCTGGAAGCTGCAGAAACGTACTGTAAGTTCTTTAGAACCACTGCACTCTACCCCATATAGATAGACTACTGAAATCAGCATGTCTACTTTATTCTGCCCTCAGTGAGAGCAGCATAAAGTACACAATAGGTTCCCTTTAAGTATACCCTACATTATTGATGGACAGAGGATTTTGGTGTTCCTACATTGTGACGGTATCAGTGACTGGTGGAAGTTTTTTGCACTGGATGGTCGCTATGCTTAGAGGTCTGCCTAAAATTATGGCATATATTATAAGGATATATAAGGATATCTTTGTATAACAGTGTATATGTTTTACTTTTAAAAAGTGCATAGCCAAAAAACAATTCTGCATATGGTTTTGCATATTTTTAACCCCCATCTTTCTCACACATCAACTGCAATATATGGTCTCACCCAAATAACTGCAGTAATTGCACGTAGGTAAGATTAATGATGTCTTTATTGCGCAGATACTATAGATGTCAGCACTATATATACATATTATGCAATGTTTTTCTTTGATTTTAAGGATGACGGTATGAGCAGAAATTGAAAACTTTTGGGAATCGGCTTATGTAGATAATCTGCAATAATATAGTTCAGTCATTCTTTCTTCCACAGCAATTCTGTAAGATAAGCACCAAATAGCTGAAAGACCATTAATCATAAGCAGAATAGTTTACTGTACAGTATTGTTATCAGTCTAATATGCCCTTTTGAATTAAGCTAATAGAATTGTAAAGCACACAGTCGGTTTTAAAGGGACATGCACACTTGCATTATGGCTTTCCGGATCTCTGTTCTGCTTTTGGAACAGAAAAAAATAATTAAAATAGAATTAAAGATCTTTCTCCTCCCCCCACCCCCTTCTTGATTTCAATGGGTCTCAAGAAATTTGAAAGCTTTCAGTTTGCCAATTTGCTTCCTTTCTATTAGGTTTTTATTTTATTTTATTTTTTACAGAACAAATAGCAGTGCAGACTGCCTTACTTGTTCCATAAAAACCACTTGAAACCTAACCTAACGGAATAGAAACAAACTGAAACCTTTCTGTTTTTTTGAAAACCTATTGAAATCAATGAAGAATAAAACCCATAAACCTTTTAATTCCGATTTTCTGTTCCAAAAATGGAACAGACAGATGGAATTGCAGCAGAAAGCTCTAATACAAGTGTAAATGCATCCTTAGGCCTTAGTCACACGGGCGTTTTTTCGCGCGATTTGCGGATCGCATGACGGATGCGCATCCGCAAATCGCGGGACCGGGGCCAAAAAATCGCCCGAAAAATCTGCTCCTAGCTGCGTTTCATTAGAAACGGGCCGGAGCTGTCCAGCGCATTGAATTCAATGGAGCCGACAATACAGCCGCTCCATTGAAAGCAATGCGCTGCGGGCGATCGCGGGATGAATTGTCGGGAAGGGCTTAAATATATAAGCCCTTCCCTGCAATTCATCCAGAAATGTGTAAAAATATATATACTCACCTTGTCCCGGCAGACGGAGTTCAGCGCGGCCGGCCTGCAGTGGGTGTGAAGGGGGTGTGAGTCAGAGCTGCCCCTGATTGGCTCAGCGCTGAGCCAATCAGAGGCAGCACTCACTCACACCCATTCATGAATTCATGAATGGGTGTGAGTGAGAGCTGCCCCTGATTGGTCCCTGCGCTGAGCCAATCAGGGGCAGCTCTGACTCACACCCCCTTCACACCCACTGCAGGCCGGCCGCACTGAACTCCGTCTGCCGGGACAAGGTGAGTATATATATTTTTACACATTTCTGGATGAATTGCAGGGAAGGGTATTTTTCTGCTGTTTTGCAATTTGCAATCCACTTTCAGGCAGAGGGTATCAAGCAAGCCTAGCATTGTACCAGTAGCTCACTGCCCTGTACTTCCTTTCCCCACTTCCCATTGATTGCAAAGTCTGTGGTCCAATCAGTAGGGAGACATTATCTGAATACCTGCTCCTCTGCTTCCCCAGTATGATTCAGGCATTCAGAGACCAAATAATTAGTAAAACCACTATAATGTGTGCACAAACACACATCTACATGCTGTAGCAGAAAGAGAGACAAAGACTGTGGAGATCGTTATCACAGTGTCTGCAGATCTGTCAGCCAGCAGCCTATAAGTGTAGGGGAGCCACTTGGTATGTTTTTATGTATTAAACAGTGTAAGTGAAAATGTTTTATAATAGATTAAAGTATAACAGTCCGACATATGCCAAAAGAAAATACACCTGATGTATATTTGTCATGGATTATTATGTGAATGTAAGAAGTGGAGCAAACCTGGAATTATAGTTTCTATGAGCTAAAACAGAGTTTGACCAGATGAGTGTATGAGCATATCTCTGCTGTCCGGTAAATCAAGAATAGTGAGTGCAATGACAGCTTGGAAGATTAGTGCAAAAAGCACTGGAATTCAGAGGAACCCTTTCATGAACAGAATCATAGAGCCAAGGGGAGAACCCAACTTCGCTCCTATTGTGAACCAGCAAATGACTCATTTTGAGGCTTATGCCTCTTCCTAAGATACTGTAACATTCTTGGCTCTCGAGTCTGTAATCCAATAGGAGAGGCAGACATAGTCAGATAAAAGCAGAGTTGGAGATAGGGAGCAGTTGGGTATAAGCAGTATTGGGAGATTAGAGTAAAGATGAGCACAACGCACTAACAGCCAGAAACTCAGGCACAGGAAGTCCAAGGCTGAAGTTTTTAATAAACCAACAACTACTGTGATTGGCCATAAGTTGATAGAGTAGAGTCCTTAACAAATCTTGGGATGCACAAAGCACATAACTAGACAAGGCTCAGAACAGCAAGGCTTCCAATGTCATGTTGCTAAGGCTACACATTACAATAGGGAAGATCAGGGTTCAAGTCCTGGCATGTCCGGTTCCTGACAGATATGCTGGACTGTGGCACAAATGCTGCCTGAGGGAGTTCCTGGTGTCACCCGCAGATACTCCTTAAGGCCCATTTAGATGATCGCTCAAACGACAGTTTGACTGACAGCATTGACTAATCATTTTGCATAAACTACTAAGCAGCTACTGAGCTACTTAGTAGCTTATCAGTGTACAAATGAAGCCTTTCGCTGAATGCAGATGACAGCTGGAGGTCCATTGTTCTCCAGCAGGATAGCTGCTGAAAGAATGCTACCAGCGCAACCTGCAGAAACTCAGCGTGCGGTCCTGATAAGCAGGAACGACGGTTTTCAAGCTGGCTTGAAGTCAGCGATGAACGAACAGTGCACAAAAAGTGCACAATGGGCTCGCGTTTAGACGCTGTGATTATCGCTCGAAAGATGGCTTTTGATTAATTTTGAGTGATAATCATTGTGTCTAAATGGGCCTTTACTCATGGACCCAAGAGTGAACATGACTTCTCTTTTTTTATCGTGAGCCACCAAATAATGCTTTTCAAGGTGCACCTCTTCCTCAAATAGTGTAACGATTTTAGTGCTCGGGTCTGGAATCCAATGGGAGAGACAGTCATACACAGGATTGAAGATCAGGTATAGTCAGGTATAAGCTGACTTTGGAGATAAAGAGTAGTGATGAGCACAATGCACTAACAGCGAGAATACTCAGGCACAGGAAGTCCAAGCTGAGGGCTTAAATAGAGCAACAACTACTGTAAATGGCCATAGAGCAGGTAGAGTCTATAAGTAGGGATATGCAAAGCACACAGCTAGAGAAGTCTCAGAACAACAAGACTTCGAATGTCATGATGGTGAGGTTACAGACTACAGCAGGGAAGATAAGGGTGCAAGTCCTGGCATATGCAGTTTCTGACAAATATGCTGGACTGTGACACAAATGCTCTCTGAGGAAGTTCCGGATGTCATCTGCAGATACTCCTTCCTTTGCAAGTGACTCCAGGAAGTCTCCCAGGGAATATTTGTATCACAGTCCAGCATATCTAAGACCCCCTATTAGACTGAATGATTCTCGTTTGCACAAGAGAACAGCCTGTGCTTTCGTGCAGCCTGTTTAAAAAGGCAGATTCATCGTTGATGCGTTCAATGAGAATCATTCATAGTAACATAGTATGTTACGCCGAATGAAGACAATGTCCATCTAGTTCAGCCTGCTGTAAGACCCGGATCAACAACCCGCTGGTCACCTAAAAAGTATATGCTGTAATATCCTTCCGCTCTAAAAAGACATCCAGTCCCCTCTTATATTCCTTCATGGATTTTGCCATCACCACGTCCTCAGGCAGAGAGTTCCACAATTTCACTGCTCTTACAGTAAAGACCCCTTTTCTGTGTTTCGGTGATGAAACCTGCTTTCTTCTAGACATAGAGGATACCCTCTTGTTTCCGTCGCAGTCCTGGGTATAAACAGATCATGGTAGAGATCCTTGTATTGTCCCCTCATGTATTTATACATAGTTATTTGGTCGCCTCTTAACCTTCTTTTTTCCAGGGTAAATAATCCCAATTTTGATAGCCTCTCTTGGTATTCCAGTCCCGTCGTTCCATATATTCAGTGTCAAGGCAGTGATGATTTTTATGCCTGCATAAAATGAACAACGAGCAAGAAGCCAACAATTCTTGTTTGTTGTTCAGTCGTTGGCTCGCATTTAGACTCAATGATTATCGTTCACATTTGCTCATTTGAATGATTTTTTGAACAATCATCATTTCGCCTAAAAGCACCCTAAGGAAAAGGCCTTGTAACAAGTCTTGAAACGCGTCATTTCCTGGCTCACAATAAAAGCGAAGTTGATATCAGTTCTTGGCTATATGATTCAGTTCATGCAAGGGTTGGACTAAATTCCAGTCCTTTTGCATTAATCTTCCAAGATGACTTATGTGTCAGCAGAACAAACCATTCTTCAATTATGTTAAAACAAAAAAAAACATTTTGAGAGATGAGTACATTAAATATGTAATATGTAACTCTCAAATCGACCTATAGCCCTCCATGAATTAAACTTATCCATTTTGTTGTCTAAGTTAACTTATGTGGGAAAAGATAAGTGTCTTAAGGGAAAAAGTGAGAAGGTATGTAATTATTAAAAATTGTGGTCTCGGTCCGATTATTTTTTTTTCTTCCTATGGGTAAAAAGTTACAAGTGACTTTGCAGGTAATGTAAAACTTTCCAACCTAGTCATAAATGTCCCTCTAATATTTTTCTTTCATTAGTTTGCAGGTAAAGTTTACTTATAAATACGGAATATCATACAATGGGTCTTGTTTATTGATGAAAATTTGACAGTTTTTGGTGCAAACCTCACCAGAAAAATGTCAAACATGTCTTGTGCCACATTTCCTATGTGTTTTAGACAGTTTTGGAGGTTCTTTTCATTATGTCTGACATAACGCATTCCTTCGTAGAAAGGGGGCATGATCTAAATGTGACAGCGTGCAACAAAAATTGTGCATAAAAAATGAGGCATTTTTTGTTGTAAATTACGCCTACTAATAGGTGGTATAAAGTTAGCCAAGGCAGTCTTAAAATTCAACAGATTTGTCATTCAGCCACTGTGATAAAAATGTTGGACATTTTAAGACTGTCTAGCCTAAAGGCCCATTTACATGCAACAATTATTACTCAAAATTTGTTCAAATGAACGAATTTGCGTGATAATCATTATGTGTAAATGTGAAGTTATCATGCAGTATTCATTCATTTGTCATTTATCACTGAGTTTCATTTGCTTTTCGCTTCATTTAAATGGCATTAGCTCAGTCTTTGAAAGACTGAACAACTGGAGGAGGTGATTGTTTGACTGGCATAAACACAATGACTGCTTGTTTTCTCCTGCTGGCAGAAGACAATGGCTTATCTTCACACTAATTAAAACCCTGCTGGCCAGAGATTCCTCCAATAAACACATGCTCACCTGAGCAAACAGCATATACAGTGTTTACTTTAGGTATTGAGGGAAATGGAGAGGATTGCACACGAGTATGTGTACATTTAAATGCTCAGCACTTCTATGCAAAAAAGTTGTTAATTCTTTCAGTCTTTTGTTCGTTCAAACGATAATCATTGTGTGTAAATGGGGCTTGAGGCTACTTTTACATGGGACAACTGTCGGGTACTCAAGTGTAGATAGATAAACGACTGCCTGTTTACTGAGCGAGAACTTACGCACTCGTTGCTTCGTTTCAGTGAGTGGAAATGAAACAATTAGCCACTACTTACCCTGATTCCCTGAAAATAAGACTTACTCTGAAAATAAGACATAGCATGATTTTCCAGAATTTTTGAGGATGCAAAATGATTTTTCAGGCTTTTTGAGGATGCTTGAAATATAAGCCCTACTCAAAATTAAGCCCTGCTAACAGTTAATTTAAAAAAAGTCAATTTAAATAGTGTCCAGGCAGCTATACATGTAAAAAAGTTAAACCTTTTTTGAACAAAAATTAATATAAGACACTGTCTTATTTTCGGGAAACATGGTACTATTGGGTCCTGTGTTGTCCCTACATGGGACAACTATGGGTCAAACACGCTCGTTTAAGCATTTTTAACCTCTGATAGTTGGCCTATGTAAGCACACTCTTGGCTTGCACTGTCTATCTATTTAGTCTTAGTAAATCTTCCCCAATGTCTTCATTTAATTGTCCTCAGATCTGATAGCATGATGAAAATATGTTTTGGGCTTCTTAATATATTCCCTGTGATGTCAATTATGTAAAACTTGTGCAAATCTCCAAAACTTTCACCTAGAGTTTATGATGGATTCCACCACAGAATGACCTCTCGTTTGCTCTTCTTCCAACATATTAGCTATGCAACGAGAGAAGAAGTCTATCTGTTTTACTAAACTACCTGAAGTTATTATATATGGACTATATTCCCTTAACCTGCCTCTCATTCCTGTTGCAGGAAGGAGATTCACTTGGAGCCATGGAGAAAGTTTGCAGACAACTGACTTACCACCTCAGCCCTCACTCACAGTGGAAACGTCAAGGTATTGTGAAGCGGAAGCCGCAGGCTTGGTGAGTCACCTTTCCAGAAACAGCAAATCTTGACAACTCATGGATGTGAACCTGATATGGGGGATCTGCATGTGTTTTCATTGAACACATTGCTTGTTTCTTGTGTCTCCTGCAGTCCTCCCAACTTGTTTTGTATACACATGACTTGTTATCAGAGCCCTGGGCTTTTAAGTGACCCAGATATTTAATGTAACCTATATCAGCACTTCCTTCTTCTAGGCTCTTAGCAAGCTCTTACAATGTGCTGGTTCATCTCCTGCCTGCATGTCGTTACAACCTCTTTCCCTATAATAACCTTTATTACTGAACTTTATCTGCTGAAGAGGTTCTTCTTTCCTCGTTATTCAATCTCATTGTTAATAGGGCGTTAACGCTTCTGATAAAATTAGTTCTTTTACTTTTAGCATTGGAACTGTACAATGTATTCGGAGATAACTCATGAAATTATCTTTTTTGCTATTCTTATCACTTGATTGTATAGTGCAGCAACCCAGACCTAGGAGGTGTTTAAGCAGTGGGGTAAAAATAAGATGGTAGTCACGGGTCTCTACTGCTCCCCCTGGCAGATGGCAAAAATGGAGGTGTACTGGGCCGAGCTACAGCCAATGGTAAAAAAAATAATTAAAACAAACAAAACATAAAATATAGGCAGTCGTTATAATCTGCTTCCCGTGGAGTCGGGTAGGGTAAGATGTTACTTTGTCGTGATGCAAGTCTGTATATAAGTAGGGACCCATTACGGGAAAAAATAATAAATATAAAAATGGGAGAATTAAACAATAATGGGAGAAGTAGTCCTGGCTTTCCTGTAGTGTTGTGTGGTACCTCAATATAGTAGTTGTAGGTGGTGGGAAGCACTTCAGGAAGCAGACTTTAGATGAAAACAATTCCAACATTATTTTGCTGGTTCTTTATCACCACCACAGTTACATCATTCTCCTTACGGTGATATCATTGAAATCACAGACTCCATGCACATCATTCACTATAGATTGCGTTAGCAGATTTGGCTCGTAAGGAGTTAACTGGTGATTGAGCTGCTGACTCAACACTGCTGCACCCTGTTTCTCTCTCCTACTGACAGTACAGCCCAAACTTGATTTAGTTACTCACACTTGGTTGTTCTGACTTCCCACCACACTGTCTCTGGAGTCTGTTAGCTGTTTATTCCTAACTTCTTGGTCTCTATCTCTGGCTGTCTTCCCCTAGCTATCTCCAGGACTAGACTACTTCCAGTGAGTGGTAAGATCTTCTCCTAGTTCTTCTCCAGTCTCTATCTCAGGCTCCCCTGAACTAGACTGGCTAACCCCACCCACTCTCTGTCTTTTATACTCTCCCTTCTAACTAATCCTAAACTAGTGGAAACCTATCTACCCAATCCCAGGCTAGCTAGGGGTGACTGACAGGTGATAGAGCAGGATTGGGTGCATTTTGTATAGTCATACAGTGTTTGGTAGTAGGAACACCAGAAATTAACCCTTTATTGACCAATTAATGTGGTACATACATAATTACACACATATGCACATATATACCTATACATATGTACACTCCACATAAGGTAGTAATAACACTGCTGTGGGACCCCAGCTCTGGGGTACTTCATGTAGCATTTCATTTTTAACTGTATTTCCTATTTATTTTAATAGGAAAGTAAATACATTGTATTATTCAAACAAAGACATATAGAATATTGGTATTGCTTGAAGCTTCTGGGTCCTCCTGAGAAACTATGATTGGACCCACCTCCTAACCACCAATATCACATGTCACCATACATTGCAATCACACAATGTATAGGAATAGATATTTTATATAAATACTAGCTTATATAACCAGCATTTCCTGGGTTTCCACTCCTGCAGGACGTTCCAGGAGGCTTAGTTTAAAATGTCTTGGGTTAACGGTAGCTGCATATTTGGTCGATTCGTCCAATAATAACATTCATCTGTTGATTGTAGTCTTTGTGAGGATCATATTAAAAAACCTTCCGGAAAATTCTAGTAATGTGCTGGATTTCTTTTGGCCTTCAGAACTGCAGCATTTCATAGTGGTGCCATACACAGGTGTTAGGGGTCCCAGGGTGAGCCAAGAATATTCCACACAGTATTACTGTACTTCCACTGTTGACACCTGACTTAAGGGGGTCATCGACTTGTGCTCATCAGTATTGTGCGACAGAAATCTGGATTAATCTAACTAAGCAATGTTTTTCCATTGCTCAATGATCCAATTCCTGTTCTCTTTTGGAGCCTGGTCTTTGTTTCTTTTAGACAGTGATGCATTCAAACTGGTCGTCTGTTGTTATGGCCTATCTGTACTAAGGAATGATAAAATATGTGTTCTGACTAGAGATGAGCGAGCATGCTCAGTTTGGGAAATTACTTGAGCGAGCATCGGCATTTTCGAGTAACTGCCTGCTCGTCTGAAAAGATTCTGGGGGCGGTGGGGGAGAGCGGGGTGGAACGGGGGGAAATCTCTCTCTTCCCCCGCTCACCCTCACTGCTCCCCGAATCTTTTCAGACGAGCAGGCAGTTACTTGAAAATGCCAATGCTTGCTCGAGTAATTTCCCTAACCGAGCATACTCGCTCATCTCTAGTTCTGACATATTGGCTGAAACGTCAGCACTGTATTTGGCTGCAATTTGATTGACACTGTACCGCTTGTCCATCTAAATGATTCTTGACATCCTCATCTGATCCCTTTTGCTGTATGTTTTTCCTCAATCACACCATTCTTGGTTTATTCTCAGTGCCATTACGTGAGAAAACCCCAGAAGGATGGCTGTGCATGAAGTATTGACTCCAGCTACTCTAGCACCGATGATCATACCTCATTCAAAGTTGCTCCAATTGCTCAATTTTCCCATTCTAATGTGGATTTATGTTGAAACTGAATCACAAAAAACTTAAGACCCATTTAGACACAACGATTATAGCTCAAAAGATGTCTTTTGAGCGATAATCGTTGTGTCCATATACAGCGCAAGGTGATCACTCAAACGTTGAGCAATCACCTTGCACTCAGAGCGGGGGATGCAGAAGACAAGTGGGGCCGATTGTCTTCTGCATCCAGCTGTTCTCTGCTCAGAGTGCCCGGCTGTTATACAGCTAAGCGCTCCGAGCGGAGGATGCAGAAGGCAAGCGGGGTGGCCCGCTTGTCTTCTGCATCTAGCTGTTCTCTGCTCTGAGTGCCTGGCTGTTATGGACAGCTCTGTTCTTCATACCCAGCCTGTGTTCAGGGAGCGGGATACAGCTGAAACAGTAGTATCAGCTGTATCCTGCTGTGAATTCCTGATAAGGCTGATTGTTCTCTTTCAGCATGCTGAAAGACAATGATGAGCGACGGCTTAACAAAAACTGCACGATGTCAGTGCAGGTACACACAACGATTATCGCTTAAAAGACGGCTTTTGAGCGAATTTTGAGCGATAATCGTTGTGTCTAAATGGGCCTCAAGTCACTTGATTTTATTCTGCACTCTGGCAAATTTCCACACAGAGGAGCTCCAATCGTAAAATTGTCCATTGAGTATAGGTATTCCTTGAAGCTTCTAGGCCCTTGTGATAAAGCCATCACTGAACCCACCAGCTAATCGGCAATTACATTTTATGTCACTAGACATTGGGATGAGCCAACGTATTATGAATGTATATCATTGAAATAAGCTTTCAAGTACAATTACTTCATCGTGTTTCTTTCTAATAGAGGAGTTGGTTTTTACGACAGCCAATAGGGCTGCAAAAATGGCTGTCACAGCATAACAGAACCTTTGGAGGCTGCTCCAACTTCTGATTTACTAATATATGACAATTTTTATTTTTTCAGTGGTAGTGCTCTTTAAGTTTCTCTCATTTTGCAGTTGGTCTTGCAGGTATATTGGCCATCAGTCCCAATGTTGATTGCAACCTGCAGCCATTCTTGATATTGCACTTCAGTTGTATATTTTTGGCTCATATCATGTAATTAAGTCATAGAGATGTCAGGCTGGTTGTCTTGCTCAGCTGACAGATTTAATATGCACCATGTGTTTTCAAAGCAAGCAAATATGATGCTATGGGTTGTTAGCAGAATACTAAAGAATGCAGTGTGTTATCTGGATGCAACGGTTTTGTATACGATAAGTCAACGTATAGTATGGAGAAACAAGATATTCGGAAGAGTGTGTATTATTGGGCATTGTTTTGTGCAAAACTATGCTTATTTGTCATTGAAAGGCTAATAAATCTGTCTTCATCCTCATCTTCCTTTGTAAACAGCAGATCTGTAGTATTGAAGTATTAGCAAGAGATTTCTCCTTAAAGTGGGTTTCTTTGCTAATAAATCGTCCCAGAATTCCTCTAGGATCACTTGAAAAGTAGGGTACTGATTTTATGTAATACCCCCAGAGTCATTATTTGTGTATATTGGGCTGAGAAGTGAATGATTTTTTTTCGCCTGCATTGTCATAGATTACTTAATTAAATAGAGAACATATATTTTCAAGGGAGTGCCATGCAGTTCCCAAGTAGTGCTATACAGCCCCAGAGGATATTGTAAATGGTCAAGATGGACCATTCCATGCCCCTAGGGATACGCTGCTGGGCTTCGAGTTCAGGGCTTACCTTGCCTACAGTAGTAGTATTGAGTTGCCTGGGTCCGATTAGTGTGTTCCGCGGGTGTGAGTGTAACCTCCCGGGCTCTCCTCTCCATCCTAGGTTGAGCGGATAATGTAAACCTCTCAGTAGTTCCACATGTTGCTTAAAACTTAACTCGGTTTATTGAAATGGTCAAAACAGTACTGGAGCCACGAGAGGGTCCTTCATCAACAAATACTGTTGACCGAGGCAGAACCGGCAGAACCGATGAAGGAGGATCCCCAGATGAAGCAGGAAGCGAAATTATGGTAGGGCAAACTGTCCTTTGAGAAGCTGCAGTCCAGCAATATTCCCCCGATACATTTTGTGGTCCATCAGATGGCACCTAGCAGCATGAGGGGTGCAGAGAGTTTCCTCCCCTCTGGTGCACTCCAATTTTAACCCACCAACAGATCTTTTGGGGCCATAGATACATGCAGCGTTCTTGTAAGGCTACCTGAACAGAACCATGCCACTCAACATGACACCTTAGCAATTTCTGCTTCCTCCATCTGGAAGACCATCCTCCTATAAAAATACAGGCATAAACACTGAGAATAAAACATTAACATAAACAAGATTTAAAGAACACTAAAAAAGTGGGTAAACTCTTCATTAACATCGGTACCATTTCACATAAGCTTTCGGGGATATCTTGCCCTCTTCGTCAGGCTAATGAATAGTACTTGTTTGGATGGCACATAATTATAACATTCAGATGCAGAGGGGAGGAGAGCAAATTGCTATTGATCTAAATAAATGTTCACACAGAAATTTGAGACTGTTTTGCACTGAAAACCTAAAACAAGAGATAAACTGAGCCGAGACATAAATCGTAAATCAGTCCACTGAGCTCAGGACAGTTTTATGACGTGTCTTACCTCTCCTTCAACCTTCACATGGAAGGAGATGCAGCACCACCTATTGGATGGCAACATTATTACAAGTCAAGTTCAGAATTTTTATAAAATTTTAAAGAAAGAGAAAAAATTATGATTGGGAAGAGGACATCCCTCTTGACCTCCTTCAGACCTTTCATATTTTGCACTTATGCAAAAATCCCAGGCTGAGGTTAATCCCATTCTTGAGGGTATCAAACATGGCCATAAATTTGTACTCCCAAATTCTTCCGTGACGCTGTGACCTGAAATTGCCCTTCAGTATAATAACTCTCATCTGCTCTATGCTGTGTCCCTGACCACAAACATGTTTTGCCACAGGTAGTTCAGTCTTTTCCTCTCTAATTGAGTGGCGATGAGATCTCATCCTTCCTCTCAGTTTTTGTCCTGTTTCCCCGATATAAAGCCCCCCAACAAGACAGTTACTGCACGGATCAGGTATACAACATTGGACGTGGAACATGTGAGTGTCCCAGGCATCTTATAGACCTGCTGTGTGTTGGGGATCCGTATCCTGTCCCAAGGCATTGCCACAACCAAGGCATTGCCCCACCCAGAGGCCTAATTTGAGGATTCGCCCCTGGCCACACCACTAGTCCCTTTAAGAGGCAGCATTAACCCCTTAGGGATGAGTCCCTTACAGTAGCATGATGTAAAACTAGAGATAGTTCGTAAAATATTAACCGTTTTATTTTGCAGTGTGCTTCCATGTTCTTGAAGTCCTCCCAACTGCAAAGACCATTTGGATGCTCAGTGATACAGCTAAGGAGAAACAACATCGGTCAGCGCTAATAATCCATAATCTACATGACCATTTAGAACTCTAAACAAAGGAATAATTTATTGGGCTAAGAGCAGAGCTGCCATCCCAACCTCTATGTTTAAAGATGCGCATATGATTTGAACCAAAATGATCTCTCATGAAGTGAAACTTAACAATGGACAATCATTATATCTGACCAACGACACACTGTCATCTTCTGGAAAAAAGGTCAGCCGGGTTCAAATTTTTGAATCCAATAGTTTTGACAAAAGATTTTTTTTTAGTTCTTATGAAACTTATTTTACCCATGAACGATCATTCTTTGATAGAACATTCCCAGAAAGATCGTTCATGCTTCGCCTGATGTCATTGAACATGTATGGCTAGTTTGAAGGACTATGAAAGTTGGTTTGGACTAAAATGCGTATAGCTGTGTCTGCAAAACAATTGCTCACCCAACGATCAGTTGTTCAACCATCAACCTACTTTTTTCTATTGTGCATGGACACCAGGGGTGTAACTATAGAGGGTGCAGGGGATGCGGTTGCACCCGGGCCCAGGAGCCTTGGGGGGCCCATAAGGCCTCTCTTCTCTATATAGGGAGCCCAGTACTATGAATAAAGCCTTTTAGTTGGGGGCCCTTTTACAGGTTTTGCATTGGGGCCCAGAAGCTTCAAGTTATGTCTCTGTGCATCATGGTTTAGGTATGGGTACAGATACAGATAGAGGGGGGGGGGGGGGCCCAGCTCATGTTTTGCATCAGGGCCCCTAAGCCTTTAGTTACGCCCCTGATGGACACCTTTAGGTTTTCAGAGTATTTATATTACCAAAAATCATAGGGCCTCATCCTCTTTGTAATTGCTAATTAAAATTCCTTGTTAGGATTAAATGCCCCAAAGTACACATGTAGCGTAAGTCAACAACCACTTTTGCAAGCTAGAAGAGCTAAAACCATCTGAGATCGTGAATCAACTGTTTGCTCTTTGTTAATTGCTTTTTTAATTACTTCTTGGCAATTTTTTAGAACATAAAGAAAACTGAAATGGCTTCTGATATTCGCCACCTCAAGAGTAATTGCTGTTTCATGAAAGCATATAAAATGCTGGGGAACTGCACAAATACTTAATGACCACAACTGCCTCCAATGCGCATCATTCTACTGAAGCTACAAGTATTATGTGAACCATCTTAAGCACTTTGCATAGAAACTATTTACAGGACCATAAAGTCATAAAGTAGCCGCTGGGTGTGAGCAGCCTCTTTATAACCATCAATGGGCTAACACTAATTTATATATATAGTACCGTACGAAAGGCAGATGTGGGAAAAAATGCTGCAAACTAAGAATGCTTTCAAAAATAGACGTTTTTATAGTTTATTTTCTCAATTAACAAAATGCAAAATGAAGAGCGAAAAATAAATCTAAAACAAATCAATATGTGGTGTGACCGCCCTTTGCCTTCAAAACAGCATCAATTTTTCTAGGTGTGCTTGCACACAGTTTTTGAAGGAAGTTGGCAGATAGGTTGTTCCAAACACCATGAAGAACTAACCAGAGATCCTCTGTGGATGTTGGCTTGCTCAAATCTTTCTATATCTTTATGTGATCCCAGAAACACTTGATGATGTTGAGATCAGGACTCTGTGGGGCAGTATCATCACTTACAGGATTCCCTGTTCTTCTTCACACAGAAGACATTGGCTGTATTTTTGGGATTGTTGTCCTGCTGCACAATGAATCTGGAGCCAATCAGATGCCTCCTTGTTGGTATTGCATGATCATAAGTATCTGCCTGTAATTCTCAGCATAGAGCACACAAATAATCCTGATCAGTTCCTTAACTCCATTTGCTGAAATAAAGCCCCAAACTTGCAGGGAGGCTCCACCATGCTTCACTGTTGACTGCAGACACTAATTATTGTACCGCTCTCTACCATGCTTCACTGCTGCCTGCAGACACTCATTATTGTACCGCTCTCCACCATGCTTCACTGCTGCCTGCAGACACTCATTATTGTACCGCTCTCTACCATGCTTCACTGTTGACTGCAGACACTCATTATTGTATCGCTCTCTACCATGCTTCACTGTTGACTGCAGACACTAATTATTGTACCGCT
Organism: Eleutherodactylus coqui; assembly: GCF_035609145.1. Lineage (NCBI taxonomy): Eukaryota > Metazoa > Chordata > Amphibia > Anura > Eleutherodactylidae > Eleutherodactylus > Eleutherodactylus coqui. The sequence goes on along the minus strand of NC_089840.1, from coordinate 64,884,305 downwards.
CTCTACCATGCTTCACTGCTGCCTGCAGACACTCATTATTGTACTGCTCTCCACCATGCTTCACTGCTGCCTGCAGACACTCATTATTGTATCGCTCTCTACCATGCTTCACTGTTGACTGCAGACACTAATTATTGTACCGCTCTCTACCATGCTTCACTGCTGCCTGCAGACACTCATTATTGTACTGCTCTCCACCATGCTTCACTGCTGCCTGCAGACACTCATTATTGTACCGCTCTCTACCATGCTTCACTGCTGCCTGCAGACACTCATTATACCGCTCTCTACCATGCTTCACTGCTGCCTGCAGACACTCATTATCGTACCGCTCTCCCACCATGCTTCACTGCTGCCTGCAGACACTCATTATTGTACCGCTCTCTACCATGCTTCACTGCTGCCTGCAGATACTCATTATTGTACCGCTCTCCACCATGCTTCACTGCTGCCTGCAGACACTCATTATACTGCTCTCCACCATGCTTCACTGCTGCCTGCAGACACTCATTATTGTACCACTCTCCCACCCTTCAGCGAACAATCTGCCTTCTTTTACAACCTAATATTTCAAATTTTGACTCCTCTGTCCAGAGCACCTGCTGCCATTTCTCTATACCCCACTTCCTATGTATTAGTCCACAGTTGAATCACTTGTCCTTATTTCTACATCAAATGTATGACTGTTTGTCCTCAATTCTTCCATGAAGACCACTTCTGGCCAGACTTATCTGAACAGTAGGTGGATGTACCCGGTTCAACTGGTTTGTGCCAATTCTGACCTGATGGCACTACTGGACATCTTTCAATTTCGAAGGGAAGTGAGCATGATGCGTCTTTCATCTGCTGCACTAAGTTTCCTTGGCTGACCACTCCATTTACGGTCCTCAAGTATGCCCATTTCTTCCTGCTTCGTCAAAGTATTTGTCTCCCTATTTGTGGTCGCTGGTTTTATTTTCTTCTGTACAAATACGGATCTGTATTTGCGCAAAAGAAAATAATAGCAATGAATGTAAATATGGAGGCTGAATTAAAAACACGACTCTAAAAAATATGGCCATTTAAATAGATACATAGATTTACATTAGGTTTGTATTACGGTCCACGAAGCACAGATCAAATACAGAGTAACAATCGGCCTTAAACTGTTTCATTTTTTCACTCTTGGGAAATTCAGTAAGCCATGACAAATTTAGCAGAAAATCGCAACAAGTACTTTATATTATATTGTGTATATTATTGGTATTTAGTGGTTTTAAATATGTGTTTTATTATCTGTATGGGTTCTTACTGCATAATGGGAAATGAATTTTCTGAAAATCATCACATTACAACAATAGCCCATCCGATCATTGCGGTGAAATACCACAGCAGTTCAAATAAGCCAACGCAGGGACATATAAAGTACTCAAAGTAGTTTTGTGCCCCATTGACTTTTGAAAAAAGGTACAAAAAATTAGCATATTACAGTGCATTTTTGTTGTTGCTAATTTAAGTAGTTCTGTGTGCAATTTTTTTTATACCTTTGCAGTTATAATATTGCTTTTATTTCTTTAGTTTGATGTTTTTTTTAGTATTATTTATACATATATGTTTGTGCTTAGGGATTTAGCAAATTACAGCAAACATTTAGAAGTCATAGACTGCTGAACAAACTAGGTTAATTATGCCCCCGATGAGGTATTGCATGGTTGTGACCTCCATAGTACAGACACAGTTGGTCAGCTGTGTAATGAAAGCTCAGGCAAAGAGTTGATCAAGGTCTTTAACAAAGCAAACTAGATATAACTTCTATTTAAGCCAACAGGACTGAAAGGCAGAGTAATGATTTCTCAGTACAGGACCCATGGCGATCATATGCCAGGGCCATTATTTAGAAAAGTCCTTTGGATATAATTTTAAGGTTTATAAACTATCTAAGGGGAGGATTTTTGGAATGACTTATAATACATATATAAGCATATGTCATTCCATATCAAATATATACACTCTTCAAACCCGTTGACCTGATGAGGTTTTTATTAAACAATCAAATATTTGAAAACAGCGTTCTATTGAAAAGGGATACCCTAAAGCAGGGTTTCTCAAAGTATACTCCGCGGAGCTCTTGGAGCTCCGCTAGTGATTATCAAGGGCTCCGATGGAGGGTCTAGTTTCCCGCTCTATTCACCGTTGTAGCGGTGTCTAAGCAGCTTGTACTGGGGAAATGAATGTCCAGGACCTGCGGTCGGCATAGCAGCGTGATAACATGAGCCGGCTCCGGTCATGTGATCCACGCTGCTATGCCTACCGCACGTCCTGGATATTAATTTCCTCAGTACAGGTTGTCTGGATGCCGATACAATGTCGAGTAGTGTGGGGACCAATGGCGCATTTGAAGAGTATGGCTGCAATTGGAGACCCTATTACTATTGGGGCAGCAATGGGGTACCCTAATACTACTGGGGCAGCAATGAGGGACCTGATTACTACTGGGGCTGCAATGGCAGACTATATCACTATTGGGGTAGCAATGGGGGACCCTATTACTACTGGGGCGGCAATGGGGGAACCAATTACTACTGGGGCAGCAATGGGCTGCACTACCACTACTGGGGCCTCAATGGGGGAGCCTATTACTACTGGGGCTGCAATAGGAGTCACTATTACTACTGGGGCCAATATAGGGGACACTTACAACTGGGGGCAATATAGGGGACACTATTACTACTGGCGCTGCAATATGGGTCACTGTTACTACTGGGGCCAATATAGGGGATGCTATTACTACTGTGGCCACCAATATAGGGGGTCACTATTACCATATGGGCAGATTTGCTGCAGAATTTACAGTAGCTTTGGGTGTACATATAACATTGTAATATTTTTCAAATATCTTAACTAGTTGTTATATCATTTTGAAGATTTAACCCTTTCCAATTCATTTTGTATCCTGGTTTTCCTAGGGGCTCACTCTTTTTCTGCTGTTATACAACAGCGCTATATGCTGGCTAAAGCCAGTACTGCATGAGGTGACACGTTGGATAGGCACCGACAGCAGAGAGGCTGACAATATACAGTAAGAGAACCCCGATGGACGTCTTCCAACATCATAGCTGTACAGCCTTAAATTATAATGTCTTCACAGGTCAGACTGAGGATTGGAAAGGGTTAAAGAATAAATAATATTGTCTCCAGTTCTTTTTTACTAAACATTTCTTGGGGCTCCATGAGTAACTTTCGATTCAAAAAAGGCTCCATGCCTGAAAAAGTTTGGGAACCCCTGGTCTAAAGAATTAGTTGAATCTTCCTGTTCAAGAGTTTTAACACAAGGACGCAGAAGATGCCTGCAGAGATCTGCGATTACGAGAGGAAATAACCCTAAGGCATTCTTTGTCCCCAGTTTTAACTAACAACATTCTCAACTAAAATCTATTATTTCAAGACATTGGGAAGGGAACCTTGAGGGGTGACCCTTTTCTCATTAGTGAGGTTTCTAAACAGCCAATTGTTATCTTTTGAAAAAACAACTTTGGAAAATATTTTTGCCTCATCTTGGTTCTGTAATCAAAAAATCCCTCTTGTTCTAGTGAAGAATGTTAAAACTGGACTTTTAAAGGGCTTTCTTAAATGTGGGATTCAGAATTGTAAGTGTTGTTTTAGTATTCATCATGGAAGGAAGGACATTTTTAGAGAGAGTGAGAATAGATCTATCCGTCTGAAACAATTTCTCAGTCGCGGTTCGAGCTATTTAATCTACCTTTTAGATTGTCCGTGTGGCCTCAAATATATCTGAAGGAATGGAAATGCTCTTAGGACGACAATAAACAAGCACTATTTTAATATCCAGAATGGATTCCAAAATCACAGCATATCACAACACATCCAGTGCACTTAATAAGGATTCTACTTTGATGTGGATCACACCACTAGAGAAGGTCACACAAGGTCACCTTACAAAACTTCAATCTGAAGAAATGTACTGGATAGTGATGAGCGAGCATACTCGCTAAGGGCAATTGCTCGAGCGAGCATAGACCGTAGCGAGTACCTGCCCGCTCGAGCGAAAAGGTTCGGCTGCCGGCGGCGGGCAGGGAGCTGCGGGGGAGAACAGGGAGGAACGGAGGGGAGATCTCTCTCCCTCTCCCCCCCCCCCCTGCTCACTGCCGCAACTCACCTGTCACTCGTCTCGAGCGGGCAGGTACTCGCTAAGGACAATGCTCGCTCGAGCAATTGCCCTTAGCGAGTATGCTCACTCATCACTAGTACTGGATATTCCGACTCCACACATTTGTGCTAAATGGCCCGAACAAAGTACTAGAGAAGATATAATAGCCGTAAATAGTTATGTATTTTTTATATACTATTTACTCACTTTTTAATACTCAATTTTTAATCCCTCACTTTTTAATCTTTCCATTCCCCATTTTGTAGTATAGTTACCACTTACTTACTTTCATTTTACAGCACATGACTAATGTCTGTTAACGCTGCCATCTACACTCCTCTGAGTCATTTTTAATTTTCATATTTTTCACATTTTAACAGTACATAGGCAATTTATTTATTCCTTTCCTGGTTACTCCGTATCCCCTCTCGTCATTATACATCATCAGTCATCTCAGGTATTCTCAACCATCCTTAGTATGGACTAAATTATTTAAAACCAAATTTTATTAATATTTATACTAAAATTATAACACGTATGGGGCACACCGAACACAACAAACAATAATTACAGCCCTTCAGGACTATGTGATAAAGTCGTTTCCCCCGTCAATGGGGATGTGTGAATCAAAAGGAACTTGCCAGTAGACCGCCTATTCCATGTTTAGTGGAACTGAATTGATTTTGCATCAGTCCACGCATCCACGATAGGGGTTCACTGAATGCAGAAAGATTGGGTGGGTATGCCCATCAACTGCGCTGATTTTCATGAAGACAATTTTTTGTACTTTCAATATAACTGTTACCATGCGGTGGCTGCGGGTCCTCCCGGGGTGGCAGGGTGCTGGGTCCTGCAGTTGGGACGCATTCCCCAGGCTTTTTGTCTGGCTGCCGGGGGCTCGGGTGGCTGGTCGGCGCGGTGCGCGTGCTCGTGGGTCCGGGCGGCGAAGTGCGCGTACGCCTGTGAGTACAGCTCCATGCTCCCTCCCTCTCACCGCCCCTGGGCGGAGGCTTCTGTTTATAAGGCTGGCAGTGAGATTCATTCACTGCCAGTTATTGGCTTCTGTTCAGTGTGCTAGCATCCTGCCTCTGTCAGTCTCCTGTTTGTCAGCTTTTGCTATATCTGCCAGGTTATCCCATCTGCCTCGGTCTGCGTGTATTTCCTGTTGGTTTTCTTTATCTGCCCTTCCTGTCAGTATTCTACCCTGTTCCATCTTGGTACAAAGTGCTTGGCTATTTCTGTCAGCCCCATTGAAATAAATGGGGGAGAGACCTCACGTGTGTGACCAGCGCTCCATTCAATGATGTCACCGGGGGTGGGAGAAGCCACCTGGAAGTGAGGATAAATGTGGAAATGGGACCCCTATATGGTCTATAGTCTGTATCCGACCTACTGGTGGACATGGCACAATTTTTGGTACACAGTGTTACATCTATTTTTCAAAAGTGTCTAAAAATACATGATAAATGGGGTGTAAGCCATGTAAGAAAGTTATTTGCCACTTTATTCATCCGAGGTCACAAGGGATGTGCTTGTGATCAGTGGGGGTCCTATACGTCAGATTCCCACCGATCAGATCGTTATTGGAGTTGAGCGAACGTACTCTGCCGAGCTTGATGCTCGGTCGAGTATTAGCGTACTCGATGATGCTCATTACTCGAACGAGCATCAAGCCATGTTCGGCCCCGACCCAGTTTTTGGCTCCTCCCCGCTGTGACGGGCCTGTTTTGGCCACTCCCCGCCGCGACGCAGCGTGCGTCAATGGCAAATTTTTTGTCTGGCAGGCAGGTGAGAGAAAGAGAGAGAGAACACACGAACCAAGAAGAAAAAAAAAAAAGCTCGGGACCCGGCGTCCCACATACAAAAATGCTTGAGTCTCCCATTGTAGCCAATGGGGCTCGTTACTCGAGTAGAGCTCTCGAATTTTACGAAAAGCTCGACTCGAATAACGCAGACCCGAGCATTTGGGTGCTCGCTCATCTCTAATCATTATCCCCCTTATCCTGTGGATATCGAATTAATTATCTTAGCACCACCCCTTTAAGAAACAGTTTCCTGCTGTGTGTTGCCCCTTCTAACCTATCTCCCAGAGAAAAGTTCAGTATTAATTCATATTCTTCACAAACTGTACTTTTCCAATCTTACTTTTTAATTAAAATACTGCAGATGATGATGTATTTCATTTTGAATTGTTACTTGGAGATGGATTCACAATGCTCACCGTGTGTTTATCAGCTACTTGTTGCCTGTGTGTGCTCTATAATTTGTTATGCCCTATAGCTAATTTGTATTCGTGATATGACCCATTCACAGCATTGCATATATCAATGAGCTGCAAATCTTTATGCCAGGAGTGTAGAAGCCTAGAGAACGGGCAGAATCTTTTTTAATATAATAAAGCAGATTAGCAGTAATGTAGAGCCACTAAAACTGAATATTACTTATATTCGGATGCATGAGATTCCGAGGGCACATAGTGGGAAACCTTCATGCATTCATATGTATGTTACAGCAATAAATATGTGCCCTGACACTGTTCATTTAAAGTTAAGTGGAGATATTAGTGTAAGTACAAACAATAATGCTTTACAGGAAAGCAGCTGTTTACTACCATAGATTTAAGGTGCTGCATTATAATGTACAGGGGGTGGACAAAAATATGGAAACACCTATGAAATGCATGATATTTTTATCATTAGCACTGAGCTGCCCTTTTGACCGCTGGTTGGCTGAGAGCTTTCCAGACAAATTTGTGTTTACTTCACCTCTTGCCCTGCTCTCAGTGGTTTTGGGAGCCAGCTATTAACAGCAGCTGAGTAGCTCAAACCACTAACCAATGGAACTTTGTTGCTCGGGCAGATGTTTACTTCTGCCCCATAGCACCTGTGTCATATTACCTCCACTTATAATCCCATGTAACTTAAGGCATCCATTTCGTATGCTCTTTCCATATTTTTTGTCCACCCCCTGTATGAACTGAATGCATTGGACCTTCTATGGCTTTCAGAACTGCAACAATTCCTTGTGACATCCATTCATCACTTACCGTTCCCCATACCATTAGTCTATTCTACCAGCCTGATCTGTTGACACCTAGCAGGAGGGATCCATCAATTTATTAAATTCTGACTCTCCCATCAATAAATAGCAATAGTAATCTGAATTCATCTGACCAGTTGATGTTTTTCCACTGCTCACTGGTCCAATTTTTTGTTCTTTTGCTCACTGGACTTTAGGTTTTTTATTTCTCTTTAGAGAGCAATAGCGCTGGGAGAGGTCATCTACTATTATAGCTCATCCGTGTTACAGAACAACAAGTTGCCCATCCAGACACATCAGTTAGAGCAACCGCAAGTGCATCAGACGTTAGTAGAAAGTGTGCCACAGAGAGTATATAGTGTCATTAGGGCCAAAGGTGGCACCCCTAAGTATTGTTGTTGCTATTAGCCGTTTAGTCGTTCACGGCCCTTGGCGACCCTAAAGGCAAGCTCCATCCATGTTTTTCGGTTTTGCACTGCTTCTTTCAGTGGTGTGATATCCATGCTAGTACCAACTTTGACAGTATCAGCCATTGTGTTCTTTGCCGGCCAGGTCTTCTTTTGCCACTGATCTGTCCAAGCATTTTAGATTTTTCTAGTGACCCGGCTCACATTACAAGGCCGAAATCCGTGATTTTGAGTCGGCCATCTTGCCCTCCAGTGATATATCGGATCTTATGCGATTTAGGATTTCTCTGTTGGTTACTCTCGCCGTCCAGAGTATACGCAGCCGCTTTCGCCAGCACCACAGCTCAAACTCATCAATTCTCCTTCAGCTTTTTTTCGCAGTCCAGTTTTCACATCCATACATGACCATGGGGAAAACAGTGATTTGCACTATCCTGCGTTTAGTTGCTACGCCGATATCTGTACTTTTCCAGATTTTGTCCATGTTTAGCATCGCACTTTGCCCGATTGCTATCCTATGTTTTATATCTGGCATAGATTCTCCAACCTGGTCAATTTTTGAGCCAAGGAAGATGAAGTCTTCCACTCATTCCTCTAGGTCCATTTTACGCATGATCACTTCCACATATAGGTTAAACAAGAAAGGTGAGAGGATACAGCTCTCGCGGACGCCTTTGCCGATCCCAAAACAATCTGTGCCCCCATACTGTGTTCTTACAGTGGCTTCTTGACTGATATGAAGTGATTTTATTAGCTGGACTAGATGTGTCGATACGCCCAGCTCTTGTAGGGCGTGCCATAGCTTGTCATGGTCGACACAGTCAAAGGCATTGATGCAGTCAATGAAGCACATGTAGACATTCTTTTGGTATTCTTGAGCTTTGAACCATGGTCCATCGCAGATTTGCAGTATGGTCGCGGGTGTCGCATCTTCGCCGGAATCCTACCTGCTCATCAGGGAGTGCCACTTCAACTATTGATCTCAGTCTTTCCTGTGTAATTTTGAGAAGGATCCTGCTTGCCTGCGGAATGAGGGCTATTGATCAGTAGTTGGAGCAATTCTGGGGGTCATCTTTCATTAATAGAGTGATGAAGACAGATCTTCTCCAGTCCTGTGGCCATTGTGTGGCTGCCCATACTGCCTGGCCCAGCACCATGATGGTTTTCCCTAGTACGGGCAGCAGTAGCACTGCCAGTATGTTATCTATGTCTGGTGCTTTATTTTTGGCTAGTTGTTTCATTGCCATAAGCACTTCTGACTCCATAATAGTGGCTCCAAGTCCTGCCATCGGATATCATATCTGAATCATTTGAGAGCTCTTTCATAGGGTTTCCAAGGCAAGGTTTTTACAGGGTAGGTCGCCAGGTCTTTCCCTAACCCTCCCCACTTATCCGGGCTTGGGACCGTGTATATGGATGACTCTTACACGGCTGGGTTACTAAGTATTAATATTTGGAAATAAATACTATGTTTGAATCTTGCTCAGGTGTTAAAAATTACTTTTGGTAGGATAGTGTATGTAGGAAGAGAAACAAACCTCAGTAATGCGGAGAAACACTTTATGTTAATGAACTTAAATCTAGGTTATGAGAAATAACTACAATTAAGGCATCCTGGTAAATATATTTATTTCATTTGTCATACCCAAGTACATCATGTCTCTGTAGTTATTAAAAATGTATAGAGTTTAGTAGAACAATATCATTATACCGTAGGAGAGTGAAAGCTATGAGAAGCTCTGCTTTGGAATGGCAGTACTATTGGCAATCATTCCGTTCCAGAGACTGGTAATATAGGTAGTAGTATCTGTGCTTTCCAATACATGGCGGGTATGAGCGACTCTCATCATATTAAATGTTGCCATGCTCTATAAGTTTACCAGATACATCTGGATGCATATGAATTACAAGTCTGCATGCTTATGGGGAAATACTCAGAAGTTTAATGTGTCTTTAACTCCATGTAAGACTTCGTTGATGATCGATATAACTCAGTGATAAGATCATCCATTCCAGACAGATGTCATCGGTGCAGCTGTAATATGGATTTACATGAAAGAAGTGAAAAAGGGTATCCGCATCATAAATATGTCTGGGATATCCTCAAATACCATAAATGCTTTATAGCAGCAGATGCCAACTGTAGCACCCCTACCTGTTGGATGACCACCAATAGCATCTTCAAGCTGGCCGCTTTCCCCATAAAGATGGTCAGTGGAGAGGAGGCTGTGCTTGCATGTTACCCTCTCCTCTCTCCATTGAAGTCTGTGGGGGTAAACAGCAAAGTTAAACTTTTTCCACAGCCTTCAATGGAGAGCAACACACAAGCATGGTCATCTTTCCACTGATCTCTACAGGGAGACCATGTAGCCATTCTTTTCATAGCTGTAGGTTTGAGAAGTTTTTGTAGATATCCTGAGCTAAGCCCTACTGAACATTTTTTGGGATGAACTGGACTATCAGATCAGGAAATATAAACAGCATCTATCTTCTTTGAGAGAACATTTGCAGGATGAATCGAGGGAAATACCAGGTGAAGTGTATCAGACATTAGTAGAAAGTATACCATGGAGAGTATAGGGTCATAGGAGCCACACTAAGTATTAACGTATCTAAATAAATACTACTTTTGATTCTTGCCCAGGTGATTACTTTTGGTAGGATAATGTATAAATTAGAACACAGCATTTCTCAAGGAGACAGGGTAGATCTCACACATAGTGTCAATGAGTGGATTGTATTTTTGTCGTTGGATTTGGGAGAGAACTAACATGAGAAAGGACCTAAGAAACAACTCTTGACTCAGTTATTCCAACCATCAGATGTGTAGATTTTAGACTTCTACCATAATTTCATGGATCTGACCAAAGTATTGGCGTTTAGAAGTACTGTTATCTGGAAACACAAAACTCAATTCCTATTTGCTCTCCAACAGAGCTGTGTTACTTTTGTACTGTTAAGATGAAGTTGGCAGCCTATCACAACCGAGTTTAATTGTATTCAAGAAAGATGCAAAAGAACAAAATTGGGATCATTGGAAAGCGCATCCGAGCTTGTATACTTAATTTCCCCGGGGGATAACTCTGGTTCCAGGAAATAATTGGATTCTTTGTGGTTAGTGATACTTTTTCTATTAAACAATCTGATTAGTACTTGGAGAGGTTGGTTTATGATTAGAGAACACAAAAGCATTTTGCCATCTTTGTTGGAGAAACCGTACAATAGGTCAACTCTAAGCATCCCGACCCTACGCAGCTGCTCCACAGACCCAAATGACTGCAAAAATAAAAATTCTATCAGCGGAAAGTGCAGAATATTGTTAGCAAGTTTCAGGGAATCAGCTTCATGAATAAAAGCTTCATCTTATCAGCCGAGAACCATCAACTCGAATTGGCTGCATAGTGTATTTGAATTAAGTAGCTCTTTTCACCGTGGCTCAAGATTTGTAGCTTATTTGTGTAATTCTTTTTCTATGGTTCGAATAAAGAAAAAATGCAAATAAAGGAAATTAAATCTTTTTTTTATTACATTACATAGTTACCGTATTAATACTTTGCTGGTATTTCACAGGGACGGTTTTCATTAACCCTTTTACATAAATGCATTGAGCTTCATATTTCCATCAGGTGATCGGAGACCAGTTCCTTGTTATATAGTGTTTTCCCTGAACTGCCTGCCCCATGGTAATGAATGACTGTATAATGTATTTTTCTGCTCATAGTGGTGCGGTTCTCCACACAGCACACTACTTTGCAATAACATATGAAATGTGCATAATTCATTGAAGCACTCAGTAGCGCCTAGGAAAAATCTCAGCAAGTTTTGGAGCATCTGCCAAATTATACTGATCTGTCTATGAGCATAAATTACAGACAGAAGGATCAACTGCAAGCCAGAACCGGAGTTTCCCCTTAGAGTATTTAATACCAGATGGTTTCACTAGCAGAACGTGCTCTGTACAAGCAAAAGCACTTAAGGCATTTGGTGGAAACGTGGGATTGCCAACCTGACTATTCTCCTGGAATGTCTATTGAGTTCTCCTGTCACAGGTTAAGGACTAGTGCATCCTGGGAAATGCTTTATTCTTATTACAGGCTGGTGATACAGATATGAATAATGGAAAGGAGAAGTTTGAAGCAAAAATACTAGGATAATTTGTTCAGTGTCAAGCTGCTGTGGATAAAGGTCCATTCTGTTATACAAGGCCAATGTGAGCGATAATGCAGTGCAGTACAGAAGTACTGCATGCATTATCAGGGCTCAGTCAGATGGGCGTTTGTTCGCTGCACATGTTACTTGCGTTTGTGATCCGCATCTATTAGAACCAATGATTTTCAATGGCAGCGGTCACATGACCGATATTTACCTCTGCACAAAAATGCACAGTGGTAAATATAGGGCAGCGCATTTAAAAACGCAAGTAACTGTGGCATTCTGGCTTTTTTTGGATGTGAAACCAAGGTTTGTGCCCAATGGGGCCGACGGCAGCAGCGCCGACCCAATTGAGAACATACAGTGAAGATCGCGATCCTCTGGCACAGCAGTTACAGCTGTGGCACAGGAGCGCAATGTTCCTCCATTGCTTTCAATGGGGCTGGCGCTTCTGCAGCCCCATTGAAAGCAATGGGCTGCTGGCAAGCCCTGCAGTGATTTTCGGGAAAGGGCTTTAATTTTAAGCAAAACCTAAAAAAATGTTGGTATCGTAAATGTACCGACCTGCAGAAAAAAAATTATCATGTCATTTATGCTGCATGATTAAGGCCTCATTCACACGAGCATTTTTACGTAGCTATTTAGCCACGATAAGACGTTGGTCGAAAATCGTTACTATGTGAAGAATTGGATTGCAATGCATTCATTCACATGGCAATTTTTGCGCATATGAAAAAATCGCAGTCGAAACGTGCAATCAGCGAAAGTTTTCGATCACTGATTTTTACCGCTGAATCAAAAGATTGAAGAAGGAGTTAGCAGGGGGGAGTGGGGGGGGGGAGGGGAGAGTGAGAGAGAGATCTCCCCTCCGTCCCTCCCCGCTCTCCCCTGCCGCTCCCCGCCCCCCGCCGGCAGCCGAATCTTTAGCGACAGGCTTGCAGGTACTCGAATAAGGCACTACTCACTCAAGTAGTTTGCCTTAGCGAGTATGCTCGCTCATCCATAGATGTGACGTTGCCCTAGTCAGTCATAAAAAGAATAAAGCCTAGTACTGACCCCTGTGGAACCCCACTAATAATGGTAACCCAATCAGAATCTGTCCAATTAATAACCACTTCCGCTTTCTATCCTATTCTCTTATTTTAAATGCCAACCTTTTATGTGGCACAGTATCAGATGCTGATTCTATTCCCAAGAAGACAATTAGGAGACCTTAGAACTTAAATGCACCTTGTAAAGGACACATCCATAATTGGGCCCAAAGGGCTTTTCTACTGTAGCAAATGGATTGCAATCATTGCAGCACTTCCAGAATCTATAGGCTTCTGGCACCAACTGGTTTCTAGCCTGTATAGTCAGCCGATAATATTCATAATTTCATATTAGCATTTAGCCTTTCCGAATGGATTTCCCTTTGTAGAAATTAGATAACTGCATGGTGGCTGTTTGAAAAGGTGAAATACTACTACTTTCCCTAAGGGCCATAGAAGTCCTAGCACGTGCAGCTGTTTTTTTAGATTCTGACAGATATCAGGTCACTGGAGATCTTCTTCCTGCTTGGAAATGCTGTCTTACCATTTATGTATCTGATAGAGTCTTGCAAAATGAAAATAAAAGCAAATAAAAAATGAAATAGTGAAAATTGCTTTATGATATGCTGTGCTAAAACCTGGTGGTCATATGAAGTTTTGAAGTAGCATTTTAATACAGTTCTGACCCCCTGTTTTTTACAGGACAATTACTCAATGACTTATTCAAATAAGGGAGATGGAATAATACCTTCACAGTGCCACCTATTGGAAGGCAGCATTCATTCAAGCCTTGTAACAATGACTAGGAATTAAAAGCAAAGCCATACTCCATGTACAGACAGCTGTTTCAGAGGTTTTTCCCTTCATCAGTGTACAGTAGGAGTCTGGCTTTGCTAGTGAGAGGCCTGGGATGGGGGTCAGAAATGGTATCTTTTCTCCTTAGGGAGAGCAAAGTATTTTCTCCCTATGAAGGGCAAATACCCTGAAACAGCTGTCTGTACATAGTGTCTGACTATGCTTTTAATTCCCAGTCATTGTTACAAGGCTTGTATAAAGAGTCTGACCTAAAGGAATGTGCCACCTAAAGGAATGCTGCCTTCCAATAGGTGGCACTGTGGAGGTTTATTCCATCTCTCTAATTTGCATATTACCCTGAGGAGCATGAATGGCCTTTTGATTCTCATCACTCACCATCTAGGTACTCTCCCTTACGAGAAAAAGAAATGTGTTTCTGACCTCAATGACTTATTGTCACGGCACTAACAGCACTATGAGTTCCTGGTTGTGGCCTCTGATCCGGGGCAGGGGCATTGCTGGGGTCTTAAAAGATATAGTTATCTTATAATATTGTTGCCCCTAAACCAGGAGCAGTTATTATGCATCTAGAGATGAGCGAGCATACTCGCTAAGGACAATTACTCGATCGAGCATTGTCCTTAGCGAGTACCTGCCCGCTCGGAAGAAAAGGTTCGGCTGCCGGCGGGGGTGAGCGGTGAGTTGCGGCAGTGAGCAGGGGGGAGCGGGGGGGGGGGGGGGAGAGAGATCTCCCCTCCGTTCCTCCCCGCTCTCCCCAGCCGCTCCCCGCCGGCAGCCGAACCTTTTCTTCCGAGCAGGCAGGTACTCGCTAAGGGCAATGCTCGATCAAGTAATTGCCCTTAGCGAGTATGCTCGCTCATCTCTATATGCATCGTCACGATACTGTTACTGAACAAAACACACTATAAAAGTCTAATATTTTCAATGATACCACTCTACAAGGCCCAAATTATAGCATCACACTATTAACACTACATGGTGACTTAAGTTTTCCACTATAGTGTTACTGAATAAAAACTACTGCACAAAGAGCCATATTACTAATATTACCACTACGTAAGCCCCATATAATACAGTCAGGACAGGGCCACTCCATAGTGAATGAATAATATTTAATATCTTTGAATGTAGTACTTTTTCTCCATAGACAAGGAAAAACTGAAAACAAAAAAATGCAGACTACACACTGTATTCAGAATATTTTCTTACTAGTACTAATATACATAAAACACATGATAACCGCAATGGAACAATTGCTGGGTGTTAAAAAACGCAATAAAAAGCTGAAAACACAATTCTAAATCTGCTTTTTTCCTACAATTGTGAACTTAGTCTTATAGTCATTGATCACAAGGATTGTCTTGTGGATTGTAGTTGTCCACTTTTCCTTTTCCTCTTTATCTGGGCCCAGATCACCATGAAGATTTGAAGATTTCTTCCAGTCACAAGTCGTCTCTTCATATAAACTTGCCATTCTGCTGCTCACAGGAATGTTCCTCTCAACAGCAATAGTGCCTCCTTTTATGCCCCTAAAGTAATAAGTTTCCTTTCTGCCCAGGCGATAACACCTCTTTTATGTCCCCAAAGTTATCAGCCTCATTTATGCCCAACAGTAGTGCCCCTGTGGTAATACGCCCCCATTAAGTCTAGACAATAATGCTTTCTTTGTGCCCCTAAAGTAATAAACTTCTTTTATGTCCCAATACTAATGTTACTTTTTTGCTTCTACTGCAATATCCCCTTTAAGCCTCCACAATAATTGTCGTCTTTGAAGCCCTATGTAATAAGCCTCCTTAAGCATATGTTCGCACATTGCTCAATTGGTGTGGGTTTTCCATAGTGGAAGATCTGCACCATTGGCTTTGGATTTTGGGGCAGTAGACTCCATCTCTTCAATTGAAAGGTCAAACGAGCTGCAGATCTGCATCAAAAAACATGTCAAAATCGGCACCAAATGTGGATTTTGACGCAGATTTTGAGGTGGACCATAGAATATGCGGTGGATTTTGGTGCAGATCCACACCAAAATCCGCTACATGCGAAAGTGCCTTCATGCCACCACTATAATACCCCCTTTGTCCATCTAAAGTAGTTAGTCTATTGTATGTCCTCATAGTAATGATGTCCCTAGTATAATTTGGCCCCCCAAAGTACTCAGAAGTCAGGTATGCCTCCACATTGCTGTGTGCCTCTTTATGTTCCTTACAGATCATAGTGCGCAGCAGCATGTGTATCTTCTATCTTTGTCTATGCCTCCAGGTCTTTGGTGCTTCAGAATCTTAGGAACCAGAGAGGAAGGGAAGAAGATAGAAGATACACATGCTGCCTTGCACCGCGATCTGTAAGGAGTCACAAGGAGCATTAATCAACTGTGAACAATGCAGTTGGATTCACTTCGTGCACTGTGTGTACCAGCAGCTGCAGGACCTTCTAATTACAGTCAGGTCATATTGAAAAACCATAATGAATGATAAAGATTATAACTTGTGATACATATTTATAGGTCAGATACGGATATGATCTCATTATCAGAACTGAACTGTAAAATTACTATAATTACTTATAATAACATGCTCAAGTACCAATAGTTTCAAAAAAACATGGATGCATCTGTTCTTTTACACAGACACTGCAAAAAATGCCCAATTTTTAAGGACTGTCCAGGAATTTCTGGACTGTCAGCAAACCTGGGACCAGCACTGATCATCAGGATAAGACTGTGTGCAGCAGATTATACAGGCACAGCAGTTTATCTGTATTTACGGTTGCATTGCAGATTAGGCTAGGCCCACACGAATGGGTCGGATTCCACGAGTGTATATTCGCAGTGGAAGACCTACCAATGACCGCCGAAACGAATTGCGTAGGGTAGTGTATGCGTGCGCAAGAAGAAACGCAAGCAGGGAATCATATCAGAAAGTTGCCAAATGTCCTGGAAACACCGTTCTATCAATCAGGTGACATTCTCTTGTGCTGTCATGGTGAGAGCTGTTCTGTGAGCCTTCTCGCTCTCTTGACTTATTTTGAAAGTAGTATAAACCACTTTAAAAAACACAACCCTTCTTGAGGAAGAGCCCAGAAGAATAAGCAGAGGTTGCAGACAGCAGTCTGGATGGTGTGTTACTCCCCAGACTCTGTCTTGCATTGTCTGCCCACAAATTCCTGCTTTTTTTAGAACATTTGTTATCTGGTCTTCTTGTAACCTGCATACAATCTGTGGCAATACACAATGTAATTGCATATGCACTGCAGATTGAATGCATCCATAGAGATCAATGGTGCTTATATGTGCAGAATCTGCGGTACAATAGAGCATGCTGCAATTTTTCATCCGCTCGTGGAATCCCCAGTTCCTGCTTGCAAGTGTGAACAAAACTGCAAAGGGTTAAATTGTTCACGAGGATTCATGCGTGACTGGGAAGTATGAGAAGGTATTCTTGTGTCCTGTCACCACCGGAAGTGTGGGTGGTGACAAAATACAGGCTGCTTGACAGACCGGCCACGCCCCCTCTCAGGTCCTGGCAGTCACTAAGAGCAGTTTACCCAGCTTCCGCGGCAGCACAGCGGCAGCCTCCCTGCACTGGGCAGCGTCCGTGGACAGTAAGGAGGCAGCGGCAGACAGTAATGGAGCGGCAGCGGCACAGCGTCTTCCCTGGCGGCCTCCCTGCACTGGGCAGCAGCGGCGGACACTGAAGGAGCGGAGGAGTGGCAGCGGCATTACAGCACTGGGTGACAGGGAGGGAGGGACGAGGAGACTGTGCGGAAGGCTGCAAGGGAGCGGGGACACAGCATAAGTGGGGGAGCAGTGACACCAGCACAGCACTGGGTGAGAGTGGGTGAGGGAGAGAGGGGGACAGGGAGGCTGTACCGTAGTGGGGACAGTGCAAGAAAACTCTGGGGACAGCGCTGGGTGACAGTGTGCCTGGCATGGAGGGTTAGGGTTTGTTTCAATGTTGGGGTTCTATTATTAGCTGTTAATACTTCCACGTTAATGAAGCTGACATGGAAGGATTAACAACTACTAATGTAATCCCTAACACTGAAACAACCCCTAACCCTAAGACGCCATCCCAGCATGAAGTAAATCCCCACACTGCTGGGACCTTTGAGGGCCTGGCTGCACACAGCCAATCAGCAGAATGTGGGCGGATACAGCCCATCACTAGCTTTTCACCCATTCTGCTGGTGGTGACAAGATACAAGAATGCTGTATGAGAAATCTATAGCACAGATAACACTGCTGACTTGGTGACCCCCCAACGCTAATTCAGGGAACATAAAACTTTTACATCTTTATCAGTGACTGTTTAAAGATGTTTTGTATTTCTGTTGTAATATTCTTTTAAGTGCAAATTAATCACATCTATGTCTGTGTCTTGTCATAAGTGTGTATAAATATGCATGCCTCTTCGGATCTATTTCATTTAAGCCTGAAGCAGAACCCGGCGTAGGTTTGAAAGCTCACATTAACATCATGTATTTTTGTTAGCCATTAAAAGGTATCATATCTACAAGATTACATTATTTCTCTTGCTAGGAACAATCACATTTTGCTCTACTGGCTAACACGGTACCAATTTTTTTTCCATTAGAATTAGTTTAGGTACATTACATAGGGGGGCACTAACTTTTCCACGTGGAATTGAATAATCAAGTTTTCCTGTTTAGGACCTAAAGAATGGTCTTGCCAAATTTTAGGTTTACACGACACTAGGAAGTTAGAGAAATAGTGGCGAGTCAGTCAGTGAGGGCTTTTGCCTATATATATATATATATATATATATATATATATATATGTATTTATATATATGTATATGTGTGTAATTATATATATATATATATATATATATATATATATATATGTCTCTATATAGATTCCCAGCTTTCCTTTAAATATGTAAATGTGTCCTGAAAAACAGAGAACCTAAAAGTCTCTTCTTTACCATGCAAACATTTTGTACTTTAGCTGTAATTTCCTTCCAGCCAGTTCCATAAAGTTATTGATTTCTTTGCAGTTACTGAGATTCACAGTTTATAAAACTTTCTAGCCTACTGCACCCATTAGTCAAAATATCCCAGATGTAAACTTTCAGGCAAAACAAGAACAGAAAATCAGGAAAAAAAACAACTCTACGAAGAACAATAATATCTATTTTCTTTGGTAAAAGAAGTGTTGTCCTAGTTTTACCCTTGAGTTTTAAAGTATGATCAAACTCCTTCACAGCTGAGCTGCTATTAAGAACTTGCAAAGATTATCTCAACTTATAAACACAAAGTAAGGCTTGAGTCCACCCCAGCCCAGCTGTACTGCAATATGTTCCAGCTTGTGCCTTCAGAGCGTCGTGCTTTTTAATTCGGCTGTTATCGCTGATGAGACACCTGGGTATAATTGAGCTCGAGATTAATGAGGAAATCTTTACTGCATGTCTGCAGCTTGTTCTTGACTGTTTGCCCCAAGTGAGTTTATTGACTTTATAATCTGCACAACCCTGGTCAGCCTTAGCTACATGCAACCCGTGCCGTGGTACAGGGCGCTGGCCACCGGCTTGAAGGTGGTGCACAGGCAGATGTAGGCTGGGGGTGATCGCACCCTTTAGGTCCGACTGGCCAGATGGTCTTCATCTTCTCTGGATCAGTATCTTGTGGAACTACATTAGTCCTCCTAGTTCTGTCTCCTCCCCTCTTATGTTCCTAGATGCTTCTGTCAGAAAGAAAGAAAAGTTCATTTTTCAAAATTAATCTACTTTTTTCCATATGTCCTAAACCGATAAAACACCCAAAATTTCCCAATGTTTTTATTTTTTTTTTTAAAGTAGCAGTCTATTTTTTTTTTGAGGAATCCATTAACAGTATCACTTGCTTCTACTCTAAAGAATCCAGTTCGGTAGCTCATCCTCTCCAGTTTGTGTATTCAGCACTTTTGTTCCAGCCTCAGGCTCACATGACCAGAACTCCGGGTTCTTTGTATTTGAGAAATTCATCACAGTATCAGTGACCTGTGCTATGAAGAATCCAGTTCTGTACCCCATCCACTCCTCACCATTTATTCTGCACTTTTTTTTTCCGCCTTCCAGGTCACATGACCAGCACTCTGACAACACCCTGTGTCCTGCAGTTAATCATAGAATGGTAGACTTGGAAGGGACCTGCAGGGCCATCTGGCCCAACCCCCTGCTCAGTGCAGGATTTGAATTGGTCAGCTTTATGTCAACTATCATAAAGAAAAACTGTCTTCCCTGCTCATATCAATCAATCACAGCACAGCTTTCATTTCATACTCTGCTCTTCGAATTGAAAGCTGAACTGTGATTAATTGCAACGGTCAAGGAATAGTTTTTCTTTATAACAGTTAAAACAAAGCTGCCCCATTAACTGCAGGACACAGAGTGTTGTCAGAGTGCTGGTCATGTGACCTGGAGGCCAGAAGAAAAGTGCAGAATGGAGTGGGTGAGCTACAGAACTGGATTCTTCATAGGTCACTGATACTGTGACGAATTTGGCAAATACAGAAAACCCGGAGTGCTTCTTTAAAGATTGTAGAATAGAATAAAATAAAACCGTTCTTTTAATTAAAGGGAGTTGTTCTAATGAAACGTTTATTACAGTTCTAGAATTAATTGTAATTTCGCTTCTTAATTATTTTTGCTATAAAATATTAACCTCAGAGAGTATCATTGCATTTTTTTTTATTTCGCTCCATGAGCATTTGCTTTGCAGAAAAAGTCAATAGCTTCTATTCTCAACTCGTGTTCTATTGATTTTGTAAATGGAATTATAACCTTGTAACAAGTTCCAAAAACACCCCAAATGATATTTTACAGAGAAAAGTCTCCCTTTGGCAATCACATGGTGCATCCTGTGAGATGTAATGGTAGAAGAGTACGCGTACAATGTGATGTGGCTTTCTTTTACCGTCGGTAATGTGTCCTGCAGAATGGTTACAGCGCTATCGTTTGTTGCTTTACATTATGTCACGTAAAATCAATATCCATCCAACTGTTAAAAATTCAGTTGTTACCGGAGGGTCATCTCTGAGGCCATGTTCACGAGGCATAAGTTGCCACAGACATGACACAGAATCCAGCCCAATTTTGCATTGAATCCATAGCAAATCTGCACATTTTTCCTAAGTGAACATCTGAAGTGGCATGTCACTTCTTGACGTGGATTCCATTGGCTATGACTAGTCCATGTGTAGATCCACGGTGGCTGTAATGCAAATTCCATTGAAATCTGCATTCGATTTTTCCAAAGCGGAGTTGGTCATCTAAACATAGCCTGCGGCTTTCATATATTTGCAAGTTCTGTAGGTGATGTGGTCAATCATATCATATTGCACCCCTAGGGCGGCCGAGACCATTCATATCGGCGCAGTCCCAACAGCACCATGTTTGAATAGGCGTGGCAGCTTACTTAGTAAGCCGGTCAGCTGACTTAGTAGGCGGGTTAGCAGACTTAGTAGGCCCAGGTGTTCTCGTCTAACTCAGCGAAATCACGCAGTTAAGTGCCCGATTTCGGGCAGACGAGGGCCTTTGTTGTGCAATTGTGCACAAAAATAGAGCATGAAATCAATGGGTTCTATTTGCTTCGCATTCGGTGTGCAGAATTTGCATGGCATGGTCAGGCATGGAGGTACGCAGGCTCCGCATGTTATCCTGCAGGCACATTAGTGCGCAGATCCTGCACAGTTATAGGCAGCTGAGGCCTTAGTCAGACGGGCGTTTTTAGCCGCGATTTGCGCATGCGTCCGGCGATTTTATAAAACCATTGCTTTGCAATGGTATCGGACACATGAGCGCTTTTTATGCGCTCGTCCGATAAATTATAGAACAAAAAATCGCAGATCGCACCTATCTGCGATCTGCGATTCCTGTTCTCTTCTGTATATGCCCCCAATGGGGCCGGCGGCAGCAGCGCCGACCCCATTGAGAACATATAGAAGACAAATCATTCTTCTCTGCCACAGCTGTAACAGCTGTGGCAGAGAAGAACGATGTTTGCCCATTGAATTCAATGGAGCGGCAATACAGCCGCTCCATTGAAAGCAATGGGCTGCCGGCGTGCGCGGGGTGAATTGTCGGGAAGGGGTTAAATATATAAGCCCTTCCCTGCAATTCATCCTAAAATGCGTTAAAATAAAAAAAAATTGTATACTCACCTTTCCGCTGCAGCCGGAGTCCAGCCGCGGCCACTGTCAGTTCTCCTGAACTGCTTCTCGGCACTATTCAGCCGGCGGGGCTTTAAAATCCCCGCCTGCTGAATGATCTG
Source organism: Eleutherodactylus coqui (assembly GCF_035609145.1). Lineage (NCBI taxonomy): Eukaryota > Metazoa > Chordata > Amphibia > Anura > Eleutherodactylidae > Eleutherodactylus > Eleutherodactylus coqui. Next base: position 64,862,445 of record NC_089840.1, on the reverse strand, counting down.
CCTCTGATTGGTCACAGCCCTGACCAATCAGAGGCCGGTTTCACTCACACACCCATTCATGAATTCATGAATGGGTGAGTGACTGCTGCCTCTCAGCGCTGAGCCAGTCAGGGGTAGGTCTGACTCATAGCCATTCATGAATTCATGAATGGGTGTGAGTGAGGCATGCCTCTGATTGGCTCAGCGCTGAGCCAATCAGGGGGCAGGTCTGACTCACACCCCCTTCACACCCACTGCAGGACGGCCGCGCAGAGCTCCGGCTGCCGGGAGAAGGTGAGTATACAATTTTTTTTTATTTTAACACATTTTAGGATGAATTGCAAGGAAGGGCTTATATATTTAAGCCCTTACCGACAATTCATCCCGGGCTCGCCCGCAGCGCATTGCTTTAAATGGAGGCGGCTCTATTGCCGTCTCCATTGAATGCAATGCGCTGGACAGCTCCGGCCCGTTTCTAATGAAACGCGGCTAGGAGCAGATTTTCGGGCGATTTGTGGGCGGCTTGCGCGCACCGGTCACGCGATTTGCGGGTGCGCATCCGTCATGCGATCCGCAAATCGCGCGAAAAAACGCCCGTCTGACTAAGGCCTGAAGCTGGCGTTCCAGTAGGTCCTATAATTTATTGATTGGTGATAAATCTGAGGACCGGGCAGCCAAGTAAGCGGGACAATGTTGTGGAGACATTCCTGTGACACCCTTGCTGTGTGCAGCCGAGCATTATCCTGCTGGATGCCTCTTGAAAGCCACCATAAGAGGAACACATGTGGCTGCAGGATGTCCTAAACTGTTAGTGTACCTCATATTACTACTAGGGGTGACCTACTATTGCATGCGATGGCCCCTCAGACCACACCAGCAGTTGGGGCAGTGTGTTACTCCACAGCAAAGGATTGAAGCATTCACCATGAGGCCTCCATACTAGAACATGACCATAGTCGGCTCCCAAACAGAACCTGGAATCGTCGTTAAAGACAATATGGTTAGAGTCCATAACAGTCCAGGCGCATTAAAAGAGGTATAGGGGCGAGGGACGAGAACATTATCCTTCCACTATATAAGGCACTTGTCAGGCCTCACATGGAATACTGTGTACAGTTCTGGACACCAGTGCTCAGGAAAGATGTTGCATTGCTTGGGGGGGTTCAAAGAAGGGCAACTAAATTGATAAATGGAATGGGAGGACTGGAATACACAGAGAGGCTACCAAAATTGGGATTATTCACCCTGGAAAAAAGACGTCTAAGGGGTGATCAAATAACTATGTATAAATACATGAGGGGACAATACAAGGATCTCTCCCATGATCTGTTTATACCCAGGACTGCGACGGTAACAAGAGGGCATCCATTACGATTAGAGGAAAGCAGGTTTCATCACCAACACAGAAGCGAGTTCTTTACTGTAAGAGCAGTGAGACTGTGGAACTCTCTGCCAGAGGACATGGTGATGGCAAAATCCATAGAGGAATTTAAGAGGGGACTAAATGTCTTTCTAGAGCGCTATGATATTACAGGATATAAACATTAGGTGACCAGCGGGGTTGTTGATCCGGGTCTTGGAGTTATGTAGAACTCAAACATTGATCCAGGGATTATTCTGACTGCCATTATGAAGACTGGAAGCAATTTTTTTCTCCAAATGAACTAAATAAGTATCTGCCTCGCAGTTTTTTTTTTTATTCCTCTGGATCAACAAGGGGGACGGGGGGAGGAGGAAGGGGGGAAAGGCTGAAATAGATGGACATTGTCTTCATTCAGCCTAACATACTTATGTTACCACTGCAAACAAAGATATCTGCGTTAGGGTGTTAATGTTAGGAGATGTAATAGACGCAGTGACACTAAATTTCTTTATGCTAGGCTCCTGGAAATGGTTTGGGCAGAGACAGGGTTCTGTAATGAAGGCGCCACCTGTCTTTGGATGATGGACTAACTAACTATTAGATCTGCTCGTGCTTATCTGCAGTTCAAGCGATCCTCTCTACTGGTGGTCTGTCTGGACCGACCAAAGCCTGTTCGCCATGCATGCGTACTTCATGTAACCACTGCTCCCAACCCCTCCTAACAGCCAGAATGGCCTAGATGGTGGGCAAATCCTAGAAACAACCATCCCGCTTCTCTCATTCCATTGATGCGTCACCTTTCAAAGTCTGTTAATTGAGCAAAATGTAAATAAGTTGGTGTGGCAAAAAAAACACCAGGAAGTTTGATAAAGAGCCTGAACCCCATTTCTTTGAATGTGGCTGTGCCAGAAAAAAGGCACAAACGTATTGAATTGCACCATTGTATTACACATGGGGCAGGGGGTGCGTGACGCAGTTATTTCATCTTTTGCCCGGATCGTCCTGCAAAATGTACAATGTTCAGAAAAAGCTGACTCCAGGAGAACAACTTCATTAGTACAATTAAAGAAATAATTATAGGAAAGTTTGCAGTAGCTTCGATCTCAAAGACTCAGAGAAGTAAATTCATTGTGTGACTCAGCCTGAAACATGACAGAGTTACTGTGTAACAATGCGTTTTCTTCACTCTATTAATTATTTCACCGTGACAATTTTCAAGCCCAGTGGACCGTGATTTTAACAAATTGCATTACGGGTTTTTAATCGAGCAGTGTTATGAAGAACAATAATTACAGACTGAGCTAGTGGTCTCTTTATCTGGAGGTGAAGAATGATATTAGTGAGCAACTATAAGGGCAGAAAACAGAAAATGGACAGTCACTCAACTCATCTTGTGCTCTCCGAAAAAAAAACATGGAACACGTGATTATATTGTCACACGTCTGAGATAAATTAAGGGAGTTTAAAGAGGGTTGGCCAGTTACTTTTTGACATTTTAATGTCAGGTGTAGATGTATGAAAATAACAAATTAAGCAGTACTTGTCCATTCTCACTCCTAGCGATGCAGCCCCGCGATCTCCCGCTGATGGCGGAAGTCAGGTGATCACTGCCTGCCAATCAAAGGCCACAGCATCACTGCCCATTCTCCTGGCATCAGCGCTCACATCCTGAGTGCCATGATGCCAGTCTTTGGAAGTGGTGATCCTGTGGCTTCTGTTTGGCAGGCAGTGATCACTTGACTTCCACTCAAAGCCCATATGTATGAATAATTGTAGCCGTGACACAAGGAAGAGATGTGCTGGACTGTGAGAGGCAAAAGCTCATTGTGATGTGCAGAGGGCTGGGGGCACTGCTATGATTGCCAGAGGGGACCTGATTCCACATTGTGGTGGTTGGAACTGGGAAGCTGCTACTGGGAAAGGTGCAACAGTGTAATAGTCTGCAGAGGACTGAGGAGAATGGAGACTGCCTGAAGCCACCTGAGAGACTGTACTATGTCCCAACCTGGAGGGGTATCAGGACTGTGATAAAGATTCTGGAAACCATTGTTGAGGAATGCTCCTAACTCCAAATTAGCCAAAGTTCGTCAAAGTCAATACTCCCTCGGAACGTAAGTAAGTGAGGCCAACCTCAATTTGAACTGTAGTCGTGCACACCATTAGGAATGCAGACAAATAACTAAAAGAACTATTGCGTAGGACTTCAACTGTTTCAGTGGTTGGGATCAACTCAAATGAAACACATCGGACGGAGTTGAATACCGTGTCTCACGTGAACTGTGTTGCTAGTACTAAAACGTTAACCCCTTAAAGTACGGACTGTATGACTCTTTCACTATATTGATCTCTTTATATCATTATTCTTACTGTTTTCAAAATTATTATTATTTTGAACTGTGAATAAGAGTATTAATAATCCTGGGATTTACTTAGCCGTAGTTAATGGTACTGTAGGAAAATCTATGGTAAAAAGTAAACTGTTTTCTTGTTGTTATAACCTTGCTCAATTTCATTTGCAAATAAATAGTGGATATTTTTGTAACTCCATCTGCTGCATCGTATCCCGATACTTCCACCTGCGAGAGTGTAAATGGTGGGAGAAGCTGCACTATGTGCAGATGGATTGTTGGAAATATTTCCTTTTAAATTGGAACTATTAAACTGTTTTCTGACTGTGCAATTCCACTTCTATAACTAAATACAATTAAAAGGGAGTTTGGATGAACTGATTTGATTTTGTTAGGGATTTGCAGCTTGACGGGACTTCATAATTTAAAATGAAAAACACTGTACTTTATTGTGGCATAAAAATAATGTATTCAGTGCATTCATCCATGAAATTCCAGGCCCGTGTTACAGAGAAGATATCAGGGAAGATGATGACTAACTGTAGAAAAAAAGATCAACTTTCAGATAGCAATTCTGCTATTAACGAAGAAAGCCGAGAACTCTCTTTTGTGTTGCTTTTTAAGGGAAAAGGGTGCTTGTTATTGAGGCATATCTAGAAGCGGAACAAGTATTTAAAGCATATAGTTGTAAGGAGCTTTCTCTGGGGTCACGCTGACATTGAGCTGAAATCATTAGAGGTCTTCTGTCACAACTACCATTGACTCTCCAAGCTCCCATGGGCCTCATTAACTAAGGGCTCACGAGACCTGGGGCGCTGGGTTTAGGAATGTTGCTCTCATACTTAGGATCCTCCCTGTTTCCTTGCTGTCCAACCCCTGAGCTGCCACTCCCTGGACTAATTCTGTGTACGCTCATAAGAAAAGGACTAGTCATCTCGAAGCACTTATAACATGTGTCTCCATAGAACAGTCTCCATACGCCACACATGCAGGATCAATGCACCATAGGTGCAGGATACATCTCCTCTACTTCCCTTGGCGTTATACTGTACATAAAGGGATTACATCAGCAGGACAAGACATGTCATACTTGTATTTTTATCTATCATCACTAACCGCTGTCCTCGTGGTACGTCATACTCATCATTGTATTCCGTATTACCGAAGGCCCATGGCATGTCAACCTCGCAGGTATTGCACCATAGGTGCCAGTGCACATCACTAAATTTTGGAGCACCATGCCAATGCGGGCTCACAAGCACTGAAGGTGCAAATATGATCTTGAGTAACTTTAATCTCACGTGAACCTAACATCATCTCTTATAAGAGCCAAGCGCTGTCATGCCTACAGTGTCCTGCCCCCATCACACTGTTTTACACTTCATATCATATCAGTGAACATCCTATAACTCCCATTTGATGACCATCAAATAATTTCCACCATCTTACTAAACATGAAACATCCAAATTCTTGCATTTCCCGTATCACAGTCCCTGGAAAGATACTCCATCAGTCCGAGCTCGTCTGTCATAGTCACTGTCCCTAGTGTGCACACATTAACTGTCATGTTGGACCGCTCTTACGCCATTCTTGCAGCTCTCACTGTTCCCAGGTCCATGGTACTGTCAGCAGCATTCTGGGATTGAGTCCCTTATGGGAAGGGAGACACCCTTTCGTTCACGGGGTGTGTGGTAATTTTTGTCTCTCCAGATCGTCAGACCATTTTGTCTCTCTGGTCATTGCACTCGCCGTCCGTTGCCACTTTCTTTGTGGCCTTTCTCCTTGTCCCCAACCCCTCCCTCAATCCTGCGGCCCTGTGGGGTACTGATGAAGCAGCACACTCTGCTGCTTTTTCCTCCGCTGCTGCCACTGCGCTCTCCTTGTGGTGCAGCTCTAATTCTTTATATAATAAATACGGCTGTCAGTAACTCTTGCGAGAGGGGCGGGGCTTTGCGCCTGCGAATGAATATTTTCTCAAATCACTTGTGCCAAAAAATATTAGCACAGGTGCAGGAATATTCTCTCATGCCTTCGCATCACCCCCTTACACTCTCATTATTAGCCCACGCATAAGTAATCCACTGTATATAACAAGATGTAGCCAAGCTGGTAGAGACCGGGAAAAATGAGAAGGAAGGTCAATATGAAAGTGACCTCCCTAGACTCAGCACTCCAACTGCCATGAGGCTATAACTTTAGTCTATGAGGCTCATAGAAACTGACAGAGTCTCTTTAAACGGCCACTTCAGCAAAAACAATGTTTCCATCACTGCCCCCCTCACACTCTGGAGTCTCCTATATACATTGCAGTCACTTCCATACAGTGCAGCCTCCTGTCTGATAATTATCAAACACCATCGTGATGTTGAGATTTCTCTTTATGCCTACACTCACATGATGCATCAGCACAGCATCAATTGCCCAGAGTCATTTGAGTCAGTACCATCTCTGCCGGCAGGGAGGACACTGCCATTACCTTCTGTATTTTATTTCCCCTTAAATAAACTACAAACCATAATTATACTAGCAGGAGGATGAGCTGTGATCTGCTACTTTATAACCGTGGAGCCTCTAATCACCAGCAGTAACTGTGATACTGTCCCTCTCATGAAGAGCTAGTGTGGAAGGGTCTACATAATATCATCACACAGGGATTTGTCAGACTGGGAAACTGACTAATTTAAGAAAACATAAACCCAAGTAAATCTGAGATGATTGGAATGAGAAACCCCGGGAGCGTGGGGTTTCAAACAACCAGAACGATAATCGTCACATGTAAAAGGGCCTTAACACAGGATCAAGAAGACGGTGCCCAATTTTGATTTAGGTCAATCTAAGCCAAGGGTATACAATGTTTTCTGGTCGAAGAGCCACATTGTGAGCTTGAACCACACCAAACGGCCATCATAAAAGGGGTATTCCCATCTGAGACTTTCATGGCATACTCACGGTTCTGAGACTCACATCTATCTGTAGATCTGGCCCCCATCTGGCTAAATACAGTGGCCAAGTCTTACAGAAACAACCGAGAACGCAGCGCTGTGCTGTTTCTGTAACTCTGATTGACTTCTGTGGGAGTTACGGAAATAACATAGCATTGTCAGGTTGGCGGTTTCCATATGTCCTGACCATCACATTCAACAAGGGCGGGGGGCAGTGGGGACCAGGACTAGACATATGTGTGAATCTCAGAAGTGGGACTCACATCTATGAAACTTTCATTATTTACCCTCTAGAACGTAACCTCGTCGTGTCCTGAAATGTGGGGCAGCAGAGAACTCGCGCTCAGCTACCTCTAGCAGTCTCACTGAAGTGAATGGTGCGCTTCTGCAACCTCCGCTGTCGGGATGCACCAGGGCTGCATTCTTAGATTGGTGGGGGTCTCAGCAGTTGGACCCCCATGGATCAGCATTGTATCCTTTATCCTGTGGATAAAGGACAATTAATGGTATGGGAATGTCCCTTTAAGTGACTAAATATTGAAACAGCACAAACCAGTTGGAAGGTGTGCAGCCTTTTTCTATAGAACACTAGGTAAGCTTATTTAGAAGGGCCATTTACACTGCATCTGCTTGCTCTGCAGCTTTTGGCTTTAGTGAGCATGCATTTATAAAAACCCACTTGTTTACATAGCTATTCAGAACAGTAAATGTTAACAGCGTGTTAAGCCAACCGATATAATCAGAAAATTCACAGCACCAGCATAAAAAGACAATCCGAATGGAGTATTCAGTAAAAATGCAGGTATGGAACTTCCCTCCAGATTTCTACAGTTCTGTAATACCAATGATGCAGCCAATCTTTGTATTGTTTATATGGTTCCCTCTTGCATTTCTCTGCAGATATAGCAGAGTTGAATTTGTCATTTAGGGCTCATGCCCACGAGCGTCGCGGGATACGTCTGCGGATTTACGCCGTGGGAGTACCGCAATTAAAAACAAAAAGTGCCTGCTGGTGATCGCAGAATTCCGTGGTCTCCATTAAGGCTATATTAATGGAGACCTCCCGTGGCGTAAATCCGTGGCAAATAGGACATGCCGCAATTTATTTCCCGCTGCGGAAATCGGCGGTAGAATTCCACATGTCAACATTGGCATTGATTTTTTTTTAGCAAGATCACCCCTTTCAGGGCTTCTAGTTAGTAGGGGCAGGTATGTAAGAGATTACCAGGAAGACAGGTTTATATCCAAGAGTGATCCAATCCATCTTTGGCTGTATAAACTAAAGCACCCCAAAGGATCAGCATTAGAGATGAGCGAGTATAATCGCTAAAGGCAATTGCTCGAGCGAGCATTGCCTTTAGCGAGTATCTCCCCGCTCGAGACGGAAGGTTCGGGTGCCTGCAGCTGGCAGGAACTCTCTCTCCCTCTCTCTCCCCCGCTCCCTCCTGCTGACTGCCGCTACTCACCGCTCCCCCGCGCCGACACCCGAACCTTCCGTCTCGAGTGGGGAGATACTCGCTAAAGGCAATGCTCGCTCGAGCAATTGCCTTTAGCGAGTATACTCGCTCATGTCTAATCAGCATCCAAAATAAAGGTGTATGGTGAGTGGAACTATTTCATTTAATGGAAGTTACATTTGGTTGTAATTAGAGATGAGCGAGTGTACTCGCTAAGACAAACTACTCGAGCGAGTAGTGCCTTAAGCGAGTACCTGCCCGCTCGTCTCTAAAGATTCGGCTGCCGGCGGGGGTGAGCGGTGAGTTGCGGGAGTGAGCAAGGAGGAGAGGGGGGAGAGAGAGATTTCCCCTCCATTTCTCCCCGCTCTCACCCGCTGCTCCCCGCCCTCCGCCGGCCCCCGAATCTTTAGAGACGAGCGGGCAGGTACTCACATAAGGCACTACTCGCTTGAGTAGTTTGCCTTAGCGAGTACGCTCGCTCATCTCTAGTTGTAATACAATTGGGTGTGATTGATTATTTTATTAAAGGTGGTGCTGAAAGGGCTCGTCCGTGTTGATGCTATATAAATGAGTGGAAATAAATTGCACTGTGTAACACATTTTGTTCCTGGATAGTAACCCTTAGCTCTTGATGTCTAACGTCACAAATGTTTAGAAAATATCTATCAGTGGCTTAAAACTTTGGGTTTGTGGCTAGAAAAACGATTTATTCGAAAAATTTCTGTTATGCTATAAAACCTGTGATTTTTCCTAATTCTTGTTTGCATAAAATCAATAAACCTAACTAAAAAAAGTAACATTGACATTTATTCATAAACAGATAAGACTGAGGCCTCTTTCACATGGCCATAGGCGTTTCTATGTGCGCCCGCCAGCACAGTAAAAACACATGAACGGGTGCACAAGTTTAACGTTTGTGCACCTGTTCAGATGGCACGGGCCCCGACGCATATACGACGAGGCCGCAATGCCATTGCCTCCCCTTCCCTCCCCCTCACCAGCTCACCTCCTCTCTCCTTCCTGTTTGCTATGGAAGTGGGCGGGGCGGAGCTAAGCACATGCCCCCCGCCCCTTATCTGCATCCAGCAATGGGAGGGGGTGGAGCGGGCAGAGCTTAGTTCTGCCCCCGTCCTGCCGCCTCCCATTGCAAACAGCCGAAAGGGAGGAAAGAAGAGGGAGGGAGTTTAGCAGTCATGCTGCTAAACTCCCTCCCACCTCCCTTCTCCGACCGCTGTCATTGGCTCCCATAGGAGCCCATGCAGCGGCCAACGTATTCCGGACGGAAAGATAGTTCCGGGCAAACTGCGGCTGATATACGCTCGTGTGAAAGAGCCCTAAGTAACAATTTTTTTTTTGTTCCTGGGAATTTAACACTAGTTTTGTGCTATCTAGGTCACATGCAACTGATAATGTGCTTATATAGCTTTGGTTTTGTGCTAACTGAGCCTGTATTTTAGCTGGTCCTATATCATATGCAGCAAAATCTCTGCACGAATTACACACAATTTTGGCAAATTTCAAACAAACATGTCAATGCACATGGTGTATGCATCTGTTTGTTTTTGCAAGTCTGGAGCTGCCTGGAAATCTGAAGTATACTTTGTTATATACAGGACACAATCAGACAAAGAATCCGCATTGGTTTTCTGAAGTATAGACCATGAGCAAATTAATTTAGATACTTTGTCGGATTGTTTCCTGTAGACAGTAGAAGGTATACAGTAATTCAAATTTCCAGGCAGCTCTAGACTTGCAAAAACAAATAAATGCATGCTCCATGTGCAATGACACGTTTGTTTGCAATCTGCCACGATTTAATGTAATGCATTCAGTGAAATGCTGCATAGGATATAGGACCAGCTAAAATATTGGCTCAATGGGTACAAAATAAAAGCCATGACTCAATAAAAGCACATTACCAGCTACATATGACCTAGGCAACACAAAACTAGCGCTTTCCCAGAAACCAAATAAAAGTGTGTTTTGCTACCCAGTGTTATAAAAAATAATGTAGCATTTATTATATAAAGGGTGTTAATTGGTGATTTGATCTTTATAGTAACTGGACAATTCTCCAAAAAGATTAAAAATGTTACATTCAGCTTGTAGCATTGTGTTTCTTAAGTGATGTTATGCAGAGCCATTGTTGTGTTATCTGGATGTGAGCAGATGATGTGTCATGAGAGATAATATGTGGAGATGGGACGGGCTGCTTAGAATACATATAATGGGTAATATGAGAGCTGTCAGTACTGTTTTGTTTGAAGTGATGCTTTTGCGGACCGCACTGGCAGATGCACCTGACCTCGCTCCCTATAGATGACCTTAGCCACCAGTCCACTCAGAGAACTGTCAGGAGAAATTGAGGTGCTTGTAACTCATGAATTACATCAAACACAGCAGGTACGAATGACGCAAATGTGACGCATTGCTAAGATTACAGTGTTCTCTCTTCTGTAGAAGCATGAAGAGGGACGGTCCTGAAAATATACAAGAAAATACAGATATTCCTGATAGGGGTTCTCCTACAGGAGGAATGGAGGTCAATAACTGCATTAGGCCGTCTGCATATTGGCCTAATGCATCGTGCACCATGATTCCCACGATGCATTAGGCCGCGGGATTCCCACAGTGGAGTTCGACTCGGTGCCCGTCCGTTGACCCCAGCTTACCACTCTGCCAGTCTTTTTCCGGCACATGTGCAGTACAAAGGACACCACACCGCCACTATGGCAATGACGCGGCCTCCTCTGCTGAGAATGTGCCCGCCAGAGTGCCGGCTGGCACATGCGCGGTTGAGAGGACGCCGCGCCGTCGCTATAGCGATGACGCGGCTCCTGCGCCCATTCTGGAATGATGATTGCAGAATGGCCATGGGACGGCTATTGCAATCAATTTCCACTCATGCGCGGCAAATCGCGTTTTCTCATAGCATGCTATGGGCTGGACTTGCTGCAGCATCTGGAGGTGGTATCCCGCTCCGGATTTCGCAATGCAAATCCGCCCGTGTGCAGGAGGCCTAAATGTGTATATTGTTTTGTGTAGAAAGGGAACCTGTCAGTTTGGAAATGCCATTTTTCAAAAGCCATAACTTTTTTATTCTTCCGTCGACACGGCCGTATAAGGGCTTGTTTTGTGCGTGGCGAACTGTAGTTTTTATTGGTACGATTTTTGGGTACATAGACTACATTGTAAAACTTTTATTATTTTTTTTATGATCGCAGGGAGAGAAAACGCATTAATTCTGCCATAGATTTTTTTTTTAAAGCGTTAATTATGCAGCATAAATGACACACTACATTTTTTTCTGCGGGTCGGTACCGTTACAACGATACCAAAATTGTTATTTTTTTTTAGGCTTTTCCACAATAAAAACCCTTTTTTTGGAAATTATTTTTTTTTTCTAAATTGCTGCATTCAAAGTCCTATAACTTTTTTATTTTTCCGTGGACGGAGCTCTGTGAGGGCTTATTTTTTGTAAGATGAGCTGTAGTTTTTATTGGTACCATTTTGGGGTACATACGTTTTTTTATCACTTTTAGGCCGCCTGCACACGGGCGGAAATCCCGCGACAGTATTTCCCGCGAGATTTCCGCCACTGAAAGTTTGCATAGGAGTGCATTACAATACGCACTCCTATGCAGATGGCCGCGGTTTGGCCGCGCGAAATCTCGCACGGCAAACAAACCGCGGCATGTCCTATTTTTGTGCGGGGCTCGCACTCACCCGGCCGCCGGCTCCGGTCTGCGCATGCGCCGGCTGCGCCGCAGCCGGCACATGAAAGAGCCGGGGCCGCCAGGCGCGGGTGAGTACGCGCTCGTCTCTGCAGGCTCTCGGGTCGGGTCCCGCGGCGAGAATTCTCGCTGACGGATCCGACCCGCTCGTCTGCAGGCGGCCATATTGTGTTTTTTGGAAGGCAAAATGCTAAAAATTAACATTTTGCCTCAGCTTTTTTTTTGCTGTGCAGGATAAAAAGCATGTTTAATGTATTGTACGCGTCAACGTTACGGACGCGTCAATACCAAATATGTGGGATTTTTATTTTATGCTAATATGAGAAAAAGCATAAAAAAAGGTTTTTTTTCACTTTTTTTTTATATTTTTTTATTTTTTTTTTACTTTATTTTGCTCTTATTTTTACACAATCTGTGTCCTTCTGAGGGACTTACACTGCAGGACTAAAGATCGCTACGATAAGGCATGGCAGGACTTCTCTCCTGCCATGCCTTATCGCTTATTATAGCGATCTTAGGCTCTGGCAATACAGGACGCCGGTATTTGGCTTCCTGTTGCCATAGCAACCAGCTGGGCTCTCGCAATTATATCGCGAGAGCCGGCTGAAGTCACAGAGGGAGCACACTCCCTCTGTGAACCCTTTCCCTGCGGCGATCTAAGTAAATGGTGTTAACAGCGGGTGGGCGCATCTAGTGATAGCCAGCTCCCGCTGCGGGATAGTGAGAGATCTGCTATGATCTCGCGCTATCCATAAGACGTAAGGGTACGTCATTTTGCGGGAAGTACCCCGCTCCCATGACGTACTCTTACGTCATGGGGAGGGAAGGGGTTAATATCCAAACATATACCTGAATTGAAAACACACAGACGCCAGCATGGATTTGATAGGCCGCCGCATTTATTTTAAACAGGGTTACCTTATAGATATTAATAACTCAAAAACCCAACATATATAACATGGGGCATGGGGACTGAGTCTATACCAATAACCAATCTTTAATCCATCTTTATACCCCCCGCAGGAGGCGGACGGCATTCCCCCATTTAAACATGTCGCCACAAGTTGGAAGCTAACAAGAGGGCGGGCAGGAGGGACTATCTTGTATTGCTGTAGATAAAACTGAAGCCCCTGTCAGCACCTCCTTATATCAGCTTTCTCTCACAATCACTCCCACCAATCAGCTCTTGTTGCTAGGGCCCGAGCTTCACAGAAGGATCCCTCAGTCTTCTTCCCGCCATTTTCTTCAGACCAATCACCATCCATTACCAGGGCAACCTCCGGCACCTTCCAGCCCGCTCACAGCTGACCCTGTAGTGAACTCAAAGAACATCTATTAAATACCTACCTAATAAGCCAATACTCTAATACTTAACGCCCAATAGACCTTTTAAAACCATTTCCGCTCAGATTCCATGAGGCCGCAGTCCCAAACTGGCCTTTGGCCGTACAGTATGACTTGTATTTTATGCATTTCAGGTCCTGCTTGTTCTGAGCTTAGTAGTCTGTAGGTGGCTCTATTAGTGATCGACAGCTATCTCTATTCCCAGTCATGCAAATAAGGAAGATGGAACAATACCTCTGCAGCACCACCTATTGAATGGCAGCATTCCTTCAAATCAATGTACGACTTTTTAACAAGTCTGTGAAACAAAGATTGGGAATAACAAACCAAGCCTGAAATCCATACACAGACAGCTGTTTTGAGGTGTTTGCCCCTTATCAGTTTGCAGTAGGTTTCTACCTTGACTGGTGAGAGTGACAACACCCCTCTATTCACAGTCATACACAGACATTTGTCAGTCACTGATAGGACCGCCAACTGGACCTCTAAGCCGAGCCTCCCAACAGTCCTAGAATCTCTAGGACAGTCCTGGATTTGGGACACTGTCCTGCAGTCCCAGGTGGCAGGAGGTATGTCTGATCACCCAGGCTCTGCGCCAGCATCGGGTGGGTGCCAGGGCTCACCACTTCCTGGGATTACCCATTCTGGTTTAGCCTCTCGCTACAGGCTGAGCAGGAACTGGGAAGTCTGCAAGGCAGACAGAAGGAATTTAAGGACCTGCAGTGCTGAGGAGAGGAACAGGACCTCTGTATGCTGGTGCTGAAGGACCTGCAATGATGTCATGGAGCTCCATGATGGAGAGTGAAGGATCTGTGATAATGGATGTTTTGGTGAGATCTTGTAGCCAGGGTAATACTGGGAGTTGTAGTCCTCTCCTCTTCTGACTTCCCATTATAATAGCCTGGATGTTCTGGGAGTTCTATTTCTTTAATACCTTCTCCAAGAAATGTTTTTTAATATCATTTAACACAACGGACATGGTGGGACTTGTAGTTCCACTTGTTAAATTCTCCCCTTGTAACTTGCTCTGTTAAAGAAGTATTTTTTTCAAATAATGATTGACAGGTCATCAATAGATCATCAGCAGGCCCTGGGATCCCTGCCAATCAGCTGATTTCCAGTGCTGCTGTCACTGTGGTCAGCACAGGAAGCAGATGGTGGTGACTGTGGCACCGCAGCCCAGGTTGGTAGTGCAGCGCAGCTCCTCATTGAGTTCAATGGCAGCTGTGCCTGCAATACCTAATCAAGCCATTGCACTGTGGTCAGCACTCTTTGTTTCCTGTGCTGGCTTAAATGACAGTGGCTCCAAAAATCAGCTGATCGACAGGGATCGATAGAAAAAATAAAAAAAGTTAACAGAAGAATTACAGTGGAAGTATCTAATAGGAGTAACTACAAGTCCCAGAACACCCTTTTAGTTATGTAATATTAGAAGACGTTACATGGAGAAAATATAAAATATTATATTTCTAATATTCGAATATAAGGGTGTTGTCACACTAGTGTCGATCAATGTGCCTCAGTGGTTAGCGCTGTTGCCTTGCAATACTGGGGCCCTAGGTTCAAATTTCATTTCATTAAGAGCAACATCAACTTTGAAAAACTGCATACAGCCATCACCCTTAGGGCAGACACCCACTGGCGTTTTTCTATCTTGCGCTGCGAGAGCAAGTGAAAACACTCGCCTTGCAGCGCAAGAAAAACGCTGGAAAATCGCCAGTGTTTTCAATGGGGCCATGAGCGCTCAGCCAATCAGCACAGTCCTTTCAGGAGGCGGGGATTTTTTAATCCCCGCCTGCTGAAAGTGCTAGACAGCAGTGTCCGTGAGCCAGCCGGAGGACGCGTCTAAGCGGCGGAGAGGTGAGTAAAGACTTTTTTCTTTTTTTTTAACCAGTTAATAATGATTTTCAGGGGAAGGGTTTATATTTCAAGCCCTTCCCCGATAATCATACTGCGGGGCTTGCCAGAAAGCACAGCTTTCAATGGGATCGGCAGCAGTGCCGATCCAATTGAAAGCAATGCGATAGCATTCTGCACTTCTGCCACAGCTGTGGCAGAAGTCCATGGTATTCTCCCTATGTTTTCAATGGGGCTAGCGCTGCTGTCGCAGGCCCCATTGACGACACTGGCAATGTGTCCACCCTTGCTCTGCATTCAACCCACAACTTCAGCACTGCAAGGCAATAGTGCTAACAACTGAGCCACCACACCTTGTAACACTGGGGTTCTAGGTTTACATCTGACTATGGACAACATCTGCATGGAGGTTGCATGTTCTCATTGCATTAATTCATCTCTTTCTACTTGAGAATGGTGGCTCAGTTGTTAGCACTGTTGCCTTGCAGTGCTGGAGTTGTAGGTTCAAATCTGTGATGGCGGCATGGAGTTTTTTACTCAATTATTTTTATTGAAGATTTTCAACATAGAAGAAACAATGTATGATGTCCAGAAATATCAAGTACCATAAAGACTTTGTAGCAGAACTGAAAATAACGATAAGGATCACCAACCACCACTTAAATGCTGAAAAACGGATGTATTAGGACAGCTTTACAGATGCTTTCTTTTTAACTTACATTATCGGATTTCTATGTTTACCAAAATTTAATCAGTTGAGAAAACGCTAGTGAGAACATAACCTTGGAAATAAATATTAAATGGAGGGATAATGCTTGGCCTGTGGTACGTGTCCCAGTTACCCCCCAGTTAGCCAGGACAGTATGGGTTAGAGGGGTGTCCCAGGAATTTTAACTTTTTCTATTCATGACCTACAACATGTTTGGCAGCAAAGAGAGATTATTACTGTGGGGCCTGCAAATGGGGCAAATTTTGGACTCAGTGGGGGCTAATGTTGTGTTGGGGGCAAAACGATTTGTCACTGAAGGGCATTAATATGGAATACAGAGGCTGTGGCTTTGTGTAAAAGAGGCGTGACCTGCCATAAAAATTCACTGCGGCACTACAGTTGCCCCTTTTCTTACTGACCAGAAACTTTTTAGTGATTTTCATCTTGTGCTGCTTAAACGGCTGTAACCAAGTAAAGGGATTTTTTTTTTCTTAAACCGATAAGGGTTTTTATACCATTGTTGTTCTCTTTTTTAGAAATTGGGCTTTTAGTGTATGAAACACAGTGCAAAAAGAAAATGTTATAAATGTGAATTTGTTTTATTGCCATAGAGTTCTTTTTCAGTTCTTTTGTGTTTTTTCTAGTTTGTAAAAAACACCTTAAATATATATTTTTACAATCGTTTATTTCGTATAAACAATAGACATGTACGTTTTTTCAAGTTTTCCAGAGTCTATCTCAAACCGCCTAAAAAAATGCCGTACCTAGAGCATTCTGCCTTGATTCTTTGTGAAGCTGACGCCTAATGTAGTTGTTAGGAAGTCAAAAGCCTTTGACTGACTGAACGTTACTGTAGCTGTTGCCTTCCGACGTATTATTTTACTGCTATTATATAGTAATTGTCTATAACACCTCAAGCTAGTTTATAGAAATAGTTTATAGAAGCATGTCTAATTCTTTTAAATCCGCACTTTGTGATTGATCTGTGGTCGATTTTTGCGCTTGATTTTACGGTTTCTGATGCAGGCCACTACCACAACCTCCTGAAATGAGTTTATGGCTCCCTTTGCATATGCTAAGAATACTTTGACTGTCCAATAGGCTATGAATGTAGCAGCGGAGTATACGCACAACCTCTGCTACATTCATGCATGCTCCTAAGGCCGCCTGCACACGAACGGGTTGGATTCCACAGGTGGGAGACTGCAGCGGAATCCATCTCTGACCATGGCCAGTGACCCTGCGTACCTTCTTTTCCTGTACTGCGGATGACCGCGGACGCTCACCGTCGGTCGTGCATAGTACAGGTTTTTTTTTAAATATATTGTGTATGGTCTGCGAGTCAAATGGCTTTCATTGACATCAATGGAAGCCATCCATGAGGAGTCCGCACAAAAATAGAGAATGCTGTAATTTTAAATCCGCTTGTGGAAATCGCAATCATTATCTGCTCATGTGAATGAACATGCAAATGTTCTACTTTTTCATTGGGTGTGGAATACTGTGGATCATCCACATGGGTGATGGTCGTGGATTCCGCAATTAAAATCTGGTCATGTGCAGCCAGCCTAACTACGGTCATGCAGTGAGGCAGAATGGAAAAGCTACTTGGGGCCCCCATTCTGGTGATTGGTGGGTATACCAGTTCTGGAGCCCCCAGAAATTAGATTTTTATCACTTATCCTTTCTATAGGTGATAAATGTCATTTGTGGGAAAACATGAATAGTACACAGAATAATATCCCTACATAGGATAATAAACCCACTTATAGCTAAAGACCACTGACGTAACTATAGGGGATGCAGGGGATGCGGTAGCACCCAGGCCCAGCTGCCTTAGGGGCCCATAAGGCCTCTCTTCCGCATATAGGAAGCACAGTACTATGAATAAAGCATTATAGTTGGGGGCCCTGTTACAGGTTTTGCATTGGGGCCCAGAAGCTTCAAGTTATGCCTCTGTGGTAAGAGGTTAAGAGAAGTTGGGGGGCCTCAAGATAAACTTTTGCACCTGGGCCCATGAGCCTTTAGCTACGCCCCTGCAAAGATTGTGATGTGATGAAATGATCAAAGCGAAGTAATAGAACAGGAAGAACAGTGCAAGGCTAATGGACATGATTAGTCACAGTGTATCACAGTATAGGGATAATGCATAAAGTGTTATCATAAAACAAGACACCCTGTGTCAAAACAGAGAAAATAAACAAACTGATCCAACAGGTCAGGAGCAACAATAAGGCCGGGCTCACGGGGACGTAAGCAGAATCCGTTTGCAGAGATCCGCAGCAGATTCCAGCTGTGAGCCCGGCCTGACCCTGCGTACAGTTGCAAAATTGTACAGCGCATGATTACATACTCAGGCGGTCCACACTACACCTTTTTTTAATTTATATTTCCCACACCGTTGCTTAGGGATGACGTGCCTGTGGGTATATCTGTGACCATAGAGAACAATGATTGTGGATATCCGCTGTAAAATAAACCATGCTGCCTTTTATTTTCCGCTCGCGGATCACACAACTCCAAAACGCTGATGTGATCGGAATTGCATAATTCAATGGCATTTGATTAATCCGCGGCTCATATGCTCACGGAATCCGCAATTCAATTCTGGTCATGTAAGACTGGCCTATGGGTGCCTACCCACTAGCGTTTTTTTTTTCCGCTTCGAATTTGCAGCGTTTTTTTTTTCCAGATGTTAATGGGACTTTCTAATGTTAAATTTGCAACGCACAAAAAACGCAAGTTGCCATTTTTGCGTTTCTTGTGCGTTGCGAATTTAACATTAGAAAGTCCCATTAACATCTGGAAAAAAACGCAGCAAATTCACAGCGAAAAAAAAAAACACTAGTGGGTTGGCGCCCTAAGGGTGGTTTCTTATCTGCGTTGGAACCTCCTTTTTCTTCTGTTCAAAGGTCGGGCAGCTGGGTGGCATGGGGATGAACCCTATTATAGTCAATGTATCACAGAAAAGGAAATATACAAACAGTCATTGGAAATAGCCATATACTTACTGACACAGGAGGGCAAACATGTGCACCAACCTCAGCATGCAGGCAGCAAACTGCCAAATGAGGGAGTCAATTACACCTGTGGAGGACACCGATGAGACAGCCACTCTCACAACCTCCTAAAATAGAGGGGGGTGGCTGCTTGGTGTATACTCCTGCACAGAGTAGATACAAAGTGTCAGACCATCCTGATACAGGTGTAATCACTCCCTCATTTGGCAGTATGACTGCCTGCATGCTGAGGTTGTGGAACATGTTTGCTCACCTGTGTCAGTAAGTATATGGCCATTTCCAGTGACTATTATAGTCAATGGGATCCATTTGGCCTGAGATGGAGCTGTTTGGCCACTGGGATTCCCCTTTCCGATTCCCCCGAATGGAGCAGGAAAGTGAAACCTCCATCGCAGATGTGAAACCGCCCTGATTGCAATATAATACAAACATAGTGCACCCAGTGATGTCACAGTACAGAGGTAATAAGTGCAATCATTTCACAGTACAGGGATAATTAAAGGGATATTTCCATCTCAGCAAGCTGATTGGTGGGGAGGGGGGGGGGGCAATGCTGGGTTCCCCATCAATCCCAAGATACCAGCCCTGGCATTTCCTGAAGTTTCGACAGCAGTGCCTGTGTGCCACCACTCTATTCACTTCAAATGGAGTTCAAGAAATGAGTTCAATAAATGAGTTAGTTTTTTTTTTCAGGGAATAGTCATTCTTCAGGTTCCCTTCTTTAAATGTAGTTGTACATTGGGGTGACAAATGGCTTGCAAATGTAAAATGTAGAAGAGCAGCTCCACAGGAAATATGTGCTAGAAATATTAATCATAGCAGATTGGAATGCATTCCTAATCATTCCCAATTGTGACAGGAAGTCCAGCTGGCTCCGACAAGATAATCAGAGACTTTCCAGCTCATCCCGGGCCCGGAGTCTAATCATGGAGCACAGTCTGTTCTACTGCCTACAGCATTTGCTTGTAGCAGGTCTGAAATCAAATACAATTACACTATCTATCTATCTATCTATCTATCTATCTATCTATCTATCTATCTATCTATCTATCTATCTATCTCTCTCATATCTATCTATCTATCAATCTATCTCATATCTATCTATCTATCTGTCTCATATCCATCTATCTGTCTGTCGCATATCTATCTATCTATCTCCTATCTATCTGTCTCATATCTATCTATCTATCTATCTATCGATCTATCTATCTATCTATCTATCTATCTATCTATCTATCTATCTCATCACTATCTATCTATCCATGTATCTATCTGCCTCATATCTATCTATCTCATATCTATCTATCTCATATATTTCTATGTATCTCATATCGATCTATCTCATATCTATCTATTTATGTATCTATCTGTCACATATCTATTTATCTATGTATCTATCTATCTCATATCTATCTATCTGTCTCATATCTATCTATCTATTTATCTATCTATCTGTCTCATATCTATCTATCGATCTATCTATCTGTCTCATATCTATCTATCTATCTATCTATCTATCTATCTATCTATCTCATATCTATCTATCTATCTCATATATTTCTATGTATCTCATATCGATCTATCTCATATCTATCTATCCATGTAACTATCTGTCTCATATCTATCTATCTATCTCATATCTATCTATCTCATCACTATCTATCTATCCATGTATCTATCTGTCTCATATCTATCTATCTATCTATCTATCTATCTATCTATCTATCTATCTATCTATCTATCTATCTCATATCTATCTATCTCATATATTTCTATGTATCTCATATCGATCTATCTCATATCTATCTATTTATGTATCTATCTGTCACATATCTATTTATCTATCTATCTCATATATTTCTATGTATCTCATATCTATCTATCTATCTCCTGTCTATCTATCTATCTGTCTCATATATATCTATCGATCTATCTATCTGTCTCATATCTATCTATCTATCTATCTATCTATCTATCTATCTATCTATCTATCTATCTCTCTCATATCTATCTATCTATCTATCTATCTCATATCTATCTATCTATCTAATCTATCTATCTCATATCTATCTAATCTATCTATCTATCTATCTAACATTGCGGATGGGCTGCGGGTACCCGCGTCATCGCCTAGCGACAGCACGAGAAATACAAATGTTTAAAAAAAAATCTGTGCTGCACATGACTGACAGCGAGCATTGGCGGTCATCCGCAGTGCAGATTTTGCATGTATGTGGGGTCACAGCTGGATTCTGCTGCGGGAACCTACATGCGGAATCCGGATCATTCGTGGTCGGCTGACCTAATGTGGATTCACACTGAAACCCTCTTCATTTTATGCTGCACTCCGGGATAACATGTCTAATATCTATACAGGGAACTCCAATCATCAGTGGGCCGCCGTCGCTAATGAAGCGGCCATTCAGTGTATAGGGCCATATAGTCCTGTTTCTCATGGGATTCAAACTCCTTATCTCAAAAACACACTAGGGCCAATGTCATAGAAGATCAATCCACCTATCAAGTCTGTTTCTTCCGATAACCTTTACACATAGCAGTTTATTACAACTGAGGGGTTATCAAAAATCATGACTCGATCTGATGGTTAGAACTGTGAATAGAAACATATTTTTGGCCGAGTAACAACTAGAAATCTGCTTCCTGGAGCCAGATTGCTTAATTATGTTGTCATGTGTAGATTAGTCTTTTGATTGTACATTTACATACATTTACATGAGTGGCTTCCAATACAGAGAGTGACAGAAGGGACAAAAGAAATAATTTGGGTGATTGGCTAGCTAAAGAGATTGTCTGGGATATTTAAAAATGGCCTCAAAGAAGGTAGGGGTAAAAAATAAAATAACTATTGACTCAGCTGTCCCTCCGTACCAGTGCCACCACTTTGGTCCCGGATCTTAGAGGAAGCAATAACCTCACATGAATTGGTCACATGATGACCGCTGCAGCCAATCGCTGGCTTTAGAGGTCAGCTGTTGTCCATGCACACGTGACTGCTAAGGCAACCAGTTGAATGATGAATGCGATGTCACTGTAACAGTGGGGACTGTGGCAGCCCTGGAGTGGAGGGATAGTTACAGAATGATCAATGGTTGTTTTATTACTTTATACTGTTACCTAAGCGGCCATTTTGAAAAAACTGCAGACAATCCCTTTAAAGTGTCCAGTAATTGCATTTTTACTGGAATATCTAAGGCTGGTTGACATATATATGTTGGAATCTCCAGCTTGCAGCTCTTTTTCTTTTCTCTAAAAGCTGGGCAGCTGAGCGGAAACCGTACGGACTCCATTATAGTCAATGGCGTCTGTTTGGCGCTCTTTGGTTCCATTGTGAGATGGAGCCATTCAGCACTGGGAATTCTCCTTTCCTCCACCCCTACTATCATATAAATAGGGGAATTTATTAAACAATGCATGCCAGTGTAAAAAAAAAGCCTCACACTTTGGTGCATGCTCTATTTCCGCAAATATGAGCAACTTTTTACTTCTCTAGCCGGTTTGGAAAAGTGACAAGCAAAGTGGGTGTGGTTAGCCAAGCGGGGCTGGGAGTACCATCAAGCCAAGAAATTTAATATAATTTAGGCAGAAATTGGTGCAAATTACAGCACAAATCCATAATAGCCAATGAGGGGATCTATCTATCTATCTATCTATCTATCTATCTATCTATCTATCTATCTATCTATCTATCTATCGATCCTCCCATCACCATTTCCCCCAAATGGGATCACAATCCATAGTGGAAGCCACTATTCTCCCCAACACTAGACATATTCTGCTGTATACAGGAGGAACCTCCTAGTGGCAGCAGCACGAGCCAAGACTTTGACAGGTAGTAATCTTATGGTCTTATTTCTCAAGCTGAGTTCTCGGCCCTGTGTAATGAATATCTGTCGATCAGAGTTCTTTTTTTTTTGTTACATAGGGCAAGAATTATTTTTTGGGAAGAATACTCGCTGATGCAATCATTTGTCCCCCAGGCTGATTGTAGACCTCAATAAGCATTGTTATGCTTGCATAAATGAGCCGATCAGCCAATTTATCAAGCCTTTGTTCATAGGTCGGGCGAATGAGCATTCAGAGGAATGCTTGGGCCTGATTAATCGGTCCATGTAAAAAGGCCATTAAAGAAACCAGAATTTTTATCAACTTGCATAATAGTTTTAAAGGAGCTAGGGAATTATTAGCTTGCCTTAAGGCCCTTTTACACGCGACGATTTACTAGGCAGCAAAAAAAAAAACAATTTTTTTGTGTCTAAGAAATTTTTATTTGTTCCTGTTAGCTTATTGTAAAATATAATGGAAATTAACTTTCATTTAGAAAAAAGTTTGCTTTTGTGTTCAGGATATCGATAATTAAAAATATATGATTTGAATTTTCGAATGTTTCCAGGACATATACAGTGAGAAAAGAAATTATTTACAATCCTGAGCAAAAGTCATTATACAATGCAGAGTATGTCCATATAGTTCAAAATTAATGAAAATGTCTGGTTCTTTTCGATTGACGATTGTGTGTGATTGTGGTCACTTTTACGTACGAGCCCACAGATGTAGTCGCAAGAGTTGAGCGAACGTACTCTGCCGAGCTTGATGCTCGTTCGAGTATGAGCATATTCGATGGTGCTCGTTACTCGAACGTGCATCATGCTGTGTTCGACCCCACCCCAGTTTTTGGCTCCTCCCTGCTGTGATGTGCCTCTTTTGGCCCCTCCCCACCGCGACGTAGCGCACGTGTCAACGACAATTTTTTTTGCTGGGAGAGAGAGAGAGAGGTTCTCAAATTTTCCGAAAAGCTTGACTCGAATAACGCGGACCTGAGCATTTGGGTGCTCGCTCATCTCTAGTAGGTGCCCATCATATTCTCGCTGTGTTGTCCTTGATAGCGACCCTCAAACTGCTGCATATCTTGGTGGAACCTTTCTCCTTGTTCCTCGGAGAATGCTTCCATGTTCTGCTTGAATTAATTAAGATGAGAATCCAGCATATGAACCTTGAGCGACATCCTGCAGCCCATAGCGTGGTATCTTTTTCAATGTTTTATCTAGACAGTTATGAGTAATGGTCATTTTACGAAAGACAATTAGCAGGCCTGAGCGTTCCTCCGAATGATATTTCATCCTATGACAATTGGACTGTGTAAAGAGACAATCGATCGGCCAATGAATAAATATACACTTGTTGGTTGGTTGATTCGCTCATTTATGCAATCTTAAAAATTCTCACTGCTTGGTGGTACATCCTCCTGTGTGAACAGTGAGCTGTACAGCCAGCCCATGGGGATGGATGATCATATTAGTGATCGTTCGCCCCCATAAGCCAATTCTTGGCCCGTGTAAATAAGAATAAAAAAGACCCTGATCACCATTCGTGTTGATCAGCGCTCCTTACATTGGGCTGAGAATTTGGCCCATGTAAAAAGGCCGTAAGGACACAGTTTGTCCGAAATGCGTAGGGTGTTTAGATGCATTTTGAAATAAATACATAAAAGTCATGGAATTTTAATCCTTGGCACCAGATTTCTTCATCTTTACTTTTCTGGGACCGACAAGACTTGCTGATCCACAAGTGGTCTGTGCGCCTTCATTTCATGTTATTTCCAGCCTGCTGATGAAGTTGAAGTCTCGAATGGCTGACAGTATGGGTGAGCTGTTTCCATGTAGTTTATGTTAATCAGAGCTCATTTCTGTCGCATCTGCGCTCATATGTTCAGCCCAGCACTTATCTATAAAACGCTAGCAGGGGCCAATAGCGCTCGTGTAATATCACCCTAATACTATTTCGACAAGACACAATGTTGTCCCTTTCGTACAACAATATACCCTTCCAACGGTTTATGAATATTCTGCGCCCACTAATGATCACTTATTTGTTCCTTTCATTAGTGTAGTTACTCACTGGCAACAAAACATCCGTTATTGTGAGACATTTGGAAATGGAAGCCACTAAGCATTTTGGTAATGGCACATAAGCACATTTGATGACTGCATTGTTAGAAATTGCCTTCATCACCCGTTGGATCTGCTTTCATATACTGTTCGGCTTCCTTGCAGAGAGGAAATTCCCAGTTACATTTTCTTCCGGATGAACTTATACTTCTGAAATCAAGAAAGTTGAATTCAATTGTCCGTTCAGTTGAGATCAACTTTCAATTTTCACATTACATGGTCAAAGTATGATAGTTTCTGCTTGGTGATCTTGACTTCTGGTGAGGTCTTTGGCTTGATGCAATCTAGGACTATTTTGTTGGTATTTTTAGCTGTCCGCAGAACGCACAACCGTCTCCTCTAACACCACAGCAGGAAGGTATAATCTTTCTTTTGTCTGTATTCTTGATAATTATCGAAGTCTAGCAGCCGTAAGTAATTATGGAAAGGCAATTGCACTGACTAGCCTGGCTTTAGTTCCAGTGCTAATAGCATTACCTTTCTAGATGGCATTCATGCTCACCATTACGATTTCCATCAGAAATGGGGTGAATTCATGGCATCAGCTGTGGACCTAGTGACCTGCTTGTCAGCACATGATCACTGTTATTTTGCCATTGGCTACCACCGACAGGAGCATTTCTATGCATGTATAGGAGCAGATTGGTTGGCCAGTGGGCTGGGGGGCAGCACCAGCAACTAATCATGACTAGTTTAAGTATATTTATTGTGGCTCCTCCTTACAGAGGACGTCGGTTACTCTCTGGTCTGACTCCTGTCTAAGGATCCTGTCTGATTCCTGTCTAAAGGGATTTCTGGTCCACTTGGCAGTTCCTGACTCTGGCTTGCGCCTCCATTAAGATTAGTCTGCCTCATGTTTACTAATTAAATGGGGTGTTTAACATCTTGTTAACCGCACTAGTCATTAAAAATTCTAGTATCATCTTAGGTTTGCTACTATCATCATCCAAAGAAGACCAGGGTCATCCTAGGTTTCTGTCATGGGGTCGCCCTCATCAAGGTGATTGTCCCACTTTTATGTAGAGTCTTCCTGTAACGGAGAGGTCAGGGTCAGTTTCCCTTTATTCACTATTTTTATGTTTCTTCTATACTGTATATATTTTGTATTATCCACGTTTGTGAAGCATATATACTTGCATCCATATAGGACACTATCAACAGGTCTTGCACAGAAGTAACACTACTTGTTGCATTATTAAGGTCTAGCACAATGCCTCCTTACTATACGCCTGTAGTTGATTGTATTAGCACTCCTGTACTTGGCAGGTCACGGTGGTATCATTTTACCAGGGGGTAGCTCTTGGATGACTAACATACCATTTAATTGACAAGAATCAAGGACGAAGCCAGGAAATGTTCTGTTCGTACCCAGAGATGTAGCCATACAACAGGAAACGAATACAATCGTTCCAAAGCTTTAACTTGATGTCTTTAAAGGGGTTGTCCCGCGCCGAAACGTTTTTTTTTTTTTCAATAGCCCCCCCGTTCGGCGCGAGACAAACCTGATGCATGTTATAAAAAAAAAAAAGTCCAGTACTTACCCGAATCCCCGCGCTCCGGCGACTTCTTACTTACCTTAGTAAGATGGCCGCCGGGATCTTCACCCACGATGCACCGCGGGTCTTCTCCCATGGTGCACCGTGGGCTCTGTGCGCTCCATTGCCGATTCCAGCCTCCTGATTGGCTGGAATCGGCACACGTGACGGGGCGGAGCTACAAGGAGCAGCTCTCCGGCACGAGCGGCGCCATTCGGAAGGGAGAAGACCGGACTGCGCAAGCGCATCTAATCGGGCGATTAGACGCTGAAATTAGACGGCACCATGGAGACGGGGACGCCAGCAACGGAACAGGTAAGTGAATAACTTCTGTATGGCTCATAATTAATGCACAATGTACATTACAAAGTGCATTAATATGGCCATACAGAAGTGTATACCCCCACTTGCTTTCGCGGGACAACCCCTTTAAGATTATTGTGCAGATAAAATCTCATATCCACAGTTACTGCCGAAAATGGAAATTACAAAGTGTCATTATAACGCTGTAACTGCAAGTGGGAAATTAATTTTTTGATAACACATTTAATTTCAGATCTTTAGCAGTTCCTTTCACTGTAATTGAAATGTGATACCTTTTATAAAACCCAGAAGCTTAAGAAATGATGAAGTTTTCAAAGTGATTAAATTATGAGTTCATTATTCATTCATAGATAAGTTTATCTACTGACAAATAGTCTACTTTATTGAAGATTTTAAAGTGGATCTGTCAGCCTACTGTGCTTATTTAAAGGTAGAACAGTATGCTGAGAGGTCCACTTGCCCAAATGGCACAAAAAATATCGTCATTTGACTCATAGTAGTTATCAAAGAATATAACGGACTCATCATTATTCATGTATTCATGAAGGAAGTGCTCCCCTGCCTCCTCCCGTCTCTTTCAGCAATGATAGATGGCATTCATGTATACTGCATAGCATGATGACAGATCCATGATTAGAGATGACAATGATGTTTACATCAATGACTTCAGTTGCATATTCTGTATTGTGGCATTCCTAAAATTAAGTCTGTTGATACAGGCCATCATTGGATTTTGAATGTTGTCGTCTCAGTATGTTTAATTGAGTATTTTAAAGGCATGTAAAGTAATTAGGGAGATTGTCTGATTAGTTTTGATTATGGCTAGAGATGAGCGAGCACGCTCAGATAAGTCTGTTACTCGAGCGAGCCTCGCTCTTCTCGAGTAACTGCATTCTTGTCCGAGCGTGCTCGAGGGGGCGGCGGTGAGCGGAGGGATCTCTCTTTCTCCCTTTGGCTACGACCCGCCACCCCCCCCCCCCCCCCCGCTTCCCCCTGCTCCCCCCCCCCCCCCCCCGAGCACGCTCAGACAAAAATGCAGTTACTCGAGAAGAGCGAGGCTCTCTCGAGTAACTGACTGATCCGAGCGTGCTCGCTCATCTCTAATTATGGCTCTTTTACACAGGCTGAGAATCTTACGATTCTCGTTTGCCCCGTATTACCCTAAATGTATCACTCGGCTAATGTGTATATCCCATCTTTGTAGGTGATTATGGACCCCTGCCTGCCTATATCTACCTTTTAAAGAGGATACGATTTAATAAAAGTTATGTTTTAGATTTATGTCTATAGTGATAGTTTTGCCTTTGGACATAGATTAGTTCTTTCCCATTAAATCTTCTAAGCAGGAGTTAAAGGAATTGTCCACTTATGAACAAGTGGTATTTGTTAGCCCCCACTTGTAAAATACTTAGATTTAGGAATCTGTCCAGTTCTTCTGCCCTGGCCCCGGACTCGTGATCCATCCACTCTACAATCTTCTGCGGATGAAGCATTCTTCCTCGAGCCCTAGCTTCCTGCTTCATGAATGAATTTGACACGCATGCCCATTGCGCACCAGGGGAACACAAAAGCAGGAACTAGGCATTTTTAAATGCTTAGCTAGTCAGCATAGTGAGATGTACAGCCAGCCTATGGGGATGAATGATCGCATTAGTGATTGTTCCACCCCGGAAGCCAATTCTCGGCCCACGTAAATAAGAATAAAAAAACTCTGATCGACATGCGTGTTGATCAGCGCTTCTTATATTGGGCTGCGTAATAACACCCTAATAATATTTCGATAAGACGCAATGTTGTCCCTGTTATATAGCAATATACCGTTCCAGTGTTTTAGGAATATTCTGCGCTCACTAATGATCACTTATGTGTTCATATCATTAGTGTAGTTACTCATTGGCAACAAAACATCCGTTATTGTGAAACATTTGGAAATGGAAATCACTAAGCACTTTGGTAATGGCACATAAACATATTTGATGACTGCATTGCTAGAAATTGCCTTCATCACTCGTTGGATCTGCTTCAATATACCGTTCGACTTCCTCGCAGAGAGGAAATTCCCCGTTACATTTTCTTCCGGATCGTAATGAATCCTGAAATTATCCTTGCTGTGTAAATCACACATCTCTGCCAACCATCAAGAGGCAAAATTAGTGTTCAGCTGAGAAATGTACTAAACTCCCACTTGTTAAAGCGGGTGTCACTGAGTGAAGTAAACAGAATTTGTGGGTGGGGTGGAAGGCACCAAAAAATTAATGAAAGGTGCCAAAAGTAATTATTTCTGTAGCAAGTCCTTGATAAGCAGAACGGAATGGTGAATAATAGGATTGGCCTGCAGTTACATGTAAGAGTAATTAGGAGGATCGCTGAAATTTGTTTCCCATTGAAGTCTCTGCTTTTACAAATTAAGGTAACATAAAGTTGACATGACGGATGTATAAAGATATTCATATATACTTCAACTGCCCGGGGGAGAATTCTCTCAGTAAGATGGAAATGCAATGGCTTCAGGGAAAATAACACGGTTTCCTACAAATGCTGCATTAATGGATGTACACAGATTTTTATATAATTTGTGTTTCTATATATTTCATTGTGGGATTCCGCCATCTTTCAGTGCGTCTTGTTTCTATGGTGCACAAACTGCAACAAAAATGACATGATAACTTTATTCTATGGGTCAGTACGATTGCTACGATGTCAAACTTATATATATTTTTTTTTTGCTGTACT
This sequence comes from Eleutherodactylus coqui, assembly GCF_035609145.1. Classification (NCBI taxonomy): domain Eukaryota; kingdom Metazoa; phylum Chordata; class Amphibia; order Anura; family Eleutherodactylidae; genus Eleutherodactylus; species Eleutherodactylus coqui. Next base: position 64,833,133 of record NC_089840.1, on the reverse strand, counting down.
ACTTGTATATATATTTTTTAAGATATTTTATTTTTTTCAATTATTTTTTTTCCATCTTTTGTGCACAATAACTTTTTTATTTTTCCATTGACATAGTTGTGCAAGGGCTAATTTTGTGAGGTATGATCTGCAGTTTCCATTGGTACTTTTGAATTCCTTTGTATTTTTGAATAATATGACTTTGATTGTTTTTTATTAGATTTTGGTGGCCAAAAAAGTGCATTTCTGGTGTTCTTTATTTATTTTTTTTGGACAACGTTCACCGTGTGTGGTAAATAATGTATTACTTTGATAGATTTAAATTTTATGGGCGCAGTGATGCCAAATATGTATTTTTGTTTTTATTGTATTATTTATTTTTTTATTGTAAATATGGCAAAAGGATTTTTTTTTTAACTATTATACCTTTTTTTTTTTTTTTTAAATAAGTAATAAAACTTTATTGTTCCTATTTTTACATTTTCTTTTGGTGGGACTACAACTTGCGATGCTTTGATCACTCCTGCATAGAGATGAGCGAACGTGCTCGTTTAGAGCAATTACTCGAACGAGTATCGCTTTTTTCGAGTAACTGCCTAATCGGGCGAAAAGATTCGGTGGGCGCCGGGGAGCAGGGGGTTGCGGGAGGGAGCGGAGGGGAGAGAGAGCTCCCCCCTGTAACCACCTGCTACCCCCCGCTACCTGCCGCCGCCCCCCCCCCCCCCGCCAAGCGATACTTGTTCGAGTAATTGCTCTAAACGAGCACGTTCGCTCATCTCTACTCTTGCAGTATGATATAATGCTCTAGCATTACATCATACTGCATTGTGACAGGCAGTCTATCAAGCCACCCCACGGGAATAGTTTGATAGGCATTCTGCTATGACAGCCCTGGAGCCAATCTCATCGCGTGGGGGGGGGGGGGGGGGGCGCGAATCATTATCATTCTAGACAGCGCTGACCTTAAGTAAAGGTGCGTTTAGATGGAATGATTATCGTTCAAAACCAAAAAAAATTGCTAGATCGATAAAATTTTAACGATAATCGATAAACGTAGTCAACAATCGAACTATGAATGATAATTCATGACCTTATCTTCATCGTTCATTTCACGCAAGCATAAAAATTATCTTTGCCTTATTGGTTAATCGTTTGGTTTAGGCCAGATTCACACGGGTGTATTCTGGCAGCATACTCTATTTTCCTGCGCATTTGTGCATCAAAATTCCGCAACTAGGGTCATTTATGAGCTTTTTCTATCGTTTTGGCTGCTCAAAGGCTATACAAGTGTGCAATGGGATCTGAAATACCTTCAAGCTAAATTTCTGTTCTGAAGGCCACCGGCTGCTCCTTTTCTTTTGGACCTTGTTGTACACAATGAGTATATTTCTGAACATGGAGAAAAGAGGGGTATCCATTTTGGGTGCACATCCTCACTTTCATGTGCACTATAGAAACAACTGAATAACATGACATTTTTGCAAAAATCTGAAATTTTATTTTTGCTCCTCCGAATTGCATTAATTCCTGAAAAAATGTGGCGTCGATATACTCCTGACCCCCCTCAGTGAATATATTAAGGAGTGTATTTTTTTAAATGGGGTCATTCGTGGGGGCATCTATCATTCTGACACCTATGAAACTTTGCAATCTTGGCTTGGTGCAGGAAAACAAAATGTTCCTCAAACTTGTAATAATTAATGTTAAATTTGTACATCTCCTAAATTGCTAAAAAAAAAAAAAAAAAAACTAAATGTGCTTCCAGAATAAAGTAAACAGGTGGAAATATATATCTCATCGAAAATCTGTGCAGTATGTTTACTAGAGATGAGCGAACGTACTCGTCCGAGCTTGATACTCGTTCGAGTATTAGCGTGTTCGAGATGCTCGTTACTCGTAACGAGTACCACGCGATGTTCGAGTTACTTTCACTTTCATCTCTGAGACGTTAGCGCGCTTTTCTGGCCAATAGAAAGACAGGGAAGGCATTACAACTTCCCCCTGCGACGTTCAAGCCCTATACCACCCCCCTGCAGTGAGTGGCTGGCGAGATCAGGTGTCACCCGAGTATATAAATCGGCCCCTCCTGCGGCTCGCCACAGATGCATTCTGACAGAGATCAGGGAAAGTGCTGCTGATGCCGGAGCTGCTATAGGGAGAGCGTTAGGAATGGTTTTAGGCTTCAAGAACCCCAACGGTCCTTCTTAGGGCCACATCTAACCGTGTGCAGTAGTGTGGAGGCTGCTTTTTGCAGTGTTGCACTTTTTTTTTTTTTTGTATATCGGCCGTGCAGAGCATTGCGTCCTGCAGTAATTTTACATAGTCCACGGCCAGTAGTGGTGGTGAGGCAGGGACAGTGAAAGACATATCCAGTCTATATACGCAGTGGGCTTTTCCAAAAAAATTTTGGAAAAAAAATCTATTTGGGCTGCCTGTGACCGCCATGACTGTACTGCGTCTCTGCTGGGGGTAGTTGTCCTAATTCATGCGCAGCCAGCTAAGTGTTACAGCAGGCTTGCGCAAAATTCTTTCCTGCCTCTGCTGTGCGTTCCGTAAGCGAAGTCAGCCTCCAACCACAGGCCAATAAGCGGCACATTTAATTACAGCGTTCTGTTTCTGCACTACTGGTAATACAGCATGCTGAGGGGTAGGGGTAGGCCTAGAGGACGTGGACGCGGGCGAGGATGCGGAGGCCCAAGTCAGGGTATGGGCACAGGCCGAGCTCCTGATCCAGGTGTATCGCAGCCGACTGCTGCGGGATTAGGAGAGAGGCACGTTTCTGGCGTCCCCACATTCATCTCACAATTAATGGGTCCACGCGGTAGACCTTTATTAGAAAATGAGCAGTGTGCGCAGGTCCTGTCATGGATGGCAGAAAGTGCATCCAGCAATCTATCGACCACCCAGAATTCTGCGCCGTCCACTGCTGCAACTCTGAATCCTCTGGCTGCTGCTCCTCCTTCCTCCCAGCCTCCTCACTCCATTACAATGACACATTCTGAGGAGCAGGCAGACTGCCAGGAACTGTTCCCGGGCCCCTGCCCAGAATGGCCAGCAATGGTTCCTCTCCCACCGGAGGAGTTTGTCGTGACCGATGCCCAACCTTTGGAAAGTTCCCGGGGTCCGGGGGATGAGGCTGGGGACTTCCGGCAACTGTCTCAAGAGCTTTCAGTGGGTGAGGAGGACAATGACGATGAGACACAGTTGTCTATCACTCAGGTAGTAGTAATTGCAGTAAGTCCGAGGGAGGAGCGCACAGAGGATTCGGAGGAAGAGCAGCAGGACGATGAGGTGACTGACCCCACCTGGTGTGCAACGCCTACACAGGACAGGTCTTCAGAGGGGGAGGCAAGTGCAGCAGCAGGGCAGGTTGGAAGAGGCAGTGCGGTCGCCAGGGGTAGAGGCAGGGCCAGACCGAATAATCCACCAACTGTTTCCCAAAGCGCCCCCTCGCGCCATGCCACCCTGCAGAGGCCGAGGTGCTCAAAGGTCTAGCAGTTTTTCACTGAGAGTGTAGACGACCGACAAACAGTGGTGTGCAACCTTTGTCGCACCAAGATCAGCCGGGGAGCCACCACCACCAGCCTCACCACCACCAGCATGCGCAGACATATGATGGCCAAGCACCCCACAAGGTGGGACGAAGGCCGTTCACCGCCTCCGGTTTGCACCGCTGCCTCTCCCCCTGTGCCCCAACCTGCCACTGAGATCCAACCCCCCTCTCAGGACACAGGCACTACCGTCTCCTGGCCTGCACCCACACCCTCACCTCCGCTGTCCTCGGCCCCATCCACCAATGTCTCTCAGCGCACCGTCCAGCCGTCGCTAGCGCAAGTGTTTGAGCGCAAGCGCAAGTACGCCGCCACGCACCCGCACGCTCAAGCGTTATACGTGCACATAGCCAAATTTATCAGCCTGGAGATGCTGCCGTATAGGGTTGTGGAAACAGAGGCTTTCAAAGGTATGATGGCGGCCGCGGCCCCGCGCTACTCAGTTCCCAGTCACCACTACTTTTCCCGATGTGCCGTCCCTGCCCTGCACGACCACGTCTCCCGCAACATTGTACGCGCCCTCACCAACGCGGTTACTGCCAAGGTCCACTTAACAATGGACACGTGGACAAGCACAGGCGGGCAGGGCCACTATATCTCCCTGACGGCACATTGGGTGAATTTAGTGGAGGCTGGGACAGAGTCAGAGCCTGGGACCGCTCATGTCCTACCCACCCCCAGAATTGCGGGCCCCAGCTCGGTGGTGGTATCTGCGGCGGTGTATGCTTCCTCCACTAAACCACCCTCCTCCTCCTCCGCAACCTCTGTCTCGCAATCAAGATTTGTCAGCAGCAGCACGTCGCCAGCAGTCGGTGTCGCGCGGCACGGCAGCACAGCGGTGGGCAAGCGTCAGCAGGCCGTGCTGAAACTACTCAGCTTAGGAGAGAAGAGGCACACGGCCCACGAACTGCTGCAGGGTCTGACAGAGCATACTGACCGCTGGCTTGTGCCGCTGAGCCTCCAACCGGGCATGGTTGTGTGTGACAACGGCCGTAACCTGGTGACGGCTCTGCAGCTCGGCAGCCTCACGCACGTGCCATGCCTGCCCCCCGTCTTTAATTTGGTGGTTCAGCGCTTTCTGAAAAGCTACCCACGCTTGTAAGACCTGCTCGGAAAGGTGCGCCGACTCTGCGCACATTTCCGCAAGTCCCACACGGACGCTGCCACCCTGCGCACCCTGCAACATCGGTTTCATCTGCCAGTGCACCGACTGCTGTGCGACGTGCCCACACGGTGGAACTCTACGCTCCACATGTTGGCCAGGCTCTATGAGCAGCGTAGAGCTATAGTGGAATACCAACTCCAATATGGGCGGCGCAGTGGGAGTCAGCCTCCTCAATTCTTTACAGAAGAGTGGGCCTGGTTGGCAGACATCTGCCAGGTCTTTGGAAACTTTGAGGAGTCTACCCAGATGGTGAACGGCGATGCTGCAATCATTAGCGTCACCATTCCTCTGCTATGCCTCTTGAGAAGTTCCCTGCAAAGCATAAAGGCAGATGCTTTGCACTCGGAAACAGAGGCGGGGGAAGACAGTATGTCGCTGGATAGTCAGAGCACCCTCCTGTCTATATCTCAGCGCGTTGAGGAGGAGGAGGAGGAGGGGAGGAGGATGAGGAGGAGGGGGAAGAGACAGCTTGGCCCACTGCTGAGGGTACCCATGCTGCTTGCCTGTCATCATTTCAGCGTGTATAGCCTGAGGAGGAGGAGGAGGAGGAGGATCCTGAAAGTGATCTTCCTAGTGAGGACAGCCATGTGTTGCGTACAGGTACCCTGGCACACATGGCTGACTTTATGTTAGGATGCCTTTCTCGTGACCCTCGCGTTACACGCATTCTGGCCACTACGGATTACTGGGTGTACACACTGCTCGACCCACGGTATAAGGAGAACCTTTCCACTCTCATACCCGAAGAGGAAAGGGGTTCGAGAGTGATGCTATACCACAGGACCCTGGCGGACAAACTGATGGTAAAATTCCCATCCGACAGCGCTAGTGGCCGAAGGCGCAGTTCCGAGGGCCAGGTAGCAGGGGAGGCGCGGAGATCAGGCAGCATGTACAGCACAGGCAGGGGAACACTCTCTAAGGCCTTTGACAGCTTTCTGGCTCCCCAGCAAGACTGTGTCACCGCTCCCCAGTCAAGGCTGAGTTGGCGGGAGCACTGTAAAAGGATGGTGAGGGAGTACGTAGCCAATCGCACGACCGTCCTCCGTGACGCCTCTGCCCCCTACAACTACTGGGTGTCGAAGCTGGACACGTGGCCTGAACTCACGCTGTATGCCCTGGAGGTGCTTGCTTGTCCTGCGGCTAGCGTCTTGTCAGAGAGGGTGTTTAGTGCGGCTGGGGGAATCATCACAGATAAGCGTACCCGCCTGTCAACCGACAGTGCCGACAGGCTTACACTCATCAAGATGAACAAAGCCTGGATTTCCCCAGACTTCTCTTCTCCACCAGCGGACAGCAGCGATACCTAAACAATACATAGGCTGCACCCGCGGATGGAAGCATTGTTCTCTATCACCATCAAAAACGTGGACCTTTTAGCTTCATCAATCTGTGTATAATATTCCTCCTCCTCCTCCTGCTCCTCCTCCTGAAACCTGACGTAATCACGCCGAACGGGCAATTTTTCTTAGGCCCACAAGGCTCAGTCATATAATTTTTGTAAACAATTTTTATACGTTTCAATGCTCATTAAAGCGTTGAAACCAATTTTTATTTTAACTGGGCTGCCTCCAGGCCTAGTTACAAATTAAGCCACATTAACCAAAGCGATTAATGGGTTTCACCTGCCCTCTTGGTTGGGCATGGGCAATTTTTCTGACGTACATTAGTACTGTTGGTACACCAATTTTTTGGGGCCCTCGTCTACAGTGTAATCCAATTAATTTTTTGCCCACCTGCATTAAAGCTGACGTTACCTCAGCTGTGATGGGCACTGCAATGGGATATATTTATGCACCGTCGGTGGGTTCCAGGGAGCCACCCATGCTGTCGGTCCACACGGAGTTGTAACTGCATGTGTCCACTTCTAAAGAACCCCAGTCTGACTGGGGCATGTAGTGTGGGCCGAAGCCCACCTGCATTAAACATGACATTACCTCAGCTGTGATGGGCAATGCAATGGGATATATTAATGTACCGTCGGTGGGTTCCGGGGAGCCACCCATGCTGTCGGTCCTTACGGAGTTGTAACTGCATGTGTCCACTTCTAAAGAACCCCAGTCTGACTGGGGCATGCAGTGTGGGCCGAAGCCCACCTGCATTAAACATGACATTACCTCAGCTGTGCTGGGCACTGCAATGGGATATATTTATGTACTGTCGGTGGGTTCCAGGTAGCCACCCATGCTGTTGGTCCACACAGAGTTGTAACTGCATGTGTCCACTTCTAAAGAACCCCAGTCTGACTAGGGCATGCAGTGTGGGCCAAAGCCCACCTGCATTAAACATGACATTACCTCAGCTGTGATGGGCAATGCAATGGGATATATTTATGTACCGACGGTGGCTTCCTGGCACCCACCCATGCTGTCGGTCCACACGGAGTTGTAACTGCATGTGTCCACTTCTAAAGAACCCCAGTCTGACTGGGGCATGCAGTGTGGGCCGAAGCCCACCTGCATTAAACATGACATTACCTCAGCTGTGATGGGCAGTGCAATGGGATATATTTATGTACCGCCGGTGGCTTCCTGGCACCCACCCATGCTGTCGGTCCACACAGAGTTGTAACTGCATGTGTCCACTTCTAAAGAACCCCAGTCTGACTGGGGCATGCAGTGTGGGCCGAAGCCCACCTGCATTAAACATGACATTACCTCAGCTGTGCTGGGCACTGCAATGGGATATATTTATATACCGTCGGTGGGTTCCAGGGAGCCACCCATGCTGTCGGTCCACACGGAGTTGAAACTGCATGTGTCCACTTCTAAAGAACCCAAGTCTGACTGGGGCATGCAGTGTGGGCCGAAGCCCACCTGCATTAAACATGACATTAACTCAGCTGTGATGGGCACTGCAATGGGATATATTTATGTACCGCCGGTGGGTTCCAGGGAGCCACCCATGCTGTGGGTCCACAGGGACTTTACAATAGGGAGTTGTACCTGCCTGTGTCTATGAATTAAGAGCCCCGGTCAGGTTGGGGCATGCAGTGTGGGCCGAAGCCCACCTGCATTTAATCTGACGTTAGCTCTGCTGTCCAGGGCACTGCAATGGGATACATTTATGTACAGCCGGTGGGTTCCAGGGAGCCACCCATGCTGTGGGTGCACACGGAATTCCCATTGCGGAGTTGTACCTGTCTGTGACTATTTATAAAAAACCGCGGTCTGACTGGGGCATGCAGACACCTTGACAGAATGAATAGTGTGTGGCACATAGGTTCCCCATTGCTATGCCCATGTGTGCAGCTCCTGATGGCGGTGGCACAGGATTATATTTCTCATTGCTTCTGTACAGCATTGTGGGCTATTGCCCCGCCCCTTTTAAAGAGGGTCGCTGCCTAGCCGTGCCAACCCTCTGCAGTGTGTGCCTGCGGTTCCTCCTCATGGCAGACGCACTTATATATAGACATGAGGGTGGTGTGGCATGAGGGCAGCTGAAGGCTGCGCAGGGACACTTTGGTGTGCGCTGTGGACACTGGGTCGTGCGGGGGGGGGGGGGGGGGGTTGGGCAGCATGTAACCCAGGAGAAGTGGCAGCGGAGTGTCATGCAGGCAGTGATTGTGCTTTGTTGGAAGTAGTGTGGTGCTTAGCTAAGGTATGCATTGCTAATGAGGGCTTTTCAGAAGTAAAAATTGTTGGGCGGGGAGGGGGGCACTCTTGCCGGTATTGTGGCTTAATAGTGGGACCTGGGAACTTGAGATGCAGCCCAACATGTAGCCCCTCGCCTACCCTATCCGTTGCTGTGTCATTCCCATCACTTTCTTGAATTGCCCAGATTTTCACAAATGGAAACCTTAGCGAGCATTGGCGATATACAAAAATGCTCGGGTCGCCCATTGACTTCAATGGGGTTCGTTACTCGAAACGAACCCTCGAGCATCGCGAAAATTTCGTCCCGAGTAACGAGCACCCGAGCATTTTGGTGCTCGCTCATCTCTAATGTTTACACATATTTGACACACTGCAGTTGCAAATTTGAAAAAGTGCCAATTTAAAAAAAAATTCTCTACAACTTCTACACAAATTCTATCGGTCTATTTTTATCACCTAAATAAAGAAAAATATATGTCTAAACTACAATGTCAGAATCACTGGGATATGCAAAACCTTTACGGAGTTATTATATGTTAAAGTGATACATATCAGATTTCCAAAATTTGGCCTGGTCATAAAGGTGCAAACAGGCTTCATCACTAAGGGCTTAATCCACCTGCTCATAGGGGCCCCCCATGGATGTCTATTAATTTCACATATCACTGCATAATGATGTATACCAAGTTTTGATGGTGTTAAATATATCTATAAAGAATTCACACTCATTACCAAACTGATACTGAATTTTGGAATAGGAACAAAAGGTGATAGTTGCCCTTTTATAGTGTTTTAGCTTAGAAGCTTCACTAGGCAGATGATTTGATTCTCTGTTCCTTCTTACATACTTTTTGCTGTGTTGCTGTAGGAGATAGATTGAAGATAAAGCGCCCTTATCTCAGATAATTTACTCTCTCCGCTCTATGATGATTACAGCAAGACTGCATTAATCCCTTCTGTGATGTCTTATCATCATGGAGCATCATCTCACTTTCATTCTTTCGCTATCAAGCTAAACTCTTTGAAAGCTTCTTTTTTTTGAGCCCTTATCACCGCTATTTTTTCTTCTGTATGGAAGTTATGTAAGAGTTGTGTTCTGCACCCGTCCTGTCAAACAGGTGATCTGGGAACCAATCTCTTTACTAATTTATGGCCTTCTGCATCTTCATCATCATCCCCATGCTTCTAGGACGGAGGTAAAATGTTTCTTTTTTAAGGTGATTTTACATTATTTAGTACATGACTAGAGATGAGCGAACGTACTCGTCCGAGCTTGATATTCGTGCGAATATTAGGGTGTTCGGGATGCTCGTTACTCTTAACGAGCACCACGCGGTGTTCCGGTTACTTTCAGTTTCCTCTCTGAGACGTTAGCGCGCTTTTCTGGCCAATTGAAAGACAGGGAAGGCATTACAACTTCCCCCTGTGACGTTCAAGCCCTATACCACCCCCCTGCTGTGAGTGGCTGGGGCGATCAGATGTCACCCGAGTATAAAAGTCGGCCCCTCCCGCGGCTCGCCTCAAATGTCTTGTGAGTTAGCTGAGGGAAAGTGCTGCTGGTGCCGGAGCTGCTGTAGGGAGAGTGTTAGTAGTGAGTGTAGGCTTCAAGAACCCCAACGGTCCTTCTCAGGGCCACATCTATCCGTGTGCAGTACTGTGGAGGGTGCTGTTAGCAGTGTTGCACAATTTTTTTTTTTTCAAAATCGGCAGTCTGCAGAGCATTGCGCCTTGCAGTAATACTACAGGGACAGAAGTGGTGCTTAGGTAGGGAGAGTGTTAGGAGTGAGTGTAGGCTTCAAGAACCCCAACGGTCCTTCTTAGGGCCACATCTATCCGTGTGCAGTACTGTGCAGGCTGCTGTTAGCAGTGTTGCATATTTTTTTCTTTTCAAAATCGGCTGTCTGCAGAGCATTGCGCCTTGCAGTAATACTACAGGGAGAGAATTGTATAGGCAGGGCCAGAAGACATATATTATTGATTGAATATACGCAGTGGGCCCTCCGTTTCCCAAAAAGGGAAAAATTGTATTTGTCCTGCAGTCTTGCGCCAATTTATTTCCTGCCTGGGAAAAGTAACCGCTGTGCTGCACTTCATATAACTGCATTTCTGTGCAACACATATCTTATCTGATTGAATATAGTCAGTGGGCCCTCCGTTTCCCAAAAAGGGAAACATTCTATTTGTCCTGCAGGCTTGCGCCAATTTATTTGCTGCCTGTGAAAAGTCTCCGCTGTGCTGCACTTCATATAACTGCATTTCTGTGCAACACATATCTTATCTGATTGAATATAGTCAGTGGGCCCTCCGTTTCCCAAAAAGGGAAACATTCTATTTGTCCTGCAGGCTTGCGCCAATTTATTTGCTGCCTGTGAAAAGTCTCCGCTGTGCTGCACTTCATATAACTGCATTTCTGTGCAACACATATCTTATCTGATTGAATATAGTCAGTGGGCCCTCTGTTTCCCAAAAAGGGAAACATTCTATTTGTCCTGCAGGCTTGCGCCAATTAATTTGCTGCCTGTGCAAAGTAACTGCTCTGCTGCACTTCATATAACTGCATTTCTGTGCAACACATATCTTATCTGATTGAATATAGTCAGTGGGCCCTCCGTTTCCCAAAAAGGGAAACATTCTATTTGTCCTGCAGGCTTGCGCCAATTTATTTGCTGCCTGTGAAAAGTAACCGCTCTGCTGCACTTCATATAACTGCATTTCTGTGCAACACATATCTTATCTGATTGAATATAGTCAGTGGGCCCTCCGTTTCCCAAAAAGGGAAACATTCAATTTGTCCTGCAGGCTTGCGCCAATTTATTTGCTGCCTGTGAAAAGTCTCCGCTGTGCTGCACTTCATATAACTGCATTTCTGTGCAACACATATCTTATCTGATTGAATATAGTCAGTGGGCCCTCCGTTTCCCAAAAAGGGAAAAATTGTATTTGTCCTGCAGTCTTGCGCCAATTTATTTCCTGCCTGGGAAAAGTAACCGCTGTGCTGCACTTCATATAACTGCATTTCTGTGCAACACATATCTTATCTGATTGAATATAGTCAGTGGGCCCTCCGTTTCCCAAAAAGGGAAACATTCTATTTGTCCTGCAGGCTTGCGCCAATTTATTTGCTGCCTGTGAAAAGTAACTGCTCTGCTGCACTTCATATAACTGCATTTCTGTGCAACACATATCTTATCTGATTGAATATAGTCAGTGGGCCCTCCGTTTCCCAAAAAGGGAAACATTCTATTTGTTCTGCAGGCTTGCGCCAATTTATTTGCTGCCTGTGAAAAGTAACCGCTCTGCTGCACTTCATATAACTGCATTTCTGTGCAACACATATCTTATCTGATTGAATATGCGCCAATTTATTTGCTGTCTGTGAAAAGTCTCCGCTCTGCTGCACTTCATATAACTGCATTTCTGTGCAACACATATCTTATCTGATTGAATATAGTCAGTGGGCCCTCCGTTTCCCAAAAAGGGAAACATTCTATTTGTCCTGCAGGCTTGCGCCAATTTATTTCCTGCCTGGGACATCACTGGTAATACAGCATGCTGAGGGGTAGGGGTAAGCCTAGAGGACGTGGACGTGGCCGAGGACGCGTAGGCCCAAGTGAGGGTGTGGGCACAGGGCGAGCTCCTGATCAAGGTGTATCGCAGCCGACTGCTGCGCGATTAGGAGAGAGGCACGTTTCTGGCGTCCCCACATTCATCGCCCAATTAATGGGTCCACGTGGGAGACCTTTATTAGAAAATGAGCAGTGTGAGCAGGTCCTGTCGTGGATGGCAGAAAGTGCTTCGAGGAAGCTATCATCCACCCACAGTTCTGCGCCGTCCAGTGCTGCAAATCCAAATCCTCTGGCTGCTACTCCTCCTTCCTCCCAGCCTCCTCACTCCACTACAATGACACATGCTCAGGAGCGGGCAGACTCCCAGGAACTGTTCTCGGGCCCCTGCTCAGATTGGGCAGCAGTGGTTCCTCTCCCACCAGAGGAGTTTATCGTCACTGATGCCCAACCATTGGAAAGTTCCCGGGGTCCGGGGCATGAGGCTGGGGACTTCCGGCAACTGTCTCAAGACCTTTCAGTGGGTGAGGAGGACGATGACGATGAGACACAGTTGTCTTGCAGTGAGGTAGTAGTAAGGGCAGTAAGTCCGAGGGAGGAGCGCACAGAGGATTCGGAGGAAGAGCAGCAGGACGATGAGGTGACTGACCCCACCTGGTGTGCAACGCCTACACAGGACAGGTCTTCAGAGGGGGAGGCACGGGCAGCAGCAGGGCAGGTTGCAAGAGGCAGTGCGGTGTCCAGGGGTAGAGGCAGAGCCAGACCAAATAATCCACCAACTGTTTCCCAAAGCACACCCTCGCGCCATGCCACCCTGCAGAGGCCGAGGTGCTCTAAGGTCTGGCAGTTTTTCACAGAGACGCCTGACGACCGACGAACAGTGGTGTGCAACCTTTGTCGCGCCAAGATCAGCCGGGGAGCCACCACCAACAGCCTCACCACCACCAGCATGCGCAGACATATGATGGCCAAGCACCCCACAAGGTGGGACGAAGGCCGTTCACCGCCTCCTGTTTGCACCGCTGCCTCTCCCCCTGTGCCCCAACCTGCCACTGAGATCCAACCCCGCTCTGAGGACACAGGCACTACCGTCTCCTGGCCTGCACCCACACCCTCACCTCCGCTGTCCTCGGCCCCATCCACCAATGTCTCGCACCGCACCGTCTAGCCGTCGCTAGCGCAAGTGTTTGAGCGCAAGCGCAAGTACGCCGCCACGCACCCGCACGCTCAAGCGTTAACCGTCCACATAGCCAAATTTATCAGCCTTGAGATGCTGCCGTATAGGGTTGTGGAAACGGAGTCCTTCAAAAGTATGATGGAGGCTACTCAGTTCCCACTACTTTTCCCGATGTGCCGTCCCAGCCCTGCACGACCACGTCTCCCGCAACATTGTACGCGCCCTCACCAACGCGGTTACTGCCAAGGTCCACTTAACAACGGACACGTGGACAAGCACAGGCGGGCAGGGCCACTACATCTCCCTGACGGCACATTGGGTGAATTTAGTGGAGGCTGGGACAGAGTCAGAGCCTGGGACCGCTCACGTCCTACCCACCCCCAGAATTGCGGGCCCCAGCTCGGTGGTGGTATCTGCGGCGGTGTATGCTTCCTCCACTAAACCACCCTCCTCCTCCTCCTCCTCCGCAACCTCTGTCTCGCAATCAAGATGTGTCAGCAGCAGCACGTCGCCAGCAGTCGGTGTCGCGCGGCGTGGCAGCACAGCGGTGGGCAAGCGTCAGCAGGCCGTGCTGAAACTACTCAGCTTAGGAGAGAAGAGGCACACGGCCCACGAACTGCTGCAGGGTCTGACAGAGCAGACCGACCGCTGGCTTGCGCCGCTGAGCCTCCAACCGGGCATGGTCGTGTGTGACAACGGCCGTAACCTGGTGGCGGCTCTGCAGCTCGGCAGCCTCACGCACGTGCCATGCCTGGCCCACGTCTTTAATTTGGTGGTTCAGCGCTTTCTGAAAAGCTACCCACGCTTGTCAGACCTGCTCGGAAAGGTGCGCCGGCTCTGCGCACATTTCCGCAAGTCCCACACGGACGCTGCCACCCTGCGGACACTGCAACATCGGTTTAATCTGCCAGTGCACCGACTGCTGTGCGACGTGCCCACACGGTGGAACTCTACGCTCCACATGTTGGCCAGGCTCTATGAGCAGCGTAGAGCTATAGTGGAATACCAACTCCAACATGGGCGGCGCAGTGGGAGTCAGCCTCCTCAATTATTTTCAGAAGAGTGGGCCTGGTTGGCAGACATCTGCCAGGTCCTTCGAAACTTTGAGCAGTCTACCCAGGTGGTGAGCGGCGATGCTGCAATCATTAGCGTCACCATTCCTCTGCTATGCATCTTGAGAAGTTCCCTGCAAACCATAAAGGCAGCCGCTTTGCGCTCGGAAACAGAGCCGGGGGAAGACAGTATGTCGCTGGATAGTCAGAGCACCCTCCTGTCTATATCTCAGTGCGTTCAGGAGGAGGAGGAGGAGCATGAGGAGGATGAGGAGGAGGGGGAAGAGACAGCTTGGCCCACTGCTGAGGGTACCCATGCTGCTTGCCTGTCATCATTTCAGCGTGTATGGCCTGAGGAGGAGGAGGAGGAGGAGGAGGAGGATCCTGAAAGTGATCTTCCTAGTGCGGACAGCCATGTGTTGCGTACAGGTACCCTGGCACACATGGCTGACTTCATGTTAGGATGCCTTTCTCGTGACCCTCGCGTTACACGCATTCTGGCCACTATGGATTACTGGGTGTACACACTGCTCAACCCACGCTATAAGGAGAACCTTCCCACTCTCATTCCCGAAGAGGAAAGGGGTTCGAGAGTGTTGCTATACCACAGGACCCTGGCGGACAAGCTGATGGTAAAATTCCCATCCGACAGCGCTAGTGGCAGAAGGCGCAGTTCCGAGGGCCAGGTAGCAGGGGAAGTGCGGAGATCGAGCAGCATGTACAGCCCAGGCAGTGCAACAGTCTTTAAGGGCCTGGACAGCTTTATGGCTCCCCAGCAAGACTGTGTCACCGCTCCCCAGTCAAGGCTGAGTCGGCGGGAGCACTGTAAAAGGATGGTGAGGGAGTACGTAGCCGATCGCACGACCGTCCTCCGTGACGCCTCTGCCACCTACAACTACTGGGTGTCGAAGCTGGACACGTGGCCTGAACTAGCGCTGTATGCCCTGGAGGTGCTTTCTTGTCCTGCAGCTAGCGTCTTGTCGGAGAGGGTGTTTAGTGCGGCTGGGGGAATCATCACAGATAAGCGTACCCGCCTGTCAACCGACAGTGCCGACAGGCTAACACTCATCAAGATGAACAAAGCCTGGATTTCCCCAGACTTCTCTTCTCCACCAGCGGACAGCAGCGATACCTAAGCAATACGTAGGCTGCACCCGCGGATGGAAGCATCGTTCTCTCTCACCATCCAAAACGGGGACATTTCTGCTTCATCAATCTGTGTATAATATTCCTCCTCCTCCTGAAACCTCACGTAATCACGCTGAACGGGCAATTTTTCTTAGGGCCACAAGGCTCACTCATATAATTTTTCTAAAAATTTTTTATACGTTTCAATGCTCTTAAAAGCGTTGAAACTTTAACTTATAACAATTTTTCGTTAAACTGGGCTGCCTCCAGGCCTAGTTACCACTTAAGCCACATTAACCAAAGCGATTAATGGGTTTCACCTGCCATCTTGGTTGGGCATGGCCAATTTTTACTGAGGTACATTAGTACTGTTGGTACACCAATTTTTTTGGGCCCTCACCTACAGTGTTATCATAGCAATTTCTATGTTCTTCGCCTGCACTCATGGTACAGAAAGGTGTGTGGGGTTGGCCTACACTTTAGCTACATAAATGTAACTTGGGCCTTGGCTATACTGCAGCTACTGAAATGGAACTAAGACTGCGCTCCCACTGAACTGCTGCTTCGGAATTGTTCCTGGGGCCTGTGTAGGCTGCTACTATTACTTAAATGGAACTTAGACTATGCTCCTCCTATACAGCTGCTTCGGAATTGTTACTGGGGCCTGTCTTGAGTGCTACTATTACTGAAATGGAACGAAGACTGCGCTCCCACTATACTGCTGCTTCGGAATTGTTACTGGGGCCTGTCTTGAGTGCTACTATTACTGAAATGGAACGAAGACTGCGCTCCCACTATACTGCTGCTTCGGAATTGTTACTGGGGCCTGTCTTGAGTGCTACTATTACTGAAATGGAACTAATACTGTGCTCCCCCTATAATGCTGCTAGTGATATGTTAGTGGGGCCTGTCCTAATGCTACGGCTGAAATGTTACGAATTATGGGCTCTGCCTATACCGCTGCTAATGGTATGTCTCTGGGGTGTGGAAACAGAGGCTTCCCAAAGACATGATGGCGGCGAGGCCATTTCCCACCAACGCGGTTACTGTTAAGGTGCATATAACCACGGACACGTGGAGAGGACACGTAGTGCCTCAAAAACATCCCCCTCCTCCTCCAACAATGAAAACATTCTTGGCAAATGCCTTTGCATTGGTTCGTCTGGTGGCAGTCCAAGAATTTCACCTTTACCGACACAACAAGAGAGCCCCCCCCCACCATCCCCCCGCCACGGCCCACTTAATCCTGGCCACATTCCGAAAACCAACAAAATACAACCGCGCTACTAGGTCCGCAGTCACCACCACATTACCACCAACGCGGTTACTGTTAAGGTGCATATAACCATGGACACGTGGAGAGGACACGTAGTGCCTCAAAAACATCCCCCGCCACGGCCAACTTAATCCTGGCCACATTCCGAAAACCAACAAAATACAACCGCGCTACTAGGTCCGCAGTCACCACCACATTACCACCAACGCGGTTACTGTTAAGGTACATATTACCAGTCTGACTGGGGCATGCAGACACCTTGACAGAATGAATAGTGTGTGGCACATAGGTTCCCCATTGCTATGCCCACGTGTGCAGCTCCTGATGGCGGTGGCACAGGATTATATTTCTCATTGCTTCTGTACAGCATTGTGGGCTATCGCCCCACCCCTTTTAAAGAGGGTCGCTGCCTAGCCGTGCCAACCCTCTGCAGTGTGTGCCTGCTTTTCCTCTGGCAGACGCACTTATAAATAGACATGAGGGTGGCGTGGCATGAGGGCAGCTGAAGGCTGGGCAGGGACAGTTTGGTGTGCGCTGTGGACACTGCGTCGTGCAGGGGGGAGGGGGGTTGGGCAGCATGTAACCCAGGAGAAGTGGCAGCAGAGTGTCATGCAGGCAGTGATTGTGCTTTGTTGTAGGTAGTGTGGTGCTTAGCTAAGGTATGCCATGCTAATGAGGGCTTTTCAGAAGTAAAAGTTGTTGGGAGGGGCCCACTCTTGCCGGTATTGTGGCTTAATAGTGGGACCTGTGAACTTGAGATGCAGCCCAACATGTAGCCCCTCGCCTGCCCTATCCGTTGCTGTGTCGTTCCCATCACTTTCTTGAATTGCCCAGATTTTCACACATGGAAACCTTAGCGAGCATCGGTGAAATACAAAAATGCTCAGGTCGCCCATTGACTTCAATGGGGTTCGTTACTCGAAACGAACCCTCGAGCATTGCGAAAATTTCGTCCCGAGTAACGAGCACCCGAGCATTTTGGTGCTCGCTCATCTCTATACATGACTTACTTGGTAACGTTTATTTATTTTGATGCCTTTGCTTTAAGAAAAAAAACCTTATAGTATTTATGGCATTTTTTGTTGATTTAATTTTTTTCTTTTTTAGTATAAATTGCATTTATTGTAGATTTAACCAGTGTGTTACATTTGTGCAGGGCTCATCCTTAGGTTGCTTACACAGGTGTAAATTTAATGTCCTAAAAGGACCTGTTATGTCCTTGCAGGGCTTATTCTGTGTGGCCTTATAAATGTCTTAAAAGGATGAAAATATACCATGACAAACATGGATAGATAAAATGTATATTTTTATTTAGTACAAACGCAGATAACACAAATGGCATACAAAGAACAAACATGGCGAACAAAAAGATTGCATCCAAATAGAACTAATGGTTTCCCCAACAATCAAAGATGGGACTTGCGAGTGCTATGTCCGTCTCTAGCTCCGTGGTGTGCGCAATGATAGGACTTGTCCTATCTTTGCTGCTTGCTTTTCATAGACTCCTATAGGAACTGGAAAGCATGCACCTCGCTCATGTGAACAGGCTACTTCAAGAAGCTGGAATTAACCCGTTCATGCGATCTTTAGAGCAGCATAGCCACAATCTTTTTTCGCGACTATACTACGCAAAAACATCGCTTGTAGAGATGAGCGAACGCGTTCGTCCGAGCTTGATATTCGTGCGAATATTAGGGTGTTCGGGATGTTCGTTATTCGTAACGAACACCATGCGGTGTTCTGGTTACTTTCACTTCCTTCCCTGAGACGTTAGCGCGCTTTTCTGGCCAATTGAAAGACAGGGAAGGCATTACAACTTCCCCCTGCAACGTTTAAGCCCTATACCACCCCCCTGCTGTGAGTGGCTGGCGAGATCAGGTGTTCGCCTAATATAAAAGTCGGCCCCTCCCGCGGCTCGCCTCAGATGCGGTGTGAGTTAGATGAGGGACAGTGCTGTTTATACCGGAGCTGCTGTAGGGAAAGAATTGGTAGTTAGTGTAGGCTTCAAGACCCCCCCAAAGGTCCTTATTAGGGCCACTGATAGCTGTGTGTTGGCTGCTGTTAGCAGTGGGATTTTTTTTTTCTCAAAATCGGCTCTGCAGAGCGTTGCACCTGGCATTAGGGACAGAAGTGCTGCATAGGCAGGGAGAGTGTTAGGAGTGAGTGTAGCCTTCAAGAACCTCAACGGTCCTTTCTAGGGCCATATTTATCCGTGTGCAGTACTGTCCAGGCTGCTGTTAGCTGTGCTGCATTTTTTTTGGGCTTCTCAAAATCGCCTCTGCAGAGCATTCCACCCTCCATTGATACTGCAGGGAAAGAATTGTATAGGCAGGGCCACAACACAGTTATTATTCATAGAATATACGCAGTGCTGCCTTTTGGTGGAAAAACAAGTGAAAACAAATCTATTTGTCCAGCCTCTGTCCGTCCTTACGGGCGGTGGAGACGTGTGAGCTGCGTGAAGAACAGTGCTAAATCATACGCACCCAGCTACGCTTTACTGCTGGCTTCGCCATTTGCTTTCCTTAATTGGGAAAAAAAATACCTGCTCTGCCAGAGTTATAATAACTCTGCTACCCTCACGTTCTGTGACACATAAGCAGGGACACAGCACAGTTATTACACTTCTCATGTTCATTGAATATACGCAGTGCTGCCTTTTGGTGGGAAAAAACTGAAAACAAATCTATTTGTCCAGCCTGTGTCCGTCCTTACGGGCGGTGGACACGTGTGAGCTGCGTGAAAAACATTGCTAAATCATACGCACCCAGCTACGCTTTACTGCTGGCTTCGCCATTTGCTTTCCTTAATTGGGAAAAAAAATACCTGCTCTGCCAGAGTTATAATAACTCTGCTACCCTCACGTTCTGTGACACATAAGCAGGGACACAGCACAGTTATTACACTTCTCATGTTCATTGAATATACGCAGTGCTGCCTTTTGGTGGGAAAAAACTGAAAACAAATCTATTTGTCCAGCCTGTGTCCGTCCTTACGGGCGGTGGACACGTGTGAGCTGCGTGAAAAACATTGCTAAATCATACGCACCCAGCTACGCTTTACTGCTGGCTTCGCCATTTGCTTTCCTTAATTGGGAAAAAAAATACCTGCTCTGCCAGAGTTATAATAACTCTGCTACCCTCACGTTCTGTGACACATAAGCAGGGACACAGCACAGTTATTACACTTCTCATGTTCATTGAATATACGCAGTGCTGCCTTTTGGTGGGAAAAAACTGAAAACAAATCTATTTGTCCAGCCTGTGTTCGTCCTTACGGGCGGTGGACACGTGTGAGCTGCGTGAAAAACATTGCTAAATCATACGCACCCAGCTACGCTTTACTGCTGGCTTCGCCATTTGCTTTCCTTAATTGGGAAAAAAAATACCTGCTCTGCCAGAGTTATAATAACTCTGCTACCCTCACGTTCTGTGACACATAAGCAGGGACACAGCACAGTTATTACACTTAGATTATTCATTCACTAGAGGCAGTGGGGCCTTTCGTTTTCCCAAAAGGGCAAAAATTATATTTGGCCTGCAGTCTTGCGCCAATTTATTTCCTGCCTGTTAAATCAAATCACTGGTAATACAGCATGCTGAGGGGTAGGGGTAGGCCTAGAGGACGTGGACGCGGCCGAGGACGCGGAGGGCCAAGTCAGGGTGTGGGCACAGCCCGAGCTCCTGATCCCGGTGTGTCGCAGCCGACTGCTGCGCGATTAGGAGAGAGGCACGTTTCTGGCGTCCCCACATTCATCGCCCAATTAATGGGTCCACGCGGGAGACGGTTATTAGAAAATGAGCAGTGTGAGCAGGTCCTGTCCTGGATGGCAGAAAGTGCTTCGAGCAACCTATCGTCAACACGCAGTTCTGCGCCGTCCACTGCTGCAAATCCGAATCCTCTGTCTGCTGCTCCTCCTTCCTCCCAGCCTCCTCACTCCACTACAATGACACATGCTCAGGAGCGGGAACACTCCCAGGAACTGTTCTCGGGCCCCTGCTTAGATTGGGCAGCAGCGGTTCCTCTCCCACCAGAGGAGTTTATCGTCACTGATGCCCAACCATTCAAAAGTTCCCGGGGTCCGAGGGAAGAGGCTGGGGACTTCCGCCAACTGTCTCAACAACTTTCTGTGGGTGAGGAGGATGATGACGATCAGACACAGTTGTCTTGCAGTGAGGTAGTAGTAAGGGCAGTAAGTCCAAGGGAGCAGCGCACAGAGGATTCGGAGGAAGAGCAGCAGGACGATGAGGTGACTGACCCCACCTGGTGTGCAACGCTTACTCAGGAGGACAGGTCTTCAGAGGGGGAGTCAAGGGCATCAGCAGGGCAGGTTGCAAGAGGCAGTGCGGTGTCCAGGGGTAGAGGCAGGGCCAGACCGAATAATCCACCAAGTGTTTCCCAAAGCGCCCCCTCGCGCCATGCCACCCTGCAGAGGCCGAGGTGCTCTAAGGTCTGGCAGTTTTTCACAGAGACGCCTGACGACCGACGAACAGTGGTGTGCAACCTTTGTTGCGCAAAGCTCAGCCGGGAAGCCAACACCAACAGCCTCACCACCACCACAATGCGCAGACATATGATGGCCAAGCACCCCACAAGGTGGGACGAAGGCCGTTCACCGCCTCCGGTTTGCACCCCTGCCTCTCCCCCTGTGCCCCAACCTGCCACTGAGATGCAACCCCCCTCTCAGGACACAGGCACTACCGCCTCATGGCCTGCACCCACACCCTCATCTCCGCTGTCCTCGGCCCCATCCAGCAGTGTAGTTCAGCGCACCGTTCAGCCGTCGCTTGCGCAAGTGTTCGAGCGCAAGCGCAAGTACGCCGCCACGCACCCGCACGCTCAAACGTTAACCGTCCGCATAGCAAAATTCATCAGCCTTGAGATGCTGCCGTATAGGGTTGTGGAAACTGAGTCCTTCAAAAGTATCATGGAGGCGGCGGCCCCGCGCTACTCAGTTCCCAGTCGCCACTACTTTTCCCGATGTGCCGTCCCAGCCCTGCACGACCACGTCTCCCGCAACATTGTGCGCGCCCTCACCAACGCGGTTACTGCCACGGTCCACTTAACTACGGACACGTGGACAAGCACAGGCGGGCAGGGCCACTACATCTCCCTGACGGCACATTGGGTGAATTTAGTGGAGGCTGGGACAGAGTCAGAGCCTGGGACCGCTCACGTCCTACCCACCCCCAGAATTGCGGGCCCCAGCTCGGTGGTGGTATCTGCGGAGGTGTATGCTTCCTCCACTAAAGCACCCTCCTCCTCCTCCTCCTCCTCCTCTGTCTCGCAATCAAGATGTGTTAGCAGCAGCATGTCGCCAGCAGTCGGTGTCGCGCGGTGTGGCAGCACAGCGGTGGGCAAGCGTCAGCAGGCCGTGCTGAAACTACTCAGCTTAGGCGATAAGAGGCACACGGCCCATGAACTGCTGCAGGGTCTGACACAGCAGACCGACCGCTGGCTTGCGCCGCTGAGCCTCCAACCGGGCATGGTCGTGTGTGACAACGGCCGTAACCTGGTGGCGGCTCTGCAGCTTGGCAGCCTCACGCACGTGCCATGCCTGGCCCGCGTCTTTAATTTGGTGGTTCAGCGGTTTCTGAAAAGCTACCCACGCTTGTCAGACCTGCTCGTAAATGCGCGCCGGCTCTGCGCACATTTCCGCAAGTCCCACACGGACGCTGCCACCCTGCGCACCCTGCAACATCACTTTAAGCTGCCAGTGCACCGACTGCTGTGCGACGTGCCCACACGGTGGAACTCTACGCTCCACATGTTGGCCAGGCTCTATGAACAACGTAGAGCTATAGTCGAATACCAACTCCAACATGGGCGGCGCAGTGGGAGTCAGCCTCCTCAATTCCTTTCAGAAGAGTGGGCCTGGTTGGCAGACATCTGCCATGTCCTTGGTAATTTTGAGGAGTCTACCCAGGTGGTGAGCGGCGATGCTACAATCATTAGCGTCACCATTCCTCTGCTATGCATCTTGAGAAATTCCCTGCAAACCATAAAGGCAGCTGCTTTGCGCTCGGAAACGGGGGCGGGGGAAGACAGTATGCCGCTGGATAGTCAGGGCACCCTCCTGTCTATTTCTCAGCGCGTACAGGAGGAGGAGGAGGAGCATGAGGAGGATGAGGAGGAGGGGGAAGAGACAGCTTGGGCCGCTGCTGACGGTACACCGGCTGATTGCCTGTCATCCTTTCAGCGTGTATGGCCTGAGGAGGAGGAGGAGGAGGAGGAGGATCCTGAAAGTGATCTTCCTAGTGAAGACAGCCATGTGTTGCGTACAGGTACCCTGGCACACATGGCTGACTTCATGTTAGGATGCCTTTCTCGTGACCCTCGCGTTGCACGCATTCTGGCCACGACGGATTACTGGGTATACACACTGCTCGATCCACGGTATAAGGAGAACCTGCCCACTCTGATTCCCGAAGAGGAAAGGGGTTCGAGAGTGTTGCTATACCACAGGACCCTTGCGGACAAGCTGATGGTAAAATTCCCAGCCGACAGCGCTAGTGGCAGAAGGCGCAGTACCGAGGGCAAGGTAGCAGGGGAGGTGCGTAGATCGAGCAGCATGTACATCCCAGGCAGTGCAACAGACTTTAAGGGCCTGGCCAGCTTTATGGCTCCCCACCAAGACTGTGTCACCGCTCCCCAGTCACGGCTGAGTCGGCGGGAGCACTGTAAAAGGATGGTGAGGGAGTACGTAGCGGATCGCACGACCATCCTTGGTGACGCCTCTGCCCCCTACAACTACTGGGTGTCGAAGCTGGACATGTGGCCTGAACTAGCGCTGTATGCCCTGGAGGTGCTTGCTTGTCCTGCGGCTAGCGTGTTGTCGGAGAGGGTGTTTAGTGCGGCTGGGGGAATCATCACAGATAAGCGTAGCCGCTTGTCAACCGACAGTGCCGACAGGCTAACACTCATCAAGATGAACAAAGGCTGGATTTCCCCAGACTTCTGTTCTCCACCAGCGGACAGCAGCGATACGTAAGCAATACGTAGGCTGCACCCGCGGATGGAAGCTACGTTCTCTCTCACCATCCAAAACGGGGACATTTCTGCTTCATCAATCTGTGTCTAATATTCCTCCTCCTCCTCCTCCTGCTCCTCCTCCTGAAACCTCACGTAATCACGCTGAACGGGCAATTTTTCTTAGGGCCACAAGGCTCACTCAAATAATTTTTCAGAACAATTTTTATAAGTTTCAATGCGCTTAAAAGCATTGGAACTTTAACTTGAACCAATTTTTCGTTACACTGGGCTGCCTCCAGGCCTAGTTACCACTTAAGCCACATTAACCAAAGCGATTAATGGGTTTCACCTGCCCTCTTGGCTGGCCATGGCCAATTTTTGGGATGTACATTAGTACTGTTGATACAGCAATTTTTGTGGGCCCTCGCCTACAGTGTAATCAAATTAATTTTTAGCCCACCTGCATTACAGCTGACGTTACCTCAGCTGTGTTGGGCAATGCAATGGGATATTTTTGTGTACCGCCGGTGGGTTCCAGGGAGCCACCCATGCTGTAGGTGCACACTGAGTTTTTAATACATCTGTACACTTCTAAAGAACCCGTCTGACTGGGGCATGCAGTGTGGGCCGAAGCCCACCTGTATTACGCACGACATTACTACCTCAGCTGTGTTGGGCAATGCAATGGGATATTTCTATGTACCGCCGGTGGCTTCCTGGCACCCACCCAGGCAGTGGGTCCACAGGGAGTTTAACCTACATGTGTCCACTTGTAAAGAACCCCAGTCTGACTGGGGCATGCAGTGTGGGCCGAAGCCCACCTGCATTAACCCTTTCCAGTCCACTGTGTGACCTGTGAAGACATTAGGGTTTAAGGCTGTACAGCTCCGTTGTTGGTAGACGTCCGTCGGGGTTCTCTTACTGTATATTGCCAGCCTCTCTGCTGTCGGAGCCTATCCTACGTGTCAGCTCATGCAGTACTGGCTTTAGCCAGCATATAGCGCCATTGTATAACGGCAGAAAAAGAGTAAGCCCCCTAGGAAAACCATATACAAATTGGATTGGAAAGGGTTAAGCACAACATTACTACCTCAGCTGTGTTGGGCAATGCAATGGGATATTTCTGTGTACCGCCGGTGGGTTCCAGGGAGCCACCCATGCTGTGGGTCGACAGGGACTTCACAATAGGGAGTTGTACCTGCCTGTGTCTATGAATTAAAAAGCCCGGTCTGACTGGGGCATGCAGACACCTTGACAGAATGAATAGTGTGTGGCACATAGGTTCCCCATTGCTATGCCCACGTGTGCAGCTCCTGATGGCGGTGGCACAGGATTCTATTTCTCATTGCTTCTGTACAGCATTGTGGGCTATCGCTCCGCCACTTTTAAAGAGGGTCGCTGCCTAGCCGTGCCAACCTCTGCAGTGTGTGCCTGCGGTCCCTCGTCATGGCAGACGCAATTCTAAATAGACATGAGCGTGGTGTGGCATGAGGGCAGCTGAAGACTGCGCAGGGACACTTTGGTGTGCGCTGTGGGGGGGAGGGGGGGGTTGGGCAGCATGTAACCCAGGAGAAGTGTCAGTGGAGTGTCATGCAGGCAGTGATTGTGCTTTGTTGGAGGTAGTGTGGTGCTTAGCAAAGGTATGCCATGCTAATGAGGGCTTTTCAGAAGTAAAAGTTGTTGGGGGGGGGGGGGGGCCCACTCTTGCCGCTATTGTGGCTTAATAGTGGGACCTGTGAACTTGAGATGCAGCCCAACATGTAGCCCCTCGCCTGCCCTATCCGTCACTGTGTCATTCCCATCACTTTCCTGAATTGCCCAGATTTTCACACATGAAAACCTTAGCGAGCATCGGCGAAATACAAAAATGTTCTGGTCGCCCATTGACTTCAATGGGGTTCGTTGTTCGAAACGAACCCTCGAGCATCACGGGAAGTTCGTTCCGAATAACGAACACCCGAACATTTTGGTGTTCGCTCATCTCTAATCGCTTGTCTGAAGAAGGCCTCACAGAGAAGCAGTGTCGCCGACGAGACCAAAAACACCTTCAGAATATGAGTCACACATGAGTCAAACAGGAGTCAGACAGAAATCAGACCAGGAATCAGACATTAGACAGATGCTCAGACAAGAGTCAAACAGATGTCCTGCAGCAGTCAGTCAGGGTTTAGATCCGGAGTCAGATAATAGTCACACAGAAGGCTGACAATAATTCAACAGGAATTCAGACAGAAAGATCACACCAACATGTATATTCAAACCAGACTGGAGAGAATACCCAGCGTCCTCAGGGCTCTTTCACGCGAACGTTTATCAGACCTTCTCTGGAGGTTACAGCCAAGGAATCCCCTGCTGCAGCTGTCACAGCCGCAGCAGGGAATAGTGATCCTCTCCTATTCGTACTATTTATGTGCGAATTTTACTATCGTGTATTTCATACATGCGTTCTACGGGTTTTTTTCCCCGCGCCTATTCATGCGTGGAAAGAACACTCATCTGACTGAGCCCTTACACTTGCCATGACGCAGTCAAAGAGATACATGAAGCTGCTGCTGCCTCTACTCATGCCCCTTTTACACGAAAATCACCAGCTCATTCGCACTCGGGCAGTGTGTGTAGACTGCACAATTCACGTTGAGATTCGTGCAGTTCTCACTTGCTTGACGTTCAATGTTTCATTGCCCGAAAGTGAATGAGTTAGCGGTTATTTTTCCTCGTTCATCGTTCAGTTGTTGTCTGCACTTATATGATAATCGTTCCAACTGAAAGCAGCATCACTTTTCTATCTTACCGCAGTGAAGGTTCTGTCTCTTATTGTCAGTTCACCCTGAGATAGCAGGTGTAGACTAGCAGCTATGATGTCTCCATACATTGCACACAGAGAAGAGGGGCTCATGCTTCCTTATCTCTCTGTAACACACCTATGGAAGTAGCAGCATTATATGGCAGTACAGAGCAGTGTAGATGTGAATCCAGCACCAGACTGAGATAAAACACTTACTAGAAGCTGCAGCAGAGTCTTTGTGTGTCTTTCTGTTTCACTGTGTAGCAACTCTCGACTTGTCCTCCTCCGTCTCTCTCCATAAAAATCTGTACACTGCAGCTATAACCTGATCTCTTAATGAAGCTGATATCTGTAGACCGATTTTACCCCTAAATAGAGAGTGCACAGTGCATAAGGCAGGGGAGGGGGGAAATCCGTCTGATAATTGGAAAAAGAGACCTTTTTTCTGTGATAAATTACAAAGCTCCTCATTTAGGCTTTTACTATTGACTTCTGGGGGGGAAAAAAAACGTTGACACAACTTTTACTTTTAAACTTACTCCTGTTTTCCTGAAAATAAGACATACCCTGAAAATAAGACATAGCATCATTTTCCAGAATTTTTGAGGATGCAAAATGATTTTTCAGGCTTTTTGAGGATGCTTGAACTATAAGCCCTACTCCAAAATTAAGCCCTGCTAACAGTTAATTTAAAAAGTCAATTTAAATAGTGTCCAGGCAGCTATACATATAAAAAAGTTAAACCTTTTTGAACAAAAATTAATATAAGACACTGTCTTATTTTCGGGGAAACAGGTGTCTTATTTTCGGGGAAGCAGGTATATATAACTTTCAGGACTGCTCATTTGCAGATCAATTCTTTCTTCTACATCAAAGGTTGCTGACTTCCAGTGCAGTGCTTACGTGTGCTCATCATCCTCTGCCACCTCACCAGTATTTCAGACACTTTTATGAAATCTGTGACATTGTTCTAGACATAGACCCATAAAATATACTGAATACATCACAGAAATATGATTCATTATTCCCTTGCCGATGTCTTGGTGACTTCCAGACACAATTCATGTGACTCTATAGTTATTAGCTCACTGAGCACTAGTTATGGGTTACATTGGTACTTCACCCGACCTAACCTTATTATGCTCGGAGGTTCCATTTTTATGTCTTATTAGCAGGTGCGCAAAGATAAACATCTTGCTTCTATTCATAGAAACCTGGGTTGCTAAGGGATTACTTGTACTAATTAAGTGGGGATGTGATTATTGTGTACATGGGCAGAAAACCATTTATCAAAAAAGCTTTTGGTGGAAGCTAATATTAGCCGAGTCTAGGAAGGAGGATTCGTCATGTCAAACAAATTCAATTGTGATACCCTGTGAAGACGTGTGCTAAACATGGGCTGAATCCTCATGTTAATAATTAGCTGGTAGCTACAGTTAATTGGAACTAATTTGTTGCATACATGGTAGTCAAGAAGATTATTCTCTAATTTTGTTACTTCTTTACATTTGTACTTGTTACTTCAAATAGGATTTCTTTCCTTTGTGTCATTTACAATTGATCTTGTTGTATTAACAGCTTAGTTGTTGGAGGTACAGAGGTAGCAGTTATATATAAATAAATAAAACATATTCTGCAGCGCTTTCAGGTAATTTTTTTATTACCCCCCAGCAAGCTGGGTACTCATTTTACCAACCTCAGAAGGTTGAGTCAACCTTGAGCCGGCTACCTGAACCATACAGGGATTGAACGTCCAACCTTCAGGTCATGAGCGAGAGCTTAGGACTGCATTTCTGCTGCCTTAACACTCTGCACCACACGAGGCATATGTGCCCTGGTGCCTGGGGGGACCCAAAAGTTCTGTCAAATTTTTTTCTTGGGAATAGGAGCAGATAGAAGCATAGGGCAACTTCTTAGAAGACATGGGCATTCTTCGGGAATGAATGAGACAGCTGGCAGCATTGTCCAGTGCACAGACCCCATGTGACAGCAATGAGTTAGAAGCATTTTCAATACTTCAAATGGTGATGCTCATGTTCCAAGAACAGTATGTAATCATCCATTTTCTTCACTTATGTGGAATGACACCCATCAATATTTATCATCAGCTGAGTGTTGCATTTGTGGATGCAACATTTCTAAGAAAGCCAAAAATAGTGTGAGAACAACCCAAAGGACCCTGGGCAGAGGCGTAACTTGAAGCTCCCGGGCCCTGATGCAAAACCTGTAACAGGGCCCCGACTATAATGCTTTATTCATAGTACTGGGTTCCCTATATGAAGAAGAAAGGCTTTATGGGCCCCCTAAGACTCCTGGGCCCGGGTGCAACCGCATCCGTTGCATCCCCTATAGTTACGCCCCTGACCCTGGGCCACGCACAAGCCAGTCCGACAACATGATTGCCTGAGTGATGCCTGGGCACAGAGAGGACCAATGTATAAAATGAAAAAGTACCACCTGCTGTGATATGGAGAATTTTTCCACTTCCAATGTTTTTTTTTTTATAGTCGAGAACATAAAGATAAATTCCCTTTCAATATAGCCTAAGGGTTGTGGTTTTATTTCAACCCCTGGGTTGCTGTGATTAATAAAACTGCCAATGAAATATGCTGGGTTTATTTATGCTGGTTAATTCCCATTACTCAAACTGAGCTCATAGCTGACAGGTAAGGATGCACGATGAGCCTCCTGATTAATTGAGAGGTTCTAGATGTCTGTGTATCATGTCTGCTGCTGTTTATACTAGTTCTGGCAAAAGAGAGAAGAAATTACAGGACTTCTATTAAAGCAATGACCTAACGTACCTACAAGACATCTGCTGTCTGCCGCAAAAGATTTATAGCGCTCCCTAACGAAACTAGTAAACTACATTAGATGTCAATCCTAAAAGCTTTCTATTGTATTTCCTCCCTGGGATTTCTTTTTCTTGAAAATGTACACAGTAGAATTAAATGTGATTAAGGGTGCCTACCCAATAGCAATATTTTTTCTTGTGATGCGAGAGATTATGAAACCAATGGTTTTCAATAGTTGAATTGCCAATAAATGACAGAAAAGCGCTGCCTGTGATTGGTCACAGCGCTCAGCCAATCATTGATGAATGGCTGAGCACTGCCTGTGATTGGCTGAGCACACAGTCAATGAGATCAGTGCTTTCTGGGGTGGGGATTTTTCAATCCCCTGCCTCCAACAGAAGAAGACTGCTGTGCTGGAGAGATGAGCCGGACAGCTCTTCTAGGTGAGTATAATATATTTTTTTTCTTTTACAGCTAGGGCTGATTTTCAGGGAAGGGCTTATATTTCAAGCCCTTCCCAGAAAATAATCGCTGTGGGGATTGCCTGCAATCCACTGCTTTCATTGGGGCCGCAGCAGTGCTGACCCTATTGAAAGCAATGGGATAGCATCACAGACTTCTGCCTCAGCGGTGACAGAGGATTTCTTCATCCCCGTAGGGATAAGGGAATTCTCTGCCCTAGCTGTCACAGCTGTGCCAGAGGTCTGCAATGTACTCCCTATGTTTTCAATGGGGCTGGAGCTGCTGCTGCCGGCCCCATTGAAAGCAATGAGCGATATTGCAGCGTTTTCTCTGTACTGTGAGGCACTCGATCTCACATTGCTAGAAAAAATATTGCTAGTGGGTAGGCACCCTTAGGCTCTATGCACACGGGTGGATTTTTGCTGTGCAATCTGCGGTGGGCGTCTGGCCGCAGATTCCGCAGCAATATCCGTCTATAGCATGTAATGTAAAATGATTCTTCCATGCACATGAGCGGAAATCACATGCGATTTTTGCTCAGGGAGGAAGAATCGCAGCATGCTCTAATTTGGTGTGGGACTCGCATGAACGGCTACCATTGCAGTCATTGAAAGCTGTCCGGCGCACATCGGTTGGGAAATTTAAATTTTAAAATGCCACGGATCCACGTCATCGCCGCCACGGCATTCTCTGCACTGCGCAGAAGACAATCAAGCAGGTACGCTGGGGGGTCACTGGCCAGCACAGGGTCTGATTCCGCTTCAGGATCCCGCGTGCGGAATCCAACCCGGCCGTGTGCATTCGGCCTTAAGGATAACTCCAGTGATTTTTTTTCCCCATTAATTATGTAACTAGGCCCCCAGTGTATATAAGACCACTAGTATTACCTTGAGTAGTCCCCACAGTATATATAAGTCACCTAGTATTATCTTGTGTAGTTATTCCTTTCTAGCTGAAAGTTCCTTGAAACCTCCTCTTGATTTGGGTTGTGTCATCTTATTGTGACACCCTGAGAATTATTTGGCTTTATGTGCTCTCAAGGAGTCACTATCTCAGTCACCAGAACTATTTAGGAGACTATAGAAGGTTATGATAATTACACAGTCCTCCCAGCAGGCAGAGATGGTACTTGCTGTGGCTGGTAATGTGATGCTGTGCTGGTCACGTGCCACTTGGTTCCTCCATTGACTAGATAAGATCCAGAAGAATTCCAAAATTCTGCTCTACCTACTTTACAGGTCACTAAATAATTTTGTATTTTTACAGACAGAATATTCCCACTGTTACTACTGTTAGCATCAGGGCAAAATAGGTGCAAAAACAATATACCATAGTCATATTCATTTGCTTTTCACCATTTTGTATTTTGCTGTAAATAGAAATTGGCACACTAACCAGCTGAAATGTTGTATAGTCAAACACGGTATAAATAACAGTATCATACAGTGCCAAAATAAAAGAGTGGTACAGTGCCATTGTAGTGGCCCCTGCATAATGTTATATGTTTGTCTCATACAATTGTATTGTCAGTGTCTTCTATGTAGCATGCATTTGACGCGTATTGCACCTCTGCAGCACTGAATGGGTTAACGCCTGGGTTATGTCTGAGAAATGTATAATGTTGTATGTCATGTGACCTTGTGATATATATTTCTGCTTGCAAGGTATGAGAGTAGAGAGAGAGGGGAGCAGTGTTTCTCTGTGTTCTGCTATCCTGCTGGCCAGAGAGCACAAGTGAGCAAGTGAAGTCTCTGTGTGTGTGAAGAATGGAGGAAGCTGAGCGATTCCCTACTGCTTGGCCTGGGATTATTCTACCTGGGATGAGTCAGTGCTACCACTAAGCACTGAGTGAGGAAGGGATCATTGCTTGGTGGATGAAGGCGCAGGAAGCATGAGTGTGAACCAGTAGAGAGTTAGAGAAAGAGAAAGAGAGTCGCCGGGAGCAGGATCTCACAGATAACTAGACTCTGTATTGTCCGTATTGCCACAAGTATCCTCACTGTCACACCACCTCCTTCTGTTGTATCTGTGCCAAATCTACAATTGAACAGTGGATGTTGTTATCAAGTTACAGTAAATAGACATTACCGACCGTTTCCGGTTTGTCCTAAAAGTTATCCCTGTGTGGGGACTAAGTTATTTCCTAAAACAATTTTCACCATAGAGGACGGAACGCTGGCGTCACGAGTGACAAGAAGATTTAAGGTAACCGCTAGTTACTAGAGTTGAGTGAACATACTCTGCCGAGCATGATGCTCGCTCGACTATTAGCATACTCGATGATACTCGCTACTCGAGCGAGCATCACGCCGTGTTCGACCCCGCCCCAGTTTTTTGCCCCTCCCCGCTGTGACGTGTTACTTCTGGTTCCTCCCCGCGAGGAAGGGAGAGACAGAAACAAACAAACAAAAAAGCTTGGCACCCCCCTTAAAAAAGTGCCCGTGTCTCTCATTGTAGTCAATGGGGTTCGTTACTCGAGTAGAGCTCTCAAATTGCACGAAAAGCTCGACTCGAATAACGCGGACCCGAGCATTTGGGTGCTCGCTCATCTCTACTAGTTACCCATTCCCTGTGACCTCCCCCAGCAGTAATTTTGACGGGTCTTGAGCTACCCTCAGGGGAGGAGATGATAGAGCCACTATGACATAATCAGCCATATCTATGATGCCATCTCCTAGATTGTGGGCCTGCTCCTTGAACGCTGCGCCATAGATTAATTAAACTACTAGATAGTATTTAATGCCAACATACATTGTCCAAATAGCAGTTCCTTTAGGCAGCCTGCATGCCGGTAGATTTTTGCTGCGGAATCCGCGACGGGCATCTGCACCGCGAATCCACAGCAAACACCGTCCGTAGCATGCTATGGGAAATCAATTCTTTCCGCATGCAAGCGGAAATCAACTGCCATTTCCACTCGTGGAGGAAAATCGCAGCATACTCCATATTTGCATAGATTCCGCATGGAACGCTTCCATTGAATTCAATGGAAGCTGTCCGACCGGTGGCACTTCCGCCTAGCGATGGTGCGGGAAAAATAAACATTTAAAAAAAAAATCTGTACTGCGCACATCTGATGGCGGCTCGCCGTGACAATCCGCAGTACAGATGAAAATGAAAGAACACAGCTATGCAGGGTCGCTGGCCGCGGTCAGAGCCAGAATCTGCTGCGGGAACCTACATGCGGAATCCGGCTCTGCCGTGTGCAGGCGGCCTAATGGACTTTTCAACAAACTCCTGCTTATGTGATAGCCAGTGTAATAACTAGTAAAGGTGTGAATCACTTCATTTACCTAATGATGTTTTTGTCTTGAGAAGTCATTCTAAAATGCTGCCTGCTAGGGGTCTCCCTTCCTTCTAATTACGGTCCACTGCCAGTTGTAAAGTAAAATTTGTCTCTAGTAGTGGAGACATCACAACGGATTACAGGGTGTGCGGAGGAGTTGCTGTTTCATGGTGCCCGTAAAAATCTATGGAGCGGTGAGGGAGGGGGAACTGCTACTGAGTGAGATAGAAGCAGAGAGACTCACATAGACAAAGCTGCAGCTAATAGTAAGTGATCACTACATCACAGCTGCTGAAATCACTGCTCAGGATTGCTGTACTGTAAAATGTTCTCCATGCTGCTGTTATTTCTCCGTGTGTGATATACAGAGAGAGAGAGAGACAGAAGATAATCTGCTCTTCTATGTGTGCAGCGTATGGGAGACGTCATAGCAGCTAGTCTCCTCTCGCTAGCTCAGGGAAAACTGAGAATCAGTGATAGCGTCTGCAGAGGGGCAAACTGATGATAAATAGGGATACAAATCATATAATGGCCAGAAATAGTGCTATTTTTGTGTACACACAGGTCCGTATCTGCCACTAGGCACTGAAGGTCCAGTCTATAGCGCGTCCAGGAGTGTAGGGGGCAGCCATCTTTCCTCCACCAGATGGATGGTCGCACACCAGTAAATCATGCCCAGTTTAGTAAAAACTAAGTAAATCCTTCCTTTATTGTGGTAGATCAACAGCAACCATAACACAATCTTCACACTGTTGTTACTTGTCACATTGTACTCGAATACATACAAGTCCCTGGCAGTCTTGCCACTAAATACCATCAAGTTTAAACCCTGTCTATCATACAGACGGGTGCCTCAAAAGCATAGCATAAAGTCCAGGCACATCATACCCTTAGCCTGGGTTCACACAGGGCGGATTTGCTGCGGTTTTGCCGCAGATTGCCGTTGCATATCCGCACTGCGGCAAAACCGCTGCGTTTGCAGTGCAATGCAGCACAAATGAGTTTTGCAAAAAAGCTGCTCTCACAGGGCGGACTTTTCCCGCACAGCCGCAGTGTGGAAATGCAACTGTGGAGCGGTTTTCAAAGATACAGCGATTTTTTGTCCATAGACCTCTATGGACGCAGCAAAATCCACACCAAAATATGCGGCAAAAAGCAAAAAACGCTGCGGAAAAAAACGCTTGCGGATTTTTCCGCAAGAAAATCCGCTGAAAAATCCGCAAGCCAAAATTAACCTTTGAAGCGGTTTTGCCGCAAAAGCAGTTCTTCTGCGGCAAAACCGCAACGGAAAAACCGCGGCAAATCCGCCCTGTGTGAACCCAGCCTTACAGGGTGTAAACCAGAAGCCATCCACCCCTGTCAGGTTTTTGTCTATTCAGCCAGCATCAGGCACTCAGCAGTGGATCATAGCTTGCTCTGGACACTGTGATCAGAAACTCATGAGTTTTTCTGTACTGCAGCAACACCCAGCCCTGTGTTGGCTGATTAATTAAATCCCCTTCAGTGCTTGAGATCTGTTCCCAAGCCCCCTAGATGCTATTTCTGGTACTGCATTCCTACACTAATACATTGTTGCGGTGCTTATCTAGGCTTCCCATCCAAGCGTTCCATCTGCAAATAAGGGAGATGGAACAATACCTCTGCAGCACCACCTATTGGAAGGTAGCATTTCTGCAAGTCAATGTTAGACTCTTTATACAAGCCTTGTAACAATGACTGGGAATTGAAAGTCAAGCCAGAATCCATACACAGACAGCTGTTTTGGGGTGTCAAGTGTTCCATCTGACATGCCAAAAACGGCACTTAGATGAAATCCTGGACGGCTCCAAGACTCTCATTTCTGAAATGAAGACCAAAGCAGCAAGCATTCGTTTCCCGCATTTTGGCCAAACATAATAGTATAGTTGTCTACTGTTTGTTATTTTGTCGGGAAGCCTGGACAGGCACTGAAGCTAGGTGAAACATAGCCTTACATGAGATTTGCATCATACGTTGTTTAGGATTCAGTGTGGATTTCACTCTCTCATCTGAGGAGATGAAATCCATAGTGAAAATCCGCAACATAAATTGATATGCTGGGGATTTGAAATCTGCACCGCGGGTCTATTTAAGCTGCAGCTTGTTCCCGCAACGTGTAGATGAATTTCCTGGTATCTCATCCACATTGCTTGTAATTAGAGATGAGCGAGCATACTCGTTAAGGACAGATACTCAAGCGAATAGTGTCCTTTTCGAGTACCTGCCCGAGCGTTGTGTTCCAGGAGTGAGCAGGAGGGAGTGGGAGAGAGAGAGAGAGAGAACCCCCCTCCCCCCATTCTCCCCCGGCGCCCCCCCGCCGGCACTTGAATCTTTGCGGGCGAGCAGGCAGGTACTCGAACAGGACGATACTCACTTGAGTATCTGTCCTTAACGAGTACGCTCGCTCATCTCTACTTGTAATACATTGCGGATTTTTAGCATGCAAATCCACACCAGAAAATACACGGCGTATGCAGGACTGTGGATGTATCCTGAAGTGCTATGAGTAGTGATGTAGCAGCAATAATGCATGGTGCGTTAGCGTGCTCCTCTGCTAATGAGTTGCCCCCGAGCTGTGATGCAGAGTGGCTACAGTAATTACATAGCATCACGGCCATTCACTTTGAATAGCAGCGGCTGCACTACGCAATTAATGTAAGCTACAGAGCGCCGGGCGGTCTGAACACCTTCAGTTTTGCTGCTGCTACCTCTGTAAATAAAGGCACATTGCTGTTTATAGACAAATGTTTGTGACTTATTTTCAAAATCTGTAACAAATGAGAGTTGTACCATCAAAATATAGTTCACTGCATAAAAAGGACACAACTGATTGTCTATTACATGCTATTTTTGCCGGATTTTTTTTACAATGGCAGTGATATATTTTTTTCTAATAGTCAAATATAATCTTGGCTCTGATACTGTAAGCTTGGTTCTGTTATTGTATCTATGTAGTTAGCTTGGTCCTGGTACCATATCTATGTAGTAAGCTTTGTTTTTATAAGC
Organism: Eleutherodactylus coqui; assembly: GCF_035609145.1. NCBI lineage: Eukaryota > Metazoa > Chordata > Amphibia > Anura > Eleutherodactylidae > Eleutherodactylus > Eleutherodactylus coqui. Next base: position 64,797,325 of record NC_089840.1, on the reverse strand, counting down.
ATTTCTATGTAGTAAGCTTGATTCTGGTATTGTATCTATGTAGTTAGATTGGTTCTGGTACCATATCTATGCAGTAAGCTTGGTTTTTAAGCACTTCTATGTAGTAAGCTTGGTTCTGTTACTGTATCTATTTAGGAAGCTTGGTCTTATAAGCGTTTCTCTGTAGTAAGCTTGACTCTGGTATTGTATCTATGTAGTTAGCTTGGTTTTATAAGCGTTTCAATGTAGTAAACTAGGTTATGCTATTGTATCTATGTAGTTGGTTTAGTTTTAAGTGGTAAGCTTAGTTCTGCTATTGTATCTTAGTAATAAGCTAGGTTCTGGTACCATATCTGTGTAATGAGCACAGTTCTCTTACCATATGCATGTAATAAGCTTGGTTCCATTATCATATTTATATAGTAATCTTGGCTTTGTTGCCATATGTATGTTCCCATGGGAGATAAGCCTCTGCAAGAGGACTTTGGCAGTAGCTTAATTCCTTCTCCCCAACAAAATCCCATGCATGCTTGACTCTCCAATAAGGGGTGTGAGCACTAAAAGTGCCTAGGACAGCAATAGTGTACGCTGCAGTTTATTCTCAAAAGTCATCTGAAATGGAACGATTTGCAAAGATATTGTATATGTTCTAGTTAAATGTATGTTACTGTTACTGAAAGAGCAAAAGTGAATAATTGTTAACACTTTAATAAAAACCTATTGAAAATTTAAAAAAAGTCATCTGAAATGGCAGGTACACTTTAAATAAAGTCATCTGAAAAGAGTGCTCTATTGTGTAAATAAAGTTATACAATTAAAGGGGTTGTCTGGGTAGGACACTGGCCACTGGGCCGCTGTTATTGCGATTTTGGGAGTCCCAACAGTAAGACCCACATTGATCTGCAAGTTTGTATAGGGGATATGTTGTAATTCTAGTAAACCACTTGAGCAGATTTGGATTGAATTTTTAAAAATCCTATTACACGTGGAAAACCCCTTTAATATTAAAGGGGTCATACTAAGATTACATGTTATCCCCCTATCCAGTAGATAAGGGGATAACTTGCTGATAATGGGGGTCTCATTGCTGAAACCCCTCCGATGTGGAAAATGGGGGTCTTGTGTCCCCCGTCCTCCTCAGTGCAGGGTTACTGCACCTCCCGTAGTCAGAAGGAGACTGAATGAAGTGCTGGTCGTGCAAGCCCACTAATGCTCCATTCATGTTCAATGGGACTGTGGAGATAGCTGAGCAGCAAGCACTTGGGTATTTCCGTCAGCCCCGTTGAAATATATAGATTGCTGAACATGTATGCCTTGCCTGCGCTCCATTCATTGTGATATCAACGTGGGGGAAGAAGTGACCCCACAGTGACAGGCAGAGAGGGACATGGGACACCTGTTCTCGAGATTGGTGGGGGTCTTAATGGTGATACCCCAACCGATTGTCAAGTTATCCCCTAGCCACTTATAAGGAATCTGTCACTATCTTTTTGAAGTCCTCAATGAGAGCATCATAATGTAGTGCCTATGACACTGATTGCACTGACTGACATGTCTGTTGTATGTATCCGTGCAGTAGTTTTGAAGAAACTTGAATTTTATTAGTAGCATCCAGACACAGAACTAGTCCTGCATATTCATGAGCTGCAGGCTAGCCACACACACTCTGCTGCTGGGCCCCGAAATAAAATCTATCATCGGCCCCCCAACTATGATGCTTCATTCATAGTCCTAGTCTGCTTTTATAGATAAAAGAGACTTTATGGGCCCCCTAAGGCTGCAGGGCCCGGGTGGGACCGCATCCTCTTCACCCATAGTTACGCCACTGCCCACCTCCCACCTCCCCTACGTTTTAGCCAATGAATGATAACTCTCTCTCTATGCACAGTAATAGGCAGACAGCAGTCAGCCAGTGACTGGAGGTTGGGGTGGGTGTAGCTAGCCAGCAGCTCATGAATATCAGGACTACTTTAGGTAGTCCTCTATGCATCTGCTGCTACTGGAAAAATGCAAATTTCTCCAAAAGTACTGCACAGATCCACACAGCAGATAGATCACTCTAATCAGAGTGAAAGTCTCTACCTTATGCTTAAAGAGTCTCTTTAACATTTGTGGTAGTCACAGCCCTCAGGTGAAAGTCATTTTCTGTCCCCACCCACCCCCGTGCGACCACATAGCTTGCACCCCTCTGTTTATATGCTTCCTTTATCATTATATTCCCCTGTATGTGGCTGCAAAGCAAGAACTTCATCATTACTTCTAGGTGCATATGTAACCTCTATTCCAAGACACATTTGTTTACACATTCTAACATGGGACTCGGGCAAGAAGCTGTAAGTACTCACCGGTGGGCAATGAAACAGTCATTCTCCAATTATTCTCTCCTGAATGTATTCCCCACTAAACCTTATTACCAAACAGTGTGCAAACTCCCATCCAGCCTTAGAGGCGCTGAATTAGATTGACCTCATTTTACATCTTTCCTAAGGTCTCCTGCAGTGAAGGGATTAAGTTTATCTGCTTTGTGGAATCAAAGATAAAACCGATTTCACCTGGACTTTCACGTGTACTTAGGAGGGTTTATCGTCGCCGCAGAGAGCAAATATGAAGTCAATGTTTAGGGGTTACAAGCTTTAATATAGTGTCGTATGTCCTCCTGTACCAGCAGTAATCCTGTTTGACCTCAGCTCATCTGAAGGTCATATGAGGACTATGCACTTGACCTAAGCCATTGGCCTCCTCCTCCGTATGGCGGAGTAGTTGACTATTTGGACACAACCAATTGCTAGATGACAGTTTTAGGGTTTGTCTCTTATCTCCACCCTGGTTATCTATATCCAAGCATACTTGCAATTCCTTCTAAATATCTCACCCCCAGCTGGGGTTGGATCCTTGGTGTATTCCACACAATGGTCCTATGTTCTCTACTATGTGTTGTTCATTATTGGAAAGAAGAACTTTAGCTGAACTTTGTTTGCAGTTTGATATGTTGCAGTAATTCCGTATTACTTCTGCACTTGCACTAGATATGCTTCTGTGTACAGAATACGAAAGAAATGGTAATATTCTAATAATAGGTAATATTAGTGTCTTGGCAGTTTGCATATTACTTGAGCATTAAAATCTATGGCATTATAACATATCTGCTAAAGCCAAATTGATCTATCTATTATTACTGCTGGGTGGCCGCTGGGAGGGTGTCACTATTATTACTGCCGGTGGGGTGTGTTACTATTATTACTGCTGGGGTGCCGCTGGGGGGGGGGGGAGTGTCACTATTATTACTGCTGGGGTGCCGCTGGGGGGTGTCACTATTATTACTGCTGGGGTGGCCACTGGGGGGGTGTAACTATTATTACTGCTGGGGGGGCTGCTGGGGGTGTCACTAATATTACTGCTGGGGGGCTGTCACTATTATTACTGCTGGGGGGCCGCCACTAATATTACTACTGGGGGGCCGCACTGGGAGGTGTCACTAATATTCCTGCTGGGGGGGTCACTATTAGGGCGCCCACCCACTGGCGTTTTTTTACCTGCGTTTTGCGTTTTGCGTTTTTCCTGCACAGGCATAGAGATAACATGTGTTCCTGTCCACTTGCGTTTTTTTTGCGTTGCGTTTGCGTTTTTAACATAGGAACTGTCAGTTGCATATGTGTCCTTATTTTTCTCCTAATGCACCCATGAATGTCAATGGAAATTAACGGAAAAGCCGCGAAAACGCCACGAAAAACGCGCGGAAAAATCGCGAAAACGCGGCGTTTTTTTCCCGCGGAAAACGCAAACGCCAGTGGGTGGGCGGCCTTATACTGCGGGCCGCTGTGGGATGTCATTATTATTGCTGGGGGTCACTATTATCGCTGGGGTATGTTTACATTTGGTGGAAATGGGCAGGGTTGTTTCAAGATAGACAGGATGCAGAATTTGACTGCTTTTTGGATGCTTTTTCCACAGACGTTTCTGCTGAGGACATTCTGCAGTATTTCCGAATCTGAATAGCAGTCAGAATCTGCACCTTGTCTATTTTGAAGCGGCCCGGTCATTTTTAGAACGATGGAGGTAAAATCATACGCCGTGATAAGCCCCGCCCCCTGACGTGTTGGCACTTTGCAATAAATAAGTGGGTTTTGGATTGCAGTTTGCGCTCGGTCTCTAAAAGGTTCGCCATCACTGATATAGGGGATGCGGTTGCTTCTCGGCCCAGAAGCCTTAGAGGTCCCATAAGGCCCATCTTCTCCATATAGTAGACCTAGTAGTATGAATAAAGCAGTATAGTTGGGGGCCCTGTTACAGGTTTTGTATTGTGGCCCCGAAGCTTCAAGTTACGCCTCTGTATAACACCTTTGTATGTACTTTGGCTGGTTGGATGTAGCTAAGGGCACTGTTATACAGTGAACAATCATCGCTCCTGTGTGAAAGCAGTGGAGGGATAATCATTGGGACTGCTGTTCGCATTTACGTGCACAATAGTCGTGCTGTGTAATGGGGCTCTAAGGGCTCCTTCACACTGGCATACGTGCAGATGCGCACACTTCAGCGCAGCGGATTTGCACTATGAACAAGAATGATTTGTTGTGCCTGTGCATTGTACGGTACTTCTTTGCGCACACAAGACCTCTTCATATGTGCGCTGACACCCCCCATGTTGATTCAAAAGGCTATTTAGCCTAACGAGGTCGGGATATGTTCTTTTCTCTGTGGTTTTGCACTGTTTTTCATGCATCGCCTTGTGTACTTGGTGCACCCCCCAGAGATTTTTATGGGGACCTTCGTGCGCAAATGTGAACACAATAGAGCATTGAAAACAATGAGTTGTATTCTCTGCGTATAGCGCACGCAAGATTTGTGCAAACACTCGCGCAAATACACCTATGAAAAGGAGCCTTAAGGTGCATTTACACACACAGATGATTGCTCAAAATTCATCAGAAACTGACAGTTTTGAGCCATCATTTTGCATTAGCTACTAATGGGTTAATTGGGCCATTACAAGCTAACTAGCTTCATTTGCATGTATTTAGAGAACAACAGGTGGTCTGTTCTCTAAATACATCGCTATTGTTCTCTAGTGGGACAGCAGCTGAAAGAATGTTATCAGTCTTATCCGGGACAATGGACTTTAAGCTGAGCTAAACTCAACAATGGATAAAAAGTGCATGGTGAGTGCACAATAGGCAGACATTTACTCACAACGATTATCGCTCAAAAGATGGCTTTTGAGCACATTTTGAGTGATAAACGTTGCGTGTAAAAGGGCCTTTAAGTCCTCTATCACGCAAACGTCATTTTGACGCAGAGTTGGTGCCTAAAAAAATTGTGCGTCAAAAGATAGAGCAATAGGTGTGATTTTATGATGCCGGGATTTTTCTCTGTCAAAGGTTAGGACTTGTACTATCCTTTAACGGCACGAGGCAGCCGACTCGTGAGCCAGCTGGCAGAGGGAAATTAAGAGATTCCCCCTTCGTGAGGATTCCCTTCATCTCCACAGCGGGTGATTCCCTTCATCCCCGCAGGGATGCCTTTCATTGTTCTGGTGGCCGAGGGATTTCAGGGCTGCGGGGTCAGTGCACTGCAAGACGCCGCAGCCAGCCATGTAAACTCACGGAGAACAGCTGTAACTTGGTCACAGCTATTCTTCGTTTACGCAATTTAGCGCTCCGATAGCGGCAATTTTTTTAACGGAGTGCTAAAATAATGTCCGCGTGAAATAGACCTAAGGGTCTTTTTACACGAAGCAAGAAATCATTTGAACGAGCAAACGATGACAGAGGTTTGCGGGTTCAATCCCCGCATGGTTCAGGTAGCCGGCTCAAGGTTGACTCAGCCTTCCATCCCTCTGAGGTCGGTAAAATGAGAACCCAGCTTGGTGGGGGGTAATAAACAAAATACTTGAAAGCGCTGTGGAATAAGTTGGCGCTGTACAAATAACAAGTCCTTCCCCCCTCTTGTAGTTGTTTGCTTTAAAATGCCGTTGGCTTACACATGCAGATAATGGTTTACATATTTTCGTCATTCGCGCGATCGTTGGTCTTCTACTGGACAGTGTCAGCGAATCGGAACATTTGAATGATCGCTTTTTACATGTAAAGACTTGCAAACAACTGAACGATGATTTTTAGGTCTGCATTAAATGAACAACGAACGGCAGGCCAACTAATTTTTGTTTGGTGCTCAGTCGTTGGCCGGGTTCATACCGAATATCATTCAGATTTGCACGATTCAGCACTTTTTTGAACAAGAATCATTACGTGTAAAAGGGCCCTACGATAAACTCCTCTCTATATGTAGATGTGAAATCCAGAGTTTTGGTCTTGATAATTCGAAACAGAAAAACTTTTTGACCAGGTGGTTTTCTACAGGGCATGCGAGGACACCTAGTGGTGAGACAAAAAAGTGCAACGTGTTAGGCAGCTTCATTTTGCTGTCTAATATACGCAAGGATATTATGAATGAATATGCAGAATGCCTCATATCTTTGACACATTTCATGTAATGTTTAAACGTACAATCCGGTGAAGTCCAAATGATTGTCTTTAGTTGCGAGTCGGTTTGAATCATCCATCCTTCATCTGAACGGACGGCTTGTTATGAACAGTAAATTGTCTCCTATTTAAAATGTTACCGTCTATGTTTGCAATTCTGATGATTTCCTGTATATTTTAGCATTATTTAAGGTTTCTATAACTCCCTTAGGCACTTCAGATGGGCATATATGCACACACAAAATTTGCGCACACAATACGCAACGAAGAGAGCACATTGATTTCAATGGCTTCATTCGCATGAGAAGATTTTCCTGCGCATTTCGGTCACGAAAAAAAAAAATAAGAAAGCCTGCACGCTCTATTCTCTTGTGCATTTGCGCACCAAAAGCCCCCATAGAAGTCAATGGGAATGCACACGGAATGCGCAAGTGAAACACTGCATTAGGTCCCCGTGGGTGAGTGTGATATCGGAGCGAGAAAATCGTGGCACTATCGCATATTTGCTCATAAGATGTCTCAGTGTCAGCGATGCTTTTAACTGGAAAAACATTGCGCATCAGATCGCTGCTGCCCGCGATTTTCTCGCGCGATAGACGACAATAGGAGTTTCTAATATTAAAAACTCGTCGCGTCATGGGAAAATCGCAAGTTGGTGCGTTGCAATAAATCCGAGGCTCCATAGGAAAACATGGGTGAGAAAAAAAAGGCTGATTGCAGCAAGATGGCACATGTCGCGATTTTTTCTTTCACGCCACATCACATGAGGGAAAACATCGCACATGTGAAGGAAGCCATTGAAAATAATGGGCTTCATATTCCAGCAATGTCACGCACTTTCGCATCGCTGGAAAATCACGTAATTTTATCGCCCACGTGAAACTGGCCTAATAGTGCAGTAGAATAAATACATCTTGAATTCATTGAACGAATTAGCCGTTTCAATGGCCGCCTAGCATCAGTGGGGGGTTTTGGCACGCTCAAACGCACATGCCTAGCGCACGCAAAAAGTACAGTAAAATACGCCAATGTGCGTGCAAAAAAAACCAACATTAATTCCACAACAATGCGGGCGCTCGTGCATGTGCAAATATGCATACGCTCGTGTGAAGCAGGACGTAGGGGGTCACTAACACAGATGTATGGGGACTGCGTATTACACCTATTCATCACGCGCAGAATATGCGGTACATACAGAAACTACGCATGTGACATGCATATTTACTACGTATGTTAAATCCCCACAGCCTATATTGGTGCGTAATATACGCCAAAATAGGACATGCAGCGTAATATACATGTGATAAAAACACAGGTGTGAGTGGCCCAATAGAAGTCAATGGGCTTGTAGACCCGCGTATTACATGCTGATCGACTATTGGTGAGCGTAGAGTATAAATCCAAGAATACCCCTTTAGAGAGTTGCTGTTGTCTCTCCTGACTTGGTTATTTTGGTAAATATTTCGGTTCTTGCCAATGGCTGATAGCGGTCAAAAACAGCTGATAGCTGCTGGGTAGGAAGTGAGCTCAGCGCCCGAGCCCGCTTCATACTTGTCTTTGTGACACCCGATATATACATTATAGGTCGTAAAAGGGTTAAAGAAGTTGTCAGGACTTTACTATTAATGACATATTCTCAGGATACTATTTTTTAGTCCCTCAAAGGGACTTGAAGATGTTACTGTTCAATCGCTAGAATAGTACACTGCATTACTTATATACTGCATTCTACCGTGCCTATGATATCAGCCTATTAGACTTTGCCGGAGGCAGGGTCTAATAGACTGAGTTACAAGGCAGACACAGAGGCGTTTGTCAGGCCCAATGGGAGCCCGTTGGTGATGAAAGGAACCCCCTCCCCTTGTTATCTGCTTACAAGCTACAGTTACTATGGATTGTGGCACGTAAGGGGCTAAATGGACAGTATCTGACGTTTCTCCTTTCCTGGCAGTTATAGAAGGAGACTGGCTATCAGTAGTCAGCCAAATCACTACCTTAGGGCTTATTCATATGGACGTATATTGGCCAGGTTTTCACACCCGGCCAATATACACTGCCCCTCTCTGCAAGGGGAGGAGGCGAGGTGGGGCGGGAGCTAGTGTGCTAAGCTCCCGCCCCCTGCCACTGTTTGCAATGGGAGGGGTGGGAGAACGGCGCTAAGCACCGCCCCTCCTATTGCAAACAGTGGTGAGAGGCGGAAAAGGGGGCAGGAGCTCAACACACTAACCCCTGCCCCGTCCCGCCTCCTCACCCTTTGCAGAGTGGGGCAGCATATATTGGTTGGACGCGTAAACCCAGCCAATAAACATCCATGTGAATAAGCCCTTAAAAAGATGTATGCGCAGGTCTAAAGCCCATTAGTTAGTGCCGTACAAAGGCGTATTGATGATCACCAAGGGGTTAAGCTCCATTAGCAGGTGGTTTCCCAAGACTGTGAATTGCAACAATCACAGCCACAACCATTATAACCACATTATAACTACATTTCCTAAAAATGTACAAATCCGTCTTCCCATGTATTCTTTACTCATATTATCACATCCTTGATTGGTTTCAAACAAATGCGTCACAAAGTTTTGCGAAATCCAACTTTTATTCCATCCTTCCGAGTCCACAATGGCTGCTTTGGAAAGTCAGGTAACCCATCGATATGATTTTGGACTGTGTCAGAGCAGCTGAAACAATGCTGTGTGCTGTTCTATCACCCGCGGCCATCTATTCTGCGCTCGCTTTGCTGATAAACGGCTCAGTTCCTGATATTTCTCAGGTTTCGTCCCGAGCTTTCATCTCAAATTTTCCTTTGATGAGATATGTGCAAATTTGATCAAATTAGCAGAGTAGACAGCACTTCACGGACACCTCCTAATTAACCAGCATCTTCAGATGACATCAGAGAAATATTTGGATGACAGTCTAAACACATTATTAATATTATTAGGATTGAGTATCTTTTCATTAGAGATTCTTGAAGTGTGTCGGGAATTTATTTCATCGCCGTCCAAGCTGAAACTCTTTGTGATGAAACTTTCTAGTGGATCATGTGGGTCACAAGGGTAACAAGATATTGTCTTCTTCATGGAAGGGGGTAGAGACCTTAGGAGGAACTTTGAAGGCACAAGCAACAATAAATATCCATTCTAGAAACATTTTCTAGATCTGGCAATGAGCCTTGTTACAGAAGCTTAGTTTTAGGGCTTATTCACACGGGTGTAGGCGTTTTTGCGTGTGTAAGATCGTGTTAGCAGGCGCACACATCTGCCGTTTGTGCGCCCGTTCAGACAGCCCGGCGCATATACGGCGAGCCCTGATTGCCTTCGGGAAGGGGGATTGCCTTCTCCCTTTCCGCCCTCTCGCTGCACTCGACAAGGGAAGGGAGTGGGATGGGGCGGGAGCTAGTGCGCTAAGCTCCTGCCCCCTCTCCCCTCCTTCTCGGCTTCCAGCAATGGGAGGGCGCAGGGTGGGAGCTTAGCTACTAGCCGTTCTGGCATGCTTTTATGGGCACAAATTCATTGCATATTTGCGCACACAAAAAAGAACATAGACAGGCCCATTGAAATAGCGTGCAAATATTTTACGTATTTGCACCCACCCATTCACTTAATACGCACCAAAATAGGTCATTCAGCATAATTTTCACATGAACACTGTGATATGGAATTTTTAAATTATTAAGATGTTTTATGAGAAAAGTGGGGAAAGTTTTTTGTAACTTTTAAAATAAATATTTTTTACCGTTTAAAAAAACTTGATTTAAACCTTTTTATACATTTTTTATTTAGTCTGGACTTGCAATCATTTGATCGCTTGTACTATATACTGCAATACTTCAGCAAAGAGTGGTAATGCAGTATATAGTGATCTAGAGTATTGCCACAGGCAGAGCATCATAGGCATCCATGCATGGCAGTCCTGGGAGTCTTCACTAGGTTTTCAGGCTACCATGCTAGCCCATTGGCACCCTGCGATCACGTTGCAGGGAGTGTTGATGGGGTGCTGGAGGGAGTCCCGCTTCTGTCTCACTATTTAGATGCGTGGTCATCTATGACCGCGACATCTAAGTAGTTAACTGACACAGTCAGATCTAACTCTATGGCAGTTGCAGATGGCTGTGAGCTGTGAAACACAGCTGATAGCCGCCGGGTATCGAGCTGACTCCGCTCCTGAGCCCACTTCATACACTCTTCAGGCACAAAATGTCAATTTACATATTTTGGTTGTGAAGTGATACAGTAATAAGTAATTTATATGAGGGCAGATGATTAAAATCAGTAGAACATCAAGAAATATAAATAGATCCAATGTATGAAACAGAGGAAGAGGGAGAAGAAGTCAAAAAGAGGGGTTAGAGGAGATGCCTCGCACTGAATGGGAGGGGAGGAGGAATGAAGGGATAGAGAAGGAGGAGGAATGTAGCGGAGTGCTATAAGTTCGTAGTCAACAAGTAAGAGTCTCAGAGGGTCCGAATAAACTAGAATTTGTCCACAGTATTGTTTATAGGAGCTGTAAGGAATTCGATCAGGCTAATGTCCTTAATCCAGGTATATTGTGAGCAATTAAACCTTCTTCTGTCATGTATTTAATCTGCTGAGTAACTGTTTATTTTGAACTGTGATATGCACCCAATAGAGGCAAACTGCTTGCACTTATAGGGGTTTTCCGGGTCTACACTCCTGATAACCTATCCTCAAGATAGGTCTTCAATAGTTGATAGGTGGGGTCCACTACTCAAGACTCCTGCTAATCAACTGATTCAAGAGGCCGCCATGCTTAGGTGAGCGCTGTGTCCTGTTCTCAAGCCAGTGGCGTCACATTAATCGGTCAGATGGCCTGAAAGCAGCTCAGTTCCATTCAAGAGAATGGGATTAAGCTGCAAAACCAGGTACAGCTGCTATACAATGTACAGCGCTGTGCCTAGTATGGACTGAAGTGACAGCAGCGCTCACCCGGGAGCTCCAGTCAATTCAATCAGATGATCGTTAGGGATCCTGACCCTCACTGATCGACTAATGATGTCCTATCCTGAGGGTAGATCGTCAGTAGTGTTCTCCCCCCGAAAATGCCATTGAATTTTAGCCGCTACAGACCCATCAGTGTTGGCTGTGTGAAGTTTGTTGACATGAAAATATGAGTCTATTGGCTGAGGAAAGGCTTTAATGTTATCCCCCCTGTCCTTTTACTACCTTTTAGACCCTTAATGCATTTACTGGGTCCTCTGTATGAGAGCACATTATTCAGTAACCAATGTCTAAAAATATTGTTAGTAATACATGTGTTATGCCATAGGGACTAAGCTGTGTTAAAAGGGGGTTTCCGGACAAAGCCTGCAGTCTTCTTAGGTATGATGCCACAAGGTTTGCACATCTGGTTTTGGAGGTTTTCTGCCATTTTTGTCTGCAGATCTTCTCAGGCTCTGTCAGGGTGGATGGGGATCATCTGTGTATGGCCATTTTCAAGTCTCTCCAGTGATGTTTGATTGGGTTCAACTCAGGGCTCTGGCTGGGCCACTCAAGGGCATTCATAGAGTTGTCCCCAAGCTACTTCTGTGTTGTCTTGGTTGTGTGCTTTGGGTCATTGTCTTGTTGGAAGGTGAACCTTCTGCCCAGTCTGAGGTCCCTTGCGCTTTGGATCAGGTTATCATTTAGAATATCTCTGGACATTGCTCCATTCAGGTTTCCATCAACTCTGACCAGTCTTCCTGTCCCACCTGCTGAAAAATACCCCCAGAGCATGATGCTACGGCCACCAGGCTTCACTGTAGGGATAGTATTGGGCAGGTGATGAGCAGTCCCTGGTTTCCTCTAGACATAACTCATAGAATTGAGGCCAAAAAGTTTAATCTTGGTTTCATTAGACCAGAGAATCTTGTTTCTCACAGTTTGAGAGTCCTTCAGGTGCTATTTGTCAAACTCCAGGCAGCTTTCATGTGTCTTTTACTGAGAAGAGGCTTCTTTCTGACCACTCTGCCATAAAGCCAAGATTGGTGGAGGCTGCAGTGGTGGTTGACCTGGAAGTTTCTCTCACCTGCACACAGGATATTTGGAGCTCAGCCAGAGAAACTATTGAGTTTTTGGTCACCCTTATCAAAGCCCTTCTCCCCTGATTACTTACTTTGGTGGGTCAGCAGCTCTAGGAAAAGTCCTGTTTGTTTCACACTTCTTCCATTTAAGAACTATGGAGGCCGCTGTTCTTTTGGGAACTTTTACTGGCAGAACATTTTTTGTAGCCTCTCCAAATTTGTACCTCCACACAATCCTGTCTCTGAGCTCTACAGGGAGTTCTTTCCTCCTCATGGTTTGGTTTTGGATCTGACATGCATTGTGAGCTGTGAAACCTTATATAGACAGAGTATTGTTGCAGCAGTGCTGAGATCACTGCGAGATTGACTAAATCCGGTGCGGGTTTTAGACTTGGTTCTGCACCTTCTAGCTCAGTAGGTGTGATATACGGTAGTCACATCTGTGGGTAATTAGCTGGGTATTTACCTGGGCTAATACTAAAGTGCTGTGTATTCTCATTTGCTCCCTGTCAATCTTGACAGTGAGAACTATGTAGACAGCTCTGTTACTTTTTGGACTATCCAGTGTGTTGCTTCGGCATCTAAAGCTAAGTCCTGCATTCTGGTTTACTTTTCCTATTTGCATTTGTTTGTTTATTCTTCTGTTCGTTTCGTCCTGGTCCACGCAGGGTTACTAAGGGCCCAGGAACAAGTGCAGGCCCATATCTATCGATGCGATCAGTCTGCCGTGCTAGGCAGGGCCCTCTCCCCCATTGTCACGTGCTAGGCAGGGCCCTCTCCCCCATTGTCACGTAGTTAGGGAAAGATTACCCATTCTTTTTATGTTGGTTGTTGCACTTTGGGCATTTGGGTGCATATCAGCAGGTTACAGATCCAGCACGTCCTTGGCGGACGTAACAGGTATGTCTTTTAAGATTAGGTCCAATGAGCTGAATTTACCATTGATGACTCCAATCAGGGTGTAGAAACATTTCAAAGATGAAAAGAAATGTAAGGCCCCAGAGTTCAATTAAAAATGTCATACCAGAGGGTTTGAATAGAAAATGTCAGTTTTTCATTTTAAAATATCTACAAAGATTTCTAACATTCTGTTTTCATTTTTTCATTATGCAGCATTGAGTGCAGAATTATGGGGGAAAACCTGAATATTTCTTTTTAACAAGACACAAACTTAACAAAATGTAAAAAAAAAAAAAAAGTGAAAGGGTCTCTTCCATGCAGGGGCGTAACTATAGAGGGTGCAGGGGATGCGGTTGCACCCGGGCCCAGGAGCCTTAGGGGGCCCATAAGGCCTCTCTTCCCCATATAGGCAGCCCAGTACTGTGAATAAAGCATTATAGTTGGGGGCCCTGTTGCAGGTTTTGCATTGGGGCCAAGAAGCTTCAAGTTATGCCTCTGTGCAGCATGGTTTAGGTATGGGTACGGGTACAGATACAGATAGGGGGGGGGGCAGCTCACGTTTTGCATCAGGGCCCCTGAGCCTTTAGTTACGCCCCTGCACTTCAGTGAGAGAGAGATGCCCTCTAAAATAGGCCACTGTGAGGTAGACATTGTTTTGAGAGTTACGGCCGTCCACATAACCTTCTCATCAGCTGATCGGCAGGGGTCCCTAGCGGCGGATCCCTGCCAATCTGCTATTTTGACCTATCCTGAGGATAAGTCACGACTAGTTTTGCCCAATAAAGTCATTTAACTTGTAGTGTAACTGAGAACGCGGTGAAAGTGGTTGCTTTTTGCTTTGCTTACCTCCATTTTCATCCATCATACATTACAGCATTATGTAACGATAGAAGAACTGGGGTGTAATTGTGTGTAATAACTGTGCGTCATCAAAAACTCCCTTTCAGATAGTGGAGAGGACATTCTCTGCCTCCGTCCTCAGTTTTCCTATAAATTCCACTCGCTGACCTCTTTTATACCTTATTGTGTAGTTGTATTTAGAAATGACAGTCCATAGAAAGAGTTGGCTGATTATCCCCAAAACACTGCACTAAATTGATGAAAAGATACCGAGTCTCTAATAGGACTCATTTTATATTCTCGTAATGATAATCATTTTTCGTGTTCTTTGCTCAGTAGGACTCAAAGCTATTAACAATTACAGAATGCGAGCAGAGAAAAGGAAGAAAACAGGCAGCAGAATTGTAACAACACAAAGGATGATTACCTGTCACTATGATGAAAAGTCTGCAAAAAACCATGTATTCATACTGCTTTAAAGGGGAAATGGGCACATCTTACAAGGTGCTGCTCATAGGCAACATGGGAAGTGTTGATGCTCTGATCAGATGATGGTAACATCAATACCCAGATACTATATCATAGATTTATATTGCAGTTGACATCTTCTCAAAAGTGTTAAAGTTCAATTTAATTTATTCTTCTCCAGTAATATGATAAATAAGCATGAGAGGAACAAATGAATGTCAGTTCTGCCACAACTAGCTTGCACAACCAGATGTGACAAGTACAAAACTCAAAGGTGGAACTAAACGAATAGGTGGTTTTACAGATTTTTACGGACTGACTAGTAAAAGAAGAATGAAATGTAAGGAGATATGGAGGACTTCACAGATAAATTAACTAGAACCACCCAAACCGGACTGGTTCCTCAAGTGGAGCACCCGCCCTGAAAAAGGCGATCCTACTGTGGAAGAGAGACCAGAAACCAGTCCAAGATTAAACTGATGACAACTACCTAGAATACTGACAATAACTATACCAGCATACTGAACTGACTGTCTAACTTCCACTTAACACACTGAGACTAGAAAAGAAACACTGGCATAATGTGACCAGTTAACTAGTATTCTAACCAGAACCATTAGGGCTACAGGGTTGGTTTATTTATTTTACAACTGTAACTGAAAGGCTCATTGGGTTAAAAGATAACCCAGTCAGCCTATCAGCATTGGCTCCAAAAGGAGATGTTACTCACTTGATGTACAGCGTTGAATAACACCATGCATGTACCACCGGGTGTATCACAAGGTCCACTGTGACATGCTGATCTCACCCCAGACCCATAGAGAAGTAAGAAGTCATGGAGCAGCCAACACCATGACAATGAATATGGCACATTTCAGCCTGGTCTTCTGCTATGTTTGCATCAATCCTGCGCTGCGTACAATTGGCAACTGGCATCATTAACTCAGCTAATCAGTGGTAGGAGTGAAGCACGCAAGGGCATACATACCATAGCGGCAAACCATGCACTTTTAATATGGCTCTTGTAGAGAGGGGGCCCAGACTTGATTAGTCCAATTCACTTTGCCTCCAGGCAGCAAGAATATGTCTAGGTTTATCATTTCCACAATTGTGGCATTGTTATGAACCATGGCGGTGGTGAACTGACCCAAAAGTTGTAGAAAGTGTGCAGTGGAAAATAACACTAGACTTTTTTGTCTTGGATGGAAAACTCCAACATCATAATTAGGGCTATTTTGATCTTTGCTATGGGGCCTTCTTTTTTCTGTGCATTATGATATACTACAATGTATCTATGCAAGGGTAGCTTTACTCAGAACAACTATTGTCCGAATAGTCGCTCGATAGAGTGAATGTAAAGGTCCATTTAGACACAACGATTATCACTCAAGATTTGCTCAAAGGCAACCTATTGAGCGATAATCGTTGTGTACATTTATGCGCTCGAGTTATCCAGCTGAGCGCTCCGAGCAGGGTATACAGAACACAGCTGGAGCGCTGTCTTTTGCATACTCCTGCTGTATGTTCCAAGCAGGGTATGCAGAACACAGCTGGAGTTCTCCTGCTGAGAACTTAGCACGCGGCACTGATAAGGCTCATCGTTGTCTTTCAGCTAACTGAAAGTTAACAATGAGCGAATCGAGCACGATGGCCACCCATTTAGACACGATTATCGCTCAAAATACGGCTTTTGAGCGAATTTTGAGTGATAATCGTTGTGTCTAAATGAGGTATAAGTGATAGCTGTTCCTTGTAAACATGGTCACCAACTGGATAACAAGTGAAAAATGTATTAATTAATTGCTAATCGCTTCATTTCAGCTCACCTAATTATAGTCATTGCTTGATTCATTGTCCTTCAACAAGGAGTCAAAAACTTTCCAGGGAGGTGTGTGCTTATTTAGCATGCACCTTTCAGCAATCGCTGATTGGTTCTCTCTTTTTTGGACATTTTGCCCTCCCACTAAATGCTCATTAATGCAGGCGAGAAGACTGCAGCACTGACTGTTCAGTCGATCCAGTGACGGAAGCGATGAGTGATCACTCGAAGACCACTTGAACATATTTATTCAGCAGCTATTGAGTGTGAATCGGGGAGGGAGAGAATTTCAAATACACGTCCACCAAAGAATCTTATACTCCCTACCTAGTTGGCGAATGATATTTCAGGCCATGTAAATGCTCCCAAGTATTCATTCACATCACAAATTCGAACAAGTAAACAACCACTGTCTGTAAAAGCACTCCACAACCAGTTGTTCTTACGCTTTAGCAACTATTGTTCCAGGTAAAGCCATCCTAAGATGAATTCAGTGGAACAATGGCCAACATATCAGCCAATCCCATTGGTGATTGTCTTTGATTGGATGAGGTATGAAACATACATCACAATGGTTCCTCTGGCATGTCGGGTACCATTGGTAATAGTATGGCAGATCCAGTCGAACGTTGTGCCTTTGGTTAGGAACTCAGATGTGAACATATTCTACCCAGCCATTTTTAGTGTCGTTCTCCAGCTGTACAATTGTCACTCTTTCTGGAGAAGATCACTCATACGGGAGCGGGTGCCATGTAAACAGCCTAGAGACTGAGCCATTTTATCTGACTTTCCATTTACGGTTAAACCTTTTATCATTGGTATGAACTCGGCTTAGCTGTGATCTAACAGGATTATCTTCTCCTGTGTTCACACACGCGGCTGCTGCTTATTTTATGCAGTCTGCAAAATCATTTTGTTTCTAGAGAGATAACTACAGCGCTGTAAACTATAATGGAAGTACTAATGATAGTTTATAACCAATATGACTATAGCATCACGGGAAATAACATTTTCATTGCTTTCACGGTACCCATTAGAAGCATGTAGGATCCGTAACACAATGGATCCATCATTACTATCATGGCTCCAGCAATAATAAAAGCCAATACCCTTTAGGGATGCATCTCCACAGTTTGCATCACATCCTAACATATACCTTGCCCTCAAAACTAGGCAAAAATAGTTTTGCACTGGGGTGTATGCCCCATTGACACTGATAAGTAACCTAGAGACCATTCAAGGGACCAAGAACTGACAGCAATGCCGGTTCAGCTGATATAGCAGATTGATTTTGAAGTGCATCGTTACCTTGTTTCGTGTACCTTTCCTTATTTTTTGTACCCCAAATATACCTCTTGGTTGCTCGGTCGGCCTTAGCTAAATGTGATGTATGCGGTCACACAGGGCACGGGCTACCAGCTTGTAGGCGGAGGCACCAGGCAGATGTAGGCTGGGGAGATTGCCCCCCTTCAGACTCACCTATATAGATGATCATCTTCCTTCTTGCAGTAGTGTCTTGTGGAACTACATGAATCATCACTCTTCCAACTCTGTCTCCTCCCCATTGATACTCCCAGGCACTGCTCTCAGACCAGTCGCTTGGTTCTGGTATTGTATTTATGTTATGAGAGCTTGACTTCGGTACCGTACTTATTCACCGAGCTGTGGTGGTGTCAGTATGCTGCTATCTTGTTGCTTTCTGCATAAGCAGAATACAGGCAGACTATCTATAAGTTAAATATTTTATTTATTTTTTCCTTTGACTGAAAGGGGGTACACAAAAAAAAATTCTCTACATGGTGCCATCTAACCAAACACCAGCAATGCTTGGTTGGATATAATGATCCATGAACACACAGAATACAATTACTGATTGTTGGACTCAAAAAGTCACACAAAAATATGGTTATTCCAGATAAACTTGGAGTAGAACAAACATCTACAATAGAAATATTACTAAAATAGTGAGAGATTTAGAGTTAAATGTTGAGGACTAGAAATAATGGACTGCTTTAAATTCTTGGTGTGCAATACATACACTTAAAGGGGTATTCCAGACTGAAACCTTCACTAGATAGGATAAATCCTGACCTTTGGACCTTAACCAATCGCCAAGACCATGGCTAGGAGGAGTTTGAACAGAGCATTGCTGAGCATGTACCCTAATCCTCCATTCACAATCTATAGGATTAACAGAAACAGCTGAGTATAGGCTGTCATGTGGGGGGAGGGGCGATTTGTGGGGATCCCAGTGGTCTGACACTCACCAGTCTAGCATTTCCTACTGGATAGGTGATAATTGCTTCAGGCTGGAATATCTCTAAATAATTATAATCCAGTGAATACAGCTTGTACTAAGTCTTTCGTTAGACTGCCAAACCAACAGATCACAGTGAATGGCTTTGACAAGTTTATACTGTATAGTTATGTGTGTGTAGTACATGTATTCAAATACTAACATAGGTCAGTTCATTGTGACCGCTGTACAGAACTTGAAGGAGAATGTGCAAGGGTTAAAAAACTTAAAGGAGATGTCCCGCGCCGAAACGGGTTTTTTTTTTTTTAAACCCCCCCCCCGTTCGGCGCGAGACAACCCCGATGCAGGGGTTAAAAAAACCACCCGCACAGCGCTTACCTGAATCCCGGCGGTCCGGTGACTTCAATACTTACCGCTGAAGATGGCCGCCGGGATCCTCTATCTTCGTGGACCGCAGCTCTTCTGTGCGGTCCACTGCCGATTCCAGCCTCCTGATTGGCTGGAATCGGCACGTGACGGGGCGGAGCTACACGGAGCTACACGGAGCCCCATAGAGAACAGCAGAAGACCCGGACTGCGCAAGCGCGGCTAATTTGGCCATCGGAGGCCAAAAATTAGTCGGCACCATGGAGACCAGGACGCTAGCAACGGAGCAGGTAAGTAAAAAACTTTTTATAACTTCTGTATGGCTCATAATTAATGCACAATGTATATTACAAAGTGCATTATTATGGCCATACAGAAGTGTATAACCCCACTTGCTGCCGCGGGACATCTCCTTTAAGGGGGTATTTAAGTTGTAACACGTTAATCTCCCTATCCACTGGATAGGGTATAACTAGCTGATTGGTGGGGGTCCAACCACCGGGACCCCACCTAGCCCAAGAACTAGGGTCCTGTCAATTTCCAAATGAATGGAGTGGCGGTCGTGTAGGCATTCAAGCATCCAGCAATCTGCTGCCCTCTCATTGAAAAGGAGTGGCAAGACGCCTGTGCGACTGCCACTCCATTCATTTGGAGACTAACTGCACCCCATTCTCGGGATCGGTGGGGGTTCCACCGATCAGCTGTTATTCCCCTGTGGAACTGTCTCTGTGAAAAAAGCATTTAACCCTTTCCAATCCAATTTATATCCTAGTTTTCTTAGGGGGTTTACTCTCTTTCTGCTATTATACAACGGCACTATATGCTGGCTAAAGCCAGTACTGCATGAGGTGACACATTGGATAGGCTCCCACAGCAGAGAGGCTGGCAATCTACAGTAAAAGAACCCCAACAGACGTCGTCCAACATTGGAGCTGTACAGCCTTAAATCATAATGTCGTCAGACAGTGGATTGGAAAGGGTTAAAGGGGTATTCCGATTGTAGCAGATTATCCCCCCTGTGGATAGAGGATAACCTGCTATGACCAGAATACCCTTTTAACTGATATATTACAGAAACAGTGCCATTCTTGTTCATAGGCTGTATCTGGTATTGCACCTACAAGTAAGCTCTGTTTAAGTGAATGCGGCTGAGCTGCAACACCACAGACAACGAAAGGACAAGAGTGGCACTATTTCTAGAAGAAACCAGCCATGTTTTTGTAACTGCATAATATCCATTTCACATGTTTTACCGTCATGCAAAATCTGTCTTTGTTATTTAAATGTCTGCTAGTGTGTTATTGTGAGCAATTCTGATGAACAATTTGGCCTAATTGATTCTTCTTTTTGCAGCTTAAAAGCCATTCTATCGGCAAAACCTCAAGACGGCACTGTAGATCTTTCTGGCATTCCTCTAACCTTGAAGGACCTGGATCGTGTGATGCTTTATCTTCAGCACAATTCAGAAGACATGGAGAATGTGGAACTCTGTTTTACGGAACTCACAGATGAAATGTTCTTACAGCTTTTGCCTGTCCTCAGTGGCCTTCCACAACTTACCACTCTGGCACTCAATGGAAACCGTTTGACGAAATCCATCCTGAGGGAAATTACTGAGGCTTTGAAGGACCTTAAAAAGTTCCCCAGTATGACTTGGATTGATCTTGGCAATAATGTGGACATCTTCTCCCTGCCACAGCCTTTTTTAGTTAGCCTCAAGAAACGATGCCCTAAACAGGGGAACTTGCCAACTATTTTAGAATTTGGTGAGGGACAGTTAAGTGACCTAGAAAATCAAGATGTGTCAACGGAGACCGAAGATGAGCTAGTGGTTAGCAGTTTAGAAGATAAGAGTGTGCAGCCCCAAAGTTAATAAGATGCTTCCTAATGTATAACGACCTTCTATTTTCACATTCTTTACCATACTAAGAAATTACATTTTACTGAATGATATTAGAATGAGGAGCTCCACAGGTTGAGGAAACACTTTCTTCTGTCTGTCCTTCAGATTACGAGTATGTATTAGATGTTGACTATTCTCCAATGCAATGCAATTTTGATCATTATTGGTACGTTCGTTAGCTAAACGATCAGTCAGTGAACTTCGCTTTCTATTCAACTATTTTCTTAGGAACCAAAGCATGCTGTCAGATTATTCCGCTAAGTTATCTATCCATGCTCTGAATTACTGGCATGCTCATGATCATACCTCAATCTTATTTCAAAGTTGGCCAAAACTCTTAGGAATGTAGCAAATGTGTTATTTAACATACATACAACCACTTATTGTTTGTGAAATGTTTGCCAACTTCTCCAATAAGTCTTCATTCACATAGCATATGAGTCGGCGTGGGTGACAGGTGAGTTGCGGGGGGGAGAGAGGGAGAGAGAGATCTCCCCTCTGTTCCTCCCCGCTCTCCCCCGCCGCTCGCCGCCCCCGAATCTTTAGAGACGAGCGGGGAGATACTCGGCTAAGGCACTACTCGTTCGAGTAATGCCAAACTTGCATTTAGATAGAACCTTGGAGAGCTCCATAAATGATCATTACTGAAATGGAAAATAAATCTTCAAAGCTTCGGTCTCCATCTCATCAGGTCTCCGTACAGAATAGTGTAGTCAGCTGAAAAGGAGACCAAAGAGTGTGGCTTTCATCTCCATTTCAGTAATGATGGCCTATGGAGCAATCCAGTGTTCTGTTTGAAAGCTGTTTACTGCATTTCAGATGGAACTCCTGGACCAAGAGGCTGGATGGTGATCCAAACACTATGTGAACCATACTTTGCTTATTATATTAAAAATACTATATAGTATTTATTTTGAAGGGAAAACAGATGAACAATATGTAGAGATGTCGAAATGCCTTCAATAGTTTGTAAACTTTGCCTTTTGAGGATGCCTAAGAAAAAAGTTAACCTCTGATTTCAAAAACGTAGAATCAAGTGATACAATTGGTTTAGACACAGGCTAATATGATGGCACACATGGTTTAGCAAGTCAAAGCCATCATTCCATATGAAAACATATTTACGGTAAAGAAATCATGGTAGAGGGTCCACGACAGGGCACACTAACCTTCATATAGTCTGTTTTCTATTCATCAGTCTGTACTTCCAACATTGAAAAAAAATGAGTTTCTCTGCAAATTGCTAAGGGTAATGTGACCACTCTATACCTCACAGATGCACTTATGATACAGGTATAAATAACATTTTATGTGCTGAACTTTTTATAGAGTTTTCAACAGTACAAATAAAAGTTAAGATAGGATAGAAAAACTTTAACCAGAAAATATTTTGAAGAACCAAAAACCTTTTTCATAGATCTTTAAGAATGGAAAACATCATTGGAAAATGTTTGTAAAGTTATAAACAAAGTAGCTGTCTGCCCACAAGAGGAAACCTCTAGTGATGAGCGAGCATTGCCCTTAGCGAGTACCTGCCCGGTCGAGAGAAACGGTTCAGCTGCCGGCGGCGGGCGGGGAGAGCGGGGAGGAACGGAGGAGAGATCTCTCTCTCCCTCTCCCCCCCCCCCCCACCATCGCTCGCTCCCCCTGCCGCAACTCGCCAGTCACCCGCGCCGGCAGCCGAACCTTTTCTCTCGAGCAATTGCCCTTAGCGAGTATGCTCGCTCATCTCTAGAAACCTCCCTATAGGTGAAACCACTGTAGTGAAAATATCTGCAGATAATAGAAATCTTGACAAATGAACAATGGTTGATGTAAAAATGGAAAATTTTGAGTTTTTTTGACCATTAGTGACAATATTAAATTGACAGTTCATCGTTATGTATTTCTTGGAAGAATACAAAGACTTATGTTACAAAAGCATATGTTACAGTATAAATAATCTACAAAGTAAAGGCAAATCTTAGAATAGTATAACACACTCATTGACAGAAAACATAATGCACCAAAAAGGAATTGTTGGAATCCAACAAAAACTTTATATTTGTTACTATAATGATGATTTATGTAAATGATTACAATATTAGAGTGGGGGAAATGTTACAATTCAAAGAAGGCTCTAGTACTCTGATAGACTACCTCTAGCCTGGGTGTATGATGAGATCCAGTCGGGCATGGAGGCATACAGGCTTTGCATGTTATCCTGCAGCTCATTAGATCCTGCATGCGTATAGGTTGCCAAGGCTGGCGTCCCAGATGGTCCCATAAATGCTCAATTGGTGATAAATCTGCCAACTTGGCAAGCCATCAAGTGTGCAACCTGGCAGAGGCATTCCTGGGAAATTCTTGATGTGTGTGGGCAAGCATTCTTCCGCTAAAAAAAGCCCGCTGGAAGCCCTGCCATGAGAAGCTACACATGTGGCTGAAGGATGTCCTGAACATATCGCTGAGCTGTTAGTGTCCCTTGAACACTACTAGAAGTGACTGACTGTAGTATGTGATTGTTCCTTACATCGTCATACCAGCAGTTGGGGCAGTGTGTTGCTCAACAGTAAAGACAGTATTTAAGTGCTTACCATGAAGCCTTCATCCTTGAACATGACCGCTGTCGGTTCCAAATAGAACTTGGAATCATCGCTAAAGACTATATAGTAACAGCCCATGTTTCTTGTTTATGACACCCAGTGCAAATGTAAGCAATGCTGTTGGGGTGTTAATATTAGGACACGTAATGGGCACCATGACACCAAATTTCCTTCTCCTAAGTGCCTGGAAATGGTCCTGGCAGATACCGGCTTGATGGTGGACAACAAAACTGTTGGATCTGCTTATGCTTGTTGGCAAATAAAACGATCCTCTCTACTGGTGGTCTGTCAGGGCCGTCTGGAGCCTGTTTGCTTGTTTATTGTGTGTGCATACCCTCACAAAACAATTGTTCCTAACATCTAACAGCTTGGTCAGGACAGGCTAGAAGGCAGCCAATTCATCCAAATGACCATTCAGCTTCTCTCATTCCAATGATACGTGCCATCAAAGTCGGTTAATTGGACAAAATGTCTTTGAGTGCATCATAGAGTCATGTCTAATGGTCAACAAGAGGTACACCAAACAAAACTAGCCTCTCAGAGCCTTTTTATAGGGCAACGGGGGAAACCCTTTTATGGCTTATGGTGGCAAGACCCAGTGTCTCATCCGTCCACAACTGTAATCATGTATATATCAGCCTGAGATGTAACTGCATGCCAGGTTTGCAGCAATCCAACATTTCTATCTGGGTGGATTTTTTTTTGTCAATGAGTGTATGATTTTCAGCCCACACAACTGTGGCACAGTTGGTAATTTACAATGTATCTTTGGTATGTTCAGACACTTGGTTTTCTAGGGCAAATATCACATATATCTGTGCATTTAAAGAATGCTCATATACTTGAATATGGCATTGAGATGTATAAATTTGATAATTCTCCAATAAAAATACTAATGGGGAAAAAAAAAGAATGCACAGACATATGTGATATCATGGAGGAAACAGATCACTGCTTTGGCAATGCTCCCAGTCTGGTTTTAGGTCCAAATAATTAAAGGGACTCTACAGTCTGCTATAAATATCGTTTTAATATCAGGGGAAATTGCTAATATACAGTACTCTGTGTTAAAGTTTGCAGTGGTTTGTGAGAACACTTAAAGGCTACGGACATCTTTGCCGGTTGAGTATCCCCCCCCCCCCCCCTCATTCTGCTATAAGCTGCAGATTCAACATCTCCTTACCCCCCTCCTATTATGAGGTTAGGAGCCCTTCAGTCAGCCATACTGACATATTTTGCTAGTAGCTTAGTTCTCCAGTTTGCAGTATATTATAATATATAGCAAGCATAGACAAGAAGCCGTTAATAATTCGTAATAACAGTCAATTACAAATATTCCTCGTATATGAAAAAAATGAGCAAAGGTGTCCATAGCCTTTAAAGGGACAGAGAAGAGAAGTCTGATGGTAATTATTACTTACATTACATTAAAACATTAGTGAAAGCATAACATTAAAACCACCAAAGTAATATTATGTGGGTCCCTTCATGCCACTAAAGAAGCTCTGACCCATCAAGTCATTGAATTCACAAGACCGCTGAACTATCTAGCAGAAAGATGGTAGCAGCAGATCTTTTAAGTCCTGTAAGTTGTAAGGTGTCTCCTCCATGGATCATACTTTCCAGCACATCTCATAGATGTTCAAGCAGGCTAAGATCTAGATAATTTTGAGGTCCAGTCAGCACCTTGAATTCTTCATGTTCCTGAACAGTTTTCGCATTTTGGCAGAGTTCATCAGCAGAGCATCATTCTGCCTCCGCTGGCTGGTCTTCTTCCCATAGGGAATCCTGGTAGCATCTTTTCAGCAAGTAAGAAACACACCTGGCCGTCTACATGATGTAGAAGAAAGCATGATTCATCAGACCAGGCCACCTACTTCCACTGATACACGCTTTAGTTCTGATTCTCAAGCGCCCCTGTCGCTATTCACCTCTTGTCCTTCCTTAGTTGAATTTTGATAGGTACTAACCACTACATACTGGGAACACCCCACAAAACCTGCCTTTTTGGAATTGCTCTGACCCAGTTGTCTAGCAATCACAATTTGGCCCTTGTTAAAGTCACTCAGTTCCTTACACCTGCCCATTTTTTACTGCTTCCAACAAATCAACTTTAAGAACAGACTGCACTTACTGCCTATTATATCCTAGTCCTCGAAAAGTGGAATTGTCACAAGATAATGTTATTCATTTGACCGGTCAGTGATTTTAATTCTATATGCCCAAGATCAATACTCAGGGGCCAAAGCTGGTATCAGATGTTCAGACCACTACATAAGCTCTGCTATTTCCACATTATAGGGCTTTTCAGGCAAAAAGTATTGATGACCTATCATTAGGATCCCCGGTGATGAGCTGATCGCATGGCCCGCTGTTAGTGTAGCGGGTCGGTAGTGCATCATAGGGTATGGGAGAGGAAGTTTCCTACCTGGCTTCACTTCCAATTAAATCAATGGGAGCTGAAGCAGCTATTACACTTCCACGCTTGCCCCCGATGTCGGAAGTGTCAGAAGTATAATAGCCGGCTTCAGCTTCCATGGATTTAACTGGGAGTGAAGCCAGCTAGGGTACTTCCTCTCCCGTCCCCTATGGTGCACATCCATCTTGCTACACTGGCGGTGAGCATGGAATCAGCTGATTGCTGGGGATCCTGAGGATAGGTCATCAATAGTTTTTGCCAGGGAAACCCCGTTAAGCCACCCGATTATAAAAAGTGCTTTATGGCCTCCATTTATCTGGACCATTATACCATAACTGAGACTTAGAGGGAGAATTTATAGAATTTGCTTCCCCCAAATTCCCTACATGTAGCAGTAACAACTGTAATTGGTACTCAGTTCTTCCTAGTGATAAGAGCTCTATCACAGACTACATATTCATCTGTTTTATACATTACAGTAGAAAGCTTCATTGACGAACCTAGTTGGATAGACCCATCCTCATGAAACTGATAAGTGGACCAAACAAAAGTATCTATTTTTACACAGAACTTTAAAGTGCTGATTACTTTTAATAAGACTGTTCACACCCTTACTCATCTAGAGGTCGTTGGTGTCTCTAGAGGTTTTATATAAGTACGTTTTCTAAGGGTAAGTGGTATTGTTTACTTAAAGACATGCAGCGAATGTATTAGACTGGACTCACACGTGCCGCTGTTGGTGTAGTTTATTAAGTCAAAGCAGGAATAGAACCAAAAGTGAAGAGCTATCAGACTCCCCTTATCCTTTTCCATGCCTTCCTAGCTTTGACCCCAAAAACTGCATGTGTGATTCCACCCTTAGGGTCTGTTTTTATTGGAGCATGCAACTCTTGGATTTTTATAACAGGGAAAACTTTTAAGTATTCCTAGGGGTAAGTGAGATCTTGAAGAGCAGTACTTGACTACTTAAAGAGGACTTGTCAAGGGATGAAATCAGCGGGCTGGCTACATAGCTCTGTAGCTGCAGCCCCACTGACTCTATTCCATGGGCTTTTCTTGGGTCCAGCTCCCGAAGAGCTCTTGATTCATCAAGTGGGCGATCCTCGCCACTCATTCTCAATTGGTGACATTGGGCTGTCAATCAAAGCCTGTCCTGGGGAAGAGAGTTGAGTATGGGAAAAAAAGAGCCATGGAGCCAGTCCTGAACTTCAAGTTTCCCCTAAAGTTATTAGAATCAGTCAGCACAATTGATTTCTGAATTACACTGCCTTTCAATATTACATGTATGGTGAACTTTGCTGAGATTTATGGATACCTTTGAATGTAGATGCATAGGAATTAGCTGGACCCCCCAAATGTAGGAAACAAGTTAAAGGCTGCATGAATTAAATGCATATTTCTAATAAAGAGTCTTGACCCACCTATTTAGATTCATCAAGGAGAAGGGGGTTATCATCAGCCGACCACACTGTCTTGGATGCTATATAGCCTAGGGTGTGATAGGTCTACAATGTGGGTGATCTATGTAGTTCGAATTGACCATCTTCAGTGTGGTGAAAAGATGGTGGGTGAGAACATCTCCTCTGTTCTGTCTGTTTCATGTAAGCATTAATGACGGAGCAGCGGTAATCAGAATGTCAAGGATCTTATACCGGTATAATTATTTATGTGTTGAGGAAAGTGAAGATGAGTAATTACGTGTGAGATTTTATCTTCTACCAACATATTTTAAAAGAAGTGATATTTTTTGTGACTGTGCCTTTTGCATGGGAAAAAAAAGACATATCCTTGGATGCATTTTCCTGGATGTAACAATATACCGTATATTTACCATTTGCTATATTATAAATCATCAACAAAATTTTATAATGTGCTATGTACAATGAAATATATTCAATTAAAGAATAAATGCACCGTTTTGAATATATTGTATTTCTATACTGTGTGTATTTCTTGTTATTGACTGCAACAAGAAGTGCACCTAAATATTCGAATTAAAGATCACCAGTTGACTCCACATTAAAGGGAGCTTGTCAGCATTTCTGAGCACCTAAAACCGCCTACAGCTACAAAATACTGATGAAGCACTGATTCCAAAATGTATCTGTTTATCGTTACTGGGGGGGAAAAAAAGCTAGTGGTAGTAAAGGCGGCTCTTCTGTGGCTCAACGGTTAGGACTGTTGGCTTGCAGCACTGGGGTCCTAGGCTCAAATCCAACAGTATCTACATGGAATTTGTATGTTCCGCCTATGCTTTGTAACAATCACCTTTATTTATATAGCACATGCTTATTACAAAGCCCTTTACATCACTTGATATTTTCTGTACCCGTTGGCACACAACAGTCTAGCCACCTATTACTATGTTTTTGTAGTGTGAGAAAATAAAACCTACACAAACACAAGGAGAACGTACAAAGTCCTTGCAGATGTTACTTGTGGTCCGATTTAAACCTAGGACCCCAAAACTGCAAGGCGACAATCACTGAGCTTCCATTCTCCCTTCTGCCTCCTCCACTACCATGATTGGCTGGGATGAACCACCTGAGGTTTAGATTTGCTCAGAATCTTTTCCCCAAGTTCATCTCAAACCCCACAAGAGAACCTACCCCTCTTCATTCAGAAGGGACAAGCCACCTGAGGTTCAGTTTCTCCCAGAACCAAACTTTTAGCAAAGTTTGACCCGAAACAGGCTTTCACTGGTTTGGTTTGCTCAACACTAGTAAACAGCCTTTTAACATGTCACACACTGCATGCTAATGGAAGTTGATTGGCCTGTGGGTGGACTGAATCATTTGGAGTTTATTCGCTACCTGCTCCTGTCTGCCTCAGAGACATCATCCACAGGACAACCAAAATCTCACGCATGAGCAGGGCGATTATGGACCGGTGCATGCGCAGATAAAGAGATGAATCTGCCCACCTGAGGGCTATCTATGCATGTGTCGGTGTGTGATCTCCCTGCGCCACTGTGATATTTTGATGGTCCTGTGGATGACGTTGGAGACATTATCCACATCATAGAGAGGGTGGGTTATGCAACGAACTCGGGGCAGCAGAGATGGTCCGGCCTGCCCACCAGACTGTTTTACCACCATTATAGCATGCAGCATAAGTTTTAAAAGGTATGCTTTGTTTAGTAGCTATAACCAGATACCTTTTGGAATCAACTCTACATCAGTGTTCTGTAGCTGTAGGCGGTTTTCGGTGCTCCGAACTGTTTACATGTCCTCTTTAAGATCTAATTGTCTTGTACCCATAGATAAGATCCCTAGAGTTCTACTGAACTGAATTTACAACACTGATTACTACTGTGCTGTAAGTTTGGTTTATTAGAACTCTGGGGAGCTCAAGTCTTTTATATCTGCAATAGGTTAATTATGGGTACAACACACCCAAATAATTGAGGCCTCGGGCCAATGATCGAGAATCACAGGGTTGGAGGGTAAGGTCAATGTGCTGTCTTGAATGATAAAACTTAGCACCATAATGGGAACTGCCTCTTTGATCCTCGCTATGAGTCTTCTTGACTTCTATGTATGCTCCTGGTAGGGACATTGCCTAATTACTCAGCATATCTCAGCTTCCTGCGAGTGTGACATAGTGGAAAGCTTATGGTTATTTGTAGCCACATGCAGAATTTTAGCAGGGATTTTATGGGATAACTATAAAAACTTCTCAAACCTACAGCTATGAGAAGAATGGCTAGACGGTCTCACTCTAGAGATCAGTGGAAAGATGGTCATGCTTGTGTGTCGCTCTCCATTGACCTTTACGGAAAAAGTTGAACTTTGCTGTTTACTCCCATAGACTTCAATGGAGAGGGCTGCATGCAAGCACAGCCTCCACTCCACTGACCATCTTTATGGGGAAAGCGGCCAGCTTGAAGATGCTATTGGGGGTCATCCAAAAGGTAGGGGTGCTACAGTTGGCATCTGCTCATATCAAGCATTTATGGTATTTGAGGATATCCCAGACATGTTTATGATGGGAATACCCTTTTTCACTTCTTTCATTAAAATCCATCAAATATTAGAGCTGCACTGATGACATCTGTCTTGAATGGATGATCTTATCGCTAAGTTATATCGATCATCAATAAAGTCTTACATGGAGTTAAAGACACATTAAACTTCTGAGTATTTTCTGATTTCCCCATAAGCATGCAGACTTGTAATTCATATGCATCCAGATGTATCTGGTAAACGTATACAGCATGACAACATTTAGTATGATGAGAGTCGCTCATACCTGCCGTGTATTGGAAAGCACAGATACTACTACCTATATTACCAGTCTCTGGAACGGAATGATTGCCAATAGTACTGCCATTCCAAAGCAGAGCTTCTCATAGCTTTCACTCTCCTACGGTATAATGATATTGTTCTACTAAACTCTATACATTTTACAGAGACATCATGTACTTGGATATGACAAATAAAATAAATATATTTACCAGGATGCCTTAATTGTAGTTATTTCTCATAACCTAGATTTAAGTTCATAAACATAAAGTGTTTCTCTGCATTACTGAGGTTTGTTTCTCTTCCTACATACACTATCCTACCAAAAGTAATTTTTAACACCTGAGCAAGATTGAAACATAGTATTTATTTCCATATGTTAATACTTAGTGGGGCTTCTTTGACTCTAATGACACTGGATACCCTCCATGACATACTTTCTACTAACGTCTGATACACTTCAGCTGGTATTTCCCTCCATTCATCATGCAAACATCTGGTGGGTTCCCTCAAAGAAGTTGGACGCTCTTCATATTTCCTCACCTGACATTCCAGTTCATTCCTAAGATGTTCAGTAGGGTTCAGGTCGGGACTCTGTGTAGACCAGTCCAATCGTGCAACGTCCCTATCCTCCAACCAACATAAAAGAATGTTAGATTTGTGACGAGTCACGTTGTCCTGTTGGCAGTATGGCTCGCCATTGCCAGAGTATAACCATATTGTCAGCAGCACATTATTGTCTAAAATGTCATGGTACACCTCTGTGTTCATGGTTCTTGTCACTACAACCACAGGACCGAGACCATGCCACGTAAAACATCCGCAGACCATAATGGACCCCTGCTGTACACACTGAGGCAAAAGGAGTTCCCCAAGCATCATTGATACCCAGGTCCTTCCATCTGATTTAACCCCTTAACAACTGCCCCATCGGGAAACTACGTCCTCAGAAAGTGGGCTTTAATCCTAGAGGACGTGGTTTTATGCATCCTCTTTGGATTAATGCCCACTTGCCTGAGGACGTTACAGCTCCATGCTGTCGGTGCCCGCAGGTAGCCGACAGCATGGAGCTGTCATCCCAGGATCATCCCAGGATGCGGGCAGTCCCCCCGGGTATTGCGATCGGTGCTATCCAATGGATAGCGCCGATCGCAAAAAAGTAAACAAAACAGTGAAAAATGTAGATATTCAGCTGCCCTGATGGATCGGATCCATCAGGGCAGCTGAAAATACTCACCCGGCTTGTCGGCGGTGTCCCCCGGAGATCTGGTCCACCCAGACCCGCCGGCGGCCTTCTGCGCATGCGCGCCAGACGATGACGTCATGCGCAGAAGCCCGGGAGCCCCTAGCAAATTTTAAATCTCCTGGCTCCCAGCTCCTGAAGGTAGCCGGGAACCAGGAGGTGTTACCGGGGACCACTGTGAGCGGTCCCCGGGCCCGCGACCGCCGCTATCCATTGATAAAAGTTGATAAAGTAAAAAAAAAGTAAAGTTTCACCTTTCCTTATGGATCGGATCCATGAGGGGAGGTGAAAATACTCACCCCCAGTCCTCTGCGATGTCCCGGGACCTGAAATCCCCGTCTGCGCATGCGCGCCTGATGATTGACATCGGGCGCATGCACAGAGGGGCTCGAGCCCCGGGAAATTCAAATGTCACAAGGGACATGATCACTGTCATCCAATGGATGACAGTGATCATGTAAAGTAAAAAAAAAAAGTGCAAAAAGTAGAAAAATAAAATAATAAAAGGGGTAAAAAGTAAAAAAAAAAAAGTGCAAAAAGTAAAAAAAAAAAAGGTTAAAAAACTTTTAAAAAGTTTAAAAAAACTTGCGTTTCATCTCCCCCCATGGATCATATCCATGAGGGAGGATGAAATGACGTACCTAAGGCCCGCGGATTTATCCGTGGACCTTACCCCAGCTTCTGCGCACACGCCCGTCGCCAATATGGCAGGCGCATGCGCAAAAGCTGTGGTAATTTAAAATCTCCCTGCTCCTGGCTACAAAACGTAGTCGAGAGCCTGGAGATTTCACGGAGAGCCACAGTGAGCGGTTCCTGATCACGTGTTCGCCGTTATCCAATGGATAATGGCGATCACGTAAAAGTTAAAAAAAGGTGAAGGTTTATCTCCCCTCACCGATGCAATCGGTGAGAGGAGATGAAACTTTTTACTGGAGGCCTCCGTATTTGCACCCCGACGCAATCTTCTTCCGTGAACGTTCCCGGATTCTGCGCATGCGACCACCGGCAAAACACCAGACATATGCGCAGGAGTCGGGGAGCCCAAGAAATTTAAAATCTCCTTGCTTCAAGTGACCAACGGTCACCGAGAGCCTGGAGCAGTGACGGGTGGCCTCGTTGAGTGGTCCCCGGTCACGTGAAAAAAAGGTAGCGATCTACCATAGGCCGGTCTCACATGACCGGATAGGAATTATGGATTCCGCATGCGTCTGATCCGCCGTAATACGCAGATCAATCGCATTGGATTACACAATTCCGCTCACATTAGTGGGTCGGAATTTCATAATCCACTCGCAGAAAAGAGAACGCAGCAGGTCCTATTTTACCGCGGATATCCGCAACATAGAGCCTATTGTGCTCCATGGTCGCGGATATACCCGCAGCCCATACGCAACTACATTGTGTACGGGCTGCGGGTACCCGCGTCATCGCTAAGCGACGGTGCGGGAAATACAAACAAAAAAAAGTGTACTGCGCATGACCGCCTGTGTGAGTAGGCAGTTATGCACAGTACATTACGTGACCATACGCAGAGTCACAGCCGGGCTCACAGCTGGGATCCACTGCGGGCCTCCGCAAGTGGATTCCAACTACGGCTGCGTGAGCCCGGCGTTATTCAGACCGCTACCTGTATTACGCAGTTTACAAGAAGCCCCTAGGAACGCTCACCTTCCTGCAGTTCCTGGAGCAGCTTGTTGAGAGTCTTCTGTGTGAGACCACCGCACCTCATCAAGCTTACGAAGACTCACGAAACGCCACTTTTTATACCC
Source organism: Eleutherodactylus coqui (assembly GCF_035609145.1). Classification (NCBI taxonomy): domain Eukaryota; kingdom Metazoa; phylum Chordata; class Amphibia; order Anura; family Eleutherodactylidae; genus Eleutherodactylus; species Eleutherodactylus coqui. Next base: position 64,764,038 of record NC_089840.1, on the reverse strand, counting down.
CATACCCGCTACTGAGGTCACAAAATACCCCCAAAAAGCATGAGAGGACGTATACACGGTTTTATTGCCCCATGTACCCATCCCAACCAGCCTCCGTAATTACCCCTGTCTTTGGAAATATTACACAGTTCACATTATTACTTTTATCTAAGATTTGGGGAACGCCGAAAATGGTGGAGGGGGGGGGGGGATTTTTTTAAGGTGTCAATTTTTATTCCGTACAAGTGGGCAATGGGTCCTGGAATTTATTCAGTTGTGCCCTGCAATCCAACGGGTGTTCCCTCCTTTATAGGCCTTGCCATGTTTCCTGTAAGTAGATTAGGGCCACAATGGGTATGTTTTTGAACACGGGACAAATGGGGGTATCCATTTTGGGGTGAATGTCTTCATTCCTATGTACACTGTACAAAAAAAAACAGTTTTTAAATTTACAAAATTGACAAAAAAATTAAAATCGTAATTTTTTCCTTCTGCTTTGCTTAGATTTATTCAAATACTGTGGGGTCAAAATACGCAATACACCACTAGATGAATTCGTTAAGGGGTCTAGTTTTTAAAGTGGGGTCATTTGTGTGGATTCTTTATCGTTTTGGATGCTCAATGGCTCTATAAGTGGGCAATGGGGCCTGGAATTTATTCCATTGTACCCTGAAATCCAACGGGTGCTCCTTCCATTATAGGCCTAGCCATGTGTCCTTTAAGTAGATTAGGGCCACAAGGGGTATGGTTCTGAACACGGGACAAACAGGGGTATCAATTTTGGGGTAAAAGTCTTCATTCCTATGTGTGCTGTACAAAAAAACCTGTTTTTAAATTGATACAACTGCCAAAAAAATGCAAATTTTAATTTTTTTCCTACTGCTTTGCTTAAATTTATTCAAAAATTGTAGTGTAAAAATACACAGTACACCTCTAGATAAATTCGTTAGGGGGTCTAGTTTTCAAAATGGAATCATTTGTGGGGGTTATCTGTCGTTTTGGCCGCTCAAGGGCTCTACAAGTGGGCAATGGGGCCTAAATTACCTTCATGCTAAATTTCTGTTCTGAAAGCCCCCGACTACTCCTTTCATTTTGGGCCCCGTTGTGCATCCAGGCAAAAGATTAGGGCCACAATGGGTATGTCTCTGAACACAGGACAAACAGGGGTATCTATTTTGGGGTGCAAGTCTTCATTCATGTGTGTGCTGTACAAAAAAAACTTTTTAAAATGACAGAATTGCTCAAAAAACGAAAATCACAATTGTTTCCTTTTGCTTTGCTTCAATTCATTCAAAAACTGTGGGGTCAAAATGGGCAGTACACCCCTAGATAAATTCATTAAGGGGTCTAGTTTTCAAAATGGGGTCACTTGTGGGGGTTCTCTTTGGTTTTGGCCGCTCAAGAGCTCTACAAATGTGCTATGAGGCCTAAAACGCCTTCAAGGAAAATTTATGTTCTGAAAACCACAGACTACTCCTTTCGTTTTGGGTCCCGTTGTGCATCCAGATATAAGATTACACCCACAATGGGTATGTCTCTGAACACGGGACAAACAGGGGTATCCATTTTGGGGTGCAAGTCTTCATTCATGTGTGTGCTGTACAAAAAAAGCTGTTTTTAAAATGACAGAATTGACAAAAAAACGAAAATCACAATTTTTTCCTTTTGCTTGGCTTGAATTCATTCAAAAACTGTGGGGTCAAAATGGGCAGTACACCCCTAGATAAATTCGTTAAGGTGTCTAGTTTCCAAAATGGGGTCACTTGTGGGGGTTCTTTTTGGTTTTGGCCGCTCAAGAGCTCTACAAAAGTGCTATGGGGCCTAAAACGCCTTCAAGCAAAATTTATGTTCTGAAAGACACCGACTGCTCCTTTCATTTTGGGTCCCGTTGTGCATCCAAACATAAGATTAGGGCCAGAATGGGTATGTTTCTGAACACGGGAGAAACGGGGGTATCCATTTTGGGGTGTAAATCCTCATTTTCATGGGCTCTATAGGAAAAAAATATGTCTTTAAAATGACATATTTGCAAAAATATGAAATTTTATTTTTTCTCCTCTAAATCGAATTAATTCCTGAAAAAAACTGGTGGGGTCAAAATACTTATGACACCCCTCAGTGAATACATTAAGGGGTGTAGTTTTTAAAATGGGCTCATTTGTGGGGGTATCTATTATTCTGACACTTATGAGCCTTTGCAAACTTGGCTTGGTGCAGGAAAACAAAGTGTTCCTCAAAATGCTGAAAAGTAATGTTAAAATTGTACATCTTCTAAATGGTTAAAAAAACACAAAAGTTTTTCAAGTGTGCATTCAGAACAAAGTAAACAGATGGAAATATATATGTTATCAAAAATTTGTACAGTATGTTTGGACATATTTGAGATATTACGGTTGAAAATGTGAAAAAATGACAATTTTTTCAACATTTTTCCAATATTGGTACTTTTAATAAATATACACAAATTATATTGGTCTCTTTTTACAACCTAAATGAAGTACAACATGTGGCAAAAAAACAATGTCAGAATCACTTGGATATGTAAAGCCTTTACGGAGTTATGCTACGTTGAACGACGCATGTCAGATTTCCAAAATTTGGCTCCGTCACTAAGGCGCAAACAGGCTTCGTCACTAAGGGTTTAAAGATTGAATAGTGTGATTAGTCACTTCATAGAATGTTCATCCATAGCTCAACTCTCCAATTACGAGGCTCCTTGCACCATTGTAGATGGGCTGATGCATGTTCTTTAAGAGAACTCGCCAGAAGTTTTCAGGATGAATGGAGAGAAATATCACCTGAAGTATATTAGACATTAGTAAATAGTATGCCACGGAGAGTATCTGATATAATTAGGGCCAAAGTAGCCCCACTAAGTGTTAATATATGTAAATAAATACTACTTTTGATTCTTGCCCAGATATCCAATTACTTTTGGTAAGATAGCATACATGATAGATAATTTGCACCTAAAAGAATACTATAACAGAAATACAAACATAGATATGAAGGTTTTATGGTCCCTGAATAAGTGTAAAGAGATCATCAGGTCAGCAGTAGAGATGAGCGAGTGTACTCGCTAAGGCCTCATGTCCACGGGGAAAATCAGATCCGCTGCAGATTCTACATGTAGAATCTGCAGCGGGTCCCTCCTGCCCCGCGGACATGAGCGCCGAAAATAAGAATTTAAAAGTATTTACCATCCGGCGCGGGCGGAGAAGATCAGCTGTTCTTCACGGCCGGATCTTCATTTTCGGCCGGCGGATGAATTCCTGACGCCGGCGGCACGTCGCCGGCACGTCGCCGACGTGCCGCGCGCATGCGCCGGGCACATCCGCCGAGCCGAAGCAAGGAAGATGCGGCCGTGAGGAACAGCTGATCTTCTCCGCCCGCGCCGGATGGTAAATACTTTAAATTCCTATTTTAGGTCTCCCGCGGATCCGGACGGCTTCCATAGGCTTCAATAGAAGCCCGCGGGAGCCGTCCCCGCGGGAGACCCGCACGAAAATGGAGCATGGTCCGGATTTTTCCATGCTCCATTTTTTTTTAAATCCCTTTTATTGACGATCCGCGGGTATTTATCTACCCGCGGGTGGTCAATGCATCCCTATGGGATGCGGATCCGCATGCGGGAGATCCGCTGCGGATCTTAAATCATATTTTGCCCGTGGACATGAGCCCTAAGGCAAACTACTCGAGTGAGTAGTGCCTTATGCGAGTACCTGCCCACTCGTCTCAAAAGATTCCTGTGCCGGCTGGGGAGACCGGTGAGTCATGGGAGTGAGCAGGGGGGAGCGGGAGGGGGGGGGGAGAGAGTGAGAGAGAAATCTCCCCCCCCCCCCCCCCCCCCCCGTTCCTCCCCGCTCTCTCCCGCCGGCACCCAAATCTTTTGAGACGAGTGGGCAGGTACCCGCATAAGGCACTACTCGCTCGAGTATGTATATGTATGCATGCCTCTATGGATCCATTTCATTATGCCTTAATGAAGGACCCTGTGAGGTCTGAAAGCTTGCATTAACATCATGTATTTTTGTTAGCCATTAAAAAGTATCATATCCACAAGATTACTTGGTTTCTCTTGCTGGGAACAATCACACTTTGCTCTACTGGCTAACACCGGACCAAACCTTTTTTTCGTATAAACTTCTAAAATATGTCAGTGTGCTATCAGAGATTTTGATGGTTGGGGTTCCAGGTGCTGATACCTGCATTGATTGCTACTACAAATGGACAGAAGCAAACAACTGAGTGGAGGGAAGCAACTAAAGGCTCAGGTGCAGAAGTTCAGCTCCCCCCAGTCACTGTACCCGTACCCATATATAAAAAATTGTGCTGCATACAGCTGCAAAATAAATGTACATAAGTGATTTAGCCCCCTGGCATAAACATTCCAAGCATTTCCTGGACTACATGAAAAAACATTTATAGCCCCTTAGGTTGTCTTCATGTTTTTTGTTGTATTTTTGAACCACGATTTAAAAAAAAAAAAAACTGTTTTAAAAAGTTATTCTGTCGCTATGGTTCCAATAAAAACTACACCCTGTCACGCAAAAAAAAAAAGCCTTCACAGAGTTCAGTCCAAGGAAAAAATTAAAAAAAGGTTATGAGTCTTCGAATACAGTGATGCAAACAGGAAAAAATACATTAAAAAAGGGGCTTTATTGCACAAATGTGGGGAGACGTTAAGAAGAAAAAAGTAAAATATATATACTTTTCCTCCAAAAATAAGCCCTGCCCTAATTTTTTTTTGGGGGGGGGCTCAAAATATAAGCCCTCCTCTGAGAATAGGCCCTGGCAAATTGAAAAAAATATGAAAAATAAAATAAAAAAATACTCACCTAGTCGGCAACGTCTGAGTTTCTCGCACTGGTCCCGGGGCTGCGGCAGGCTGCTGTGTCCTCTGCACTGATACTAAACTCTCCTTTTGATGACGAGGCTTTAAATATCCCACCTCCAGCAAAGTGAGTGCTGTGATTGGATCGAGTGCCAGCCAATCAGAGCCGGAGCTCGATCATTCACAGCCATTTAGTGAATGACATCACTGAATGGTTGTGATTGGCCCATCGAGCGCCGGCTCGGATTGGCTGAGCTATGGCGCTCGTGAGCCAATCACAGCACTTGCTTGCTGGAGGCTGGGTATTCAAAGGCCCATCACCAGAAGGAGAGATCTGTGTGAACGCCGAGGACACTGCAGCCTGCCGCATTGCTGCCGGAGATCAGCAGCGCCAGGGACCCAGACGCTGCGGACTAGGTGAGTATAAGCCCCCCAAAGATAAGACACTGTGCCTCTTTTGGGGAAAAATTAATATAAGACAGTGCCTTATTTTCAGGGAAACATGGCACATATTATTGTGACAACTTTGGGGATGTTAGCTTATTGGACGGTTGCACACCAGTAAACAACACCCAGGCCAGGTATTTGGTACAAACTCAGTAAATTCGTTTATTATTGTCGTAAATCAATACCAGTCATAACAAAATCTTCACATTGTTGATGTTCGTCACAGTGTACATGAATATATACAAGTCCCTGGCCGTCTGGACGCTACATAACATAGGCTTTACATTAAACTAAGAGGCCTGATGCCTTAGCAAAACTCGAAGTCCATCACTTCATACCCATCAAGGATGCCAGTCTAAGGGCCATCCACCCTTGGCAGACTCATGGTTCTCTCAGGTAGCAGCAGGAGTTGCACACTAGCCCAGTGCTTGGTCTTCAATGGACCAGAATGGATACTGGGTGCAGATACTCATGAGCTTTTCTGTACTGTAGCCGCACTCATCCGGGTGTTGGCTGATTAATTAGGAAATAAACGTTCTGTGCTGGAGATTTTCCTCTCACAACCTGTTCTCAAGCCCCCTAGAGCCCACTTCTGGTACTGCATTTCTAATATATATCTATACATATATAATTTAGGTATTGTCATAATGGCACCACCCCAGGAATAAAACGTAATCCTGTCATTTATACCATATGATGTAAAACAAAAAAAACAGAATCGATGGGCTTTTTAACAAAATCCCATGCTCCACCCTTAAAAAATAATAATAGTTATATATTATATGTACCCCAAAATGGCACCATTAAAAAACACAGCAAATAAGAAGCCCCCTATGTCAATGAGAAAACTTTAAAAAGTTGAAAAGTGGAGATGAAAATCCCAAAATCTTGTTGCGTCCTTAGGTCCAAAATAGGCTGTGTCACTAAGGGGTTAAAGAAGACATTCTGCAACTTTTTCCCCATTTGATGTGAGTTTTCTGGTTCTTATCAATTGTAATACTGGTACTGACAGTGGAAGTCACGTCAGACGCCAGGAGCAGCGCGCTGAGGCAGAGGCATGAGCGGGGGGCAGAAGGGGACATCGGAGCAGCGCAGGAGCCGATACCGGCGCCCAGAGGCGACAGGAGTCCGAGGAAGAGCCGGCAGGAGGAGTGCAGAAGCGGACCAGAGCAGGTCCCAGCAGGTCCCGGAACAACAGCAGGAGAGCAGGTGGAGGAGCTGCAGGAGCCGATAATTATTTTCTCTGTGTGTGTGTGTGAATCTAAGTGTTTGTCTTCTGTGTATCTAGTATGTCCTGGTTGTGTTTTCTGCGTACCTAGTGTAAGTGTGTGTGTCTGTGGGTCTAAGTGTTTGTGAGGAGGGGGGAAAAAATTTGTTGTGTGAGCGGTTGAGCAGAGGGTAAGCGTCAATGTGTGAGCGGTTGCATGCAAGCGTCAGTGTGTGAGCGGTTGCGTGCAAGCGTCAAGCTGTGAGCGGTTGCGTGCAAGCGTCAGGGTGTGAGTGGTTGCGTGTGAGCGTCAGTGTGTGAGCGGTTGCGCAGAGGTGGCAGCGCGTGAGCGGTTGCGCGGAGGAGGCAGCGCGTGAGTGGTTGCGCAGAGGAGGCAGCGCGTGAGTGGTTGCGCAGAGGAGGCAGAGGGTGAGTGGTTGCGCAAAGGAGGCAGCATGTGAGTGGCAGCGTGTGAGCAGTTGCGCAGAGGCGACAGCGTGTGAGCGGAGTGTGAACAAGTCTATCTTCACTACTTCCACAAGTAAATTATAGATCCCCATTAGGATGAGCTCCATGCCTGGCAATATCATCCAGTGTGCTACTTGTGCAATGTATGCAGTTCTTGATCAACCGATCGAGGGTGCATACTGTTGCGCAAAATGCGTGCACGTCCAACATTTAGAAGCCCAAATCCTGGATCTAAATGGGCAACTGGCAACACTGAGAGCCATTGACATCATGGAAAGGAGTTTGCTGCTCACTGAGCAGGCACTCGCTGGGGTAGAGGCGGGGGCGGATGGTAGTACGGAAGAGCAGGGGGAGCAGGCAAGAAGCTGGGTGACAGAAAGAAAGAGGAATAGAGGGAAGAGAACCAGGGAGGCTAGTCCTGAACTGGCACAACCCAACAAGTTTGCAAAGTTGGCAGATGAGGGGGATGCCATTACAGAGCCAGCACCGCTGCAGCACGACATGCTCTCTGAACGCCAGGGGGATGACTGTTCTAGTGAGAAGGGGACGGGGAGCGTAGGGCAGGCTAGACAGGTCCTAGTGGTGGGGGACTCAATTATTAGGGGGACAGATAGAGCAATCTGCCATAAAGACCAGGATCGTCGAACAGTGTGTTGTCTTCCTGGCGTTCGAGTTCGACACATCGCGGATCGGATTGACAGATTACTGGGAGGGGCTGGTGAGGATCCAGCGGTCATGGTGCACCAATGAACAAATTAGCGGTCAATGGAGGGCCCTCAAAAATGATTTCAGGGACCTAGGGTTCAAGCTTAGGGCGAGGACCTCCAGGGTAGTTTTCTCGGAAATACTGCCTGCACCTAAGGCCACACTAGAAAGGCAGCAGGATCTTAGGGAGGTGAATAAGTGGCTCCGGAGTTGGTGTAAGAAGGAGGGATTTGGGTTCCTGGAGAACTGGGCTGACTTTGCTGTCGGCTACAGGCTTTACCGTAGGGATGGGCTGCATCTTAATGGGGAGGGTGCAGCTGTGCTGGGGAGAAGATGGCTAGAAGGCTGGAGGAGTGTTTAAACTAGGGACCGGGGGGGGAGGGCAAAAAGAGAAATAGTGGGGTAGTCAGTGTAGCTAGCGACCTGGGTCAAAGAAATGGGAATGGGGGTCGAGAGGGGGGGGGGTTAGTACAGTTAGAACTGTGAGGTCAGCCATTAGTACATATAGCAACAAAATGAATTTAAAGAACAAAAATAACGATATCAATTGTATGACCATAAATGCACGAAGTCTGATTGGTAAAGTGGGTGAGCTTGAAGCGAGAATGACTGATGAAAGTTATGATATAGTTGGAATAACGGAAACATGGCTTGATGATAAGTGCGATTGGGCGGCGAATTTACAGGGGTACAATCTCTTCAGAAGAAACCGAAGGAACCAGAAAGGGGGAGGGGTATGTCTGTACGTCAAATCGAACTTAAATCCAAGGCTACGGGAGGATATAGGTGTAGGAGACGAACAGGTGGAATCTCTGTGGGTAGAAATACAGGGAGGAAAAAATAACAAAATCCTGATAGGGGTTTTCTATAGACCACCAAAAGTAGCAGAAGAAACTGAAAACTTACTATTAAGGCAGACAGAAGTGGTGTCAAACCGCAATGAAGTAATTATCATGGGGGACTTTAATTATCCATATATAACATGGGAGAACGAAACTTGCAAATCTCATAGGGGTGATAAGTTTTTGAGAGTAATTAAAGATAATTATCTGAACCAACTTGTGCAGGAACCAACAAGAGGGAGAGCCATTCTGGACCTAGTACTAACTAACAAACCGGACTGAATAAAGGGGGTACAGGTTGAGGGGCACTTGGGGAACAGTGACCACAATATAATCAACTTCCAGCTGTCAATCAATAGGAAGCCTTATCAGGGAGTGACAAAAAAACTAAACTTTAGTAAAGCAAAATTTGATGAGCTTAGAACTACTATCGGTAACATTAAATGGGACAACATCCTCAAAAATATCAGTACAGAGGACAAATGGGAAAAGTTTAAAAGGATCCTAATCACCTCATGTGGGCAGTTCATTCCCTTCAAAAATAAATGAATCTCAACTAAAAGGAAACCAATGTGGCTCGACAAGACGGTAAGGGAGGCAATAAATGAAAAAAAGAAAGCGTTCAAACTACTAAAGCAACAAGGCAGCGAAGAAGCGCTAAAATTGTACAGGGAAAAAAATAAAATATGCAAAGAAAGGATCAAAATTGCCAAGGAGGAGGCGGAAAGACTGATCGCCAAAGAGAGCAAAAACAACCCGAAACTATTTTTCAACCAGAGAGCACTGGCCCTTTAACAAATAATGCAGGGGATATCATTAAAGATGATGGAGGGAAGGCAAATCTATTAAATAGTTTATTTTCAAGCGTATTCACAAACGAAAAGGAAATGCCACACGAGATACAGGGGAATAAAATAAACCCCTCGCAAAATGTCTACCTAACGCAAGAGGAAGTGCGGAACTGATTAAAGAAGATTAAAATCAATAAATCGCCAGGCCCAGATGGAATACACCCAAGGGTACTAAGAGAACTAAGTGATGAGATAGCTAGGCCGCTATACCTAATATTTCTAGACACTATCAAGACCGGTGTTGTACCATTGGATTGGCACATTGCCAACGTGGTTCCAATTTACAAAAAGGGGACCAAAAGTGAGCCTGGTAACTACAGGCCGGTAAGTCTCACTTCAGTAACAGGAAAAATTTTCGAGGGGATTCTGAGACGCCATTGATGAGCACCTCAAGGAGAACGAGGGAATAACTCCTCACCAGCATGGATTCATGAAGGGTCGATCATGTCAGACAAATCTGATCAGTTTGTACGATGAAGTAAGCTCTAGGCTGGACCTGGGAGAATCTATTGATCTCGTATATCTGGACTCCTCTAAAGCATTCGACACCGTGCCACATAATAGGCTAATATTAGAGATGAGCGAGCATACTCGTCCGAGCTTGATGCAGGGAGTATTAGGGTGCTCAAGATGCTCGTTACTCGAGACGAGCACCACGCGGTACTTGTCTCGATTAAACGAGCACTGACCATTGAATTCAATGGAGCCAGCAATACAGCCGGCTCCATTGAAAGCAATGGGCTGCCGGCGAGCGCGTGATGAATTTTCGGGAAGGGCTTAAAAATATAAGCCCTTCCCTGAAATTCATCCAGAAATGTGTAAAAAGTAAAAAAAAAAAAAATACTCACCTTGTCCCGGCAGATGGAGTTCAGCCGCGGCCGGCCGGCAGTTCTCCTGAACTGCTGTGAGTAGTATTCAGCAGCCGGGGATTTAAAAAACCTGTCATTCAGCTGAGAGCTGCCCCTGATTGGTCCCTGCGCTGAGCCAATCAGAGGCAGCATTCACTCACCCATTCATGAATGGGTGAGTGAGTGCTGCCTCTGATTGGTGAGGCTGTGACCAATCAGAGGCAGCTCATTCAGCAGGCGGGGATTTTAAATCCCCACCTGCTGAATACTACAGAAAGCAGTTCAGGAGAACTGCCGGCCAGACGCGGCTGAACTCCGGCTGCAGTGGAAAGGTGAGTATACATTTTTTTTAATTTTTACACATTTTAGGATGATTTTCAGGTAAGGGCTTATATTTTTAAGCCCTTCCCGAAAATTCATCCCACGCTCGCCGGCAGCCCATTGCTTTCAATGGAGCCGGCTGTATTGCTGGCTCCATTGAATTCAATGGGCTAACATCATAAAGAACGATCTTTATGCTGACAGTGCGAGGGGGGGGAGGGGGGGCTCACTTTTGCCAGTATTGTGGCTTAATAGTGAGACCTCGGAGCCCGAAATGCAGCCCTGCATGTTGCTCCTCGCCTGCCCTATCCATTTCTGTGTTTTTTACATGACTTTGGTGATTTGCTAAGGTTTTCACAAATGAAAACCTTAGCGGAGCACCAGTCATATACAAAAATGCTCGAGTCACCCATTGACTTCAATGGGGTTCGTTACTCGAAACGAACTCTCGAGCATCACTGAAAGTTCGACTCGAGTAACAAGCACTCAAGCATTTTGCTGCTCGCTCATCTCTAGCTAATATACAAAATGAGACAGCTCGGATTGGGTGAAAACATGTGTAATTAGGTAAAGAATTGGCTCAATGATAGAAAGCAGAGGGTGGTAATAAATGGTTCGTACTCTGATTGGACCACCGTCGCTAGCGGGGTGCCACAGGGTTCAGTATTAGGCCCCACTCTGTTCAATATATTTATCAACGACCTGATAGAGGGGCTGCACAGCAAAATATCAATATTTGCAGATGACACAAAATTATACAATATAATCAATTCCACGGAGGACAATGTGCGGCTACAAACAGACCTGGATAAGCTGAGGGCTTGGGTAGGAAAATGGCAAATGAAGTTCAATGTTGATAACTGTAAGGTCATGCACATGGGTAGCAAAAATGGATGTTACCAATATACACTTAATGGGGCACTGCTAGGGAAAAGTGATATGGAAAAAAACCTGGGGGTACTAGTGGATTGTAGACTAAACTGGAGTCACCAATGCCAATCAGCTGCTGCAAAGGCAAATAAAGTTTTGGGATGCATTAAAAGAGGTATAGGGGCGAAGGACGAGAACATTATCCTTCCATTATATAAGGCACTTGTCAGGCCTCACATGGAATACTGCGCACAGTTCTGCTCACCGGTGCTCAGGAAAGATGTTACGGTATTGGAGGGGGTTCAAAGAAGAGCAACTAAGCTAGTACATGGAATGACGGGACTGGAATACCCAGAGAGGCTATCCAAATTGGGACTATTTACTCTATAAAAAAGAAGGTTAAGGGGCGACCAAATAACCATGTATAAATACATGAGGGGACAACACATGGATCTCTCCCGCGATCTGTTTACTCCCAGGACTGCAACGGTAACAAGAGGGCATCCGCTACGTTTAGAGGAAAGCAGGTTTCATCACCAACATAGAAATGGGTTTTTTACTGTTAGAGCAGTTAGACTTTGGAACTCTCTGCCTGAGGAAGTGGTGATGGCAAAATCCTTAGAGGAGTTTAAAAGGGGACTTGATGTCTTTCTGGAGAGGAAGGATATTATAGGCTATAAATCTAAGGTTATTTGTTAATCCGGGTACACAGGCAGGTAGGAACTATTAGGGGTTGATCCAGGGATTAGTCTGATTGCCATTAGGAGTCGGGAAGGAATTTTTTCCCCAAAAGGGCTAATTGGCTTCTGCTCTTGGGGTTTTTTGCCTTCCTCTGGATCAACAAAACAGGAGGATAAACAGGCTGGACTAGATGGACATTGTCTTCATTCAGCCTTACGAACTATGTTACTATGTAATTGTTATTTCCATTCCTCTTGCATCGTCCTTTCCTGCCACCTTGTGGTCACATAGTGCAGCTCATTCATAGACCTAGTTGAGTAGTTTCTGTAGATTTCTTTAGACACTAAGGCCTATGTACCATTGTAGTATACTACTTACCACAGTTAGCTAAATGCATCACATGAAAATGAACCTACAGAGTGTAAAGTAAACCAAAGACTGACCCCTGAAGGAGCTGAACGGATAGAAACAAGCAGTTCAGCCTGCAGCTATAGTCATTTGTAGGATACATTTTGTGGTATACTTTGTGGGGGAACATCCTGGGGGTGTATTGGAGTCGGGATAAGACAAGACAGATTTCAGCCAATGAACTAATAGACTAAAAAAATATATATTTTTAAAAATTACTAATTATGATAAAGATAGCAGAAGTGATATTTCCTACAGACTACAAATACATCCACTCTATGCAATGAAATACTTCTGATGCCTCAAGTGAGGGAATTGAGCGGTCACCTTATTTCAGAGAAACAAGTGATACCGCAGATTATTGCCAACCGATTTATATGGCGTAAAACCACATTGCTCATTATGATCATTAACCTTATTAAGCCTTGTTCACTGAACCTTTGGCAGCAATTTAAAGGGTTTTTACTGAAACTGAGGCTTCATTCCTACAAGCATATATATCAGACGCCGTTTTCACGGCCACCTGATATACGCTACCATGGGGCGTAAAAGCTTGTGAATGGGCGCACAACTCTAATGTTCGTGTGTCCGTTCAGATGGCATGGGCCCTGGCACATATACACCGCGGCTGCCATGCTATTGCTCTTCCCTCCCCCTTGCCAGCTCAACGAAATTTCTGCCCCCTGCTGTCTGATTGCAATGGAAGGGGGTGGTGAGGGGGCAGAGCTAAGTGTTACCCCATCCCGCCTCCTCCCATTGCTGGCTGTGAACAAGGGATGGGGATGGGGCTGTAGTTTAGTTTTACCCCCATCCTGCCCCCTCCCATTGCAATCAGCCGGAGGGGAGGAGAGAAAAGGCAGGGAGTTTAGCAGTCACGCTGCTAAACTCCCTCCTTACTCTCTTCTCCGCCTGCTGTCATTGGCTCCCTTAGGAGCTAATGCAGTGGCCGACATATTCGGGCCCAAAAGATAGTTCCAGGACTATCTTTTGGGCCTGACATGAAAACGCCTGGCGCTATATTGGCCGGTCGGCTCTTTTATGTCACAGAATACAGCCATGTGATCTGATGCATTGGAATAGAATGCACCAGATCACAGCATATATCAGCCGACCGTGAAAACGGCAGGCCGATATACGCTCATGGGAAAGAGGGCTAAGGCCCAATGTTTGCGGGCGGGTTTGATTTGCGGAATACGCGTGGGGCACCTGAACAGAAGATCAGCAAATCAAGCCGCCCATAGGGAAACATGGGAGTACACAAATTAATTAAAGTATGCGGATTTGTTTTGCGGACCTTTTGGTTTGGAAAACAAATCGCAGTGTGCTCCATATTGCTGCAGTTCCTCCACAGACGGCTTCAATTGCAGTCAATGGAAGCTGTCCGCTGCATGGCACACCTGCAGCTGATACTGTGGTGATGCCAAGGATCCCATGAGAAAGCAGGAGATATAAAAAAAGCAAAACTGTACTGCACATGTCCAACGGCGAGCCGTGAGGACTATGCACAGTACAACAAACCCAGAAGTGGAGACGTCACAGATAGGAGAATACAGGTATGCAGGGCTCACCGGCCGCGGCCAGGGTTGGATTCTGTGCAGGAACAGCATCTGACAGGTGATGTTACCAGGTCTTCTGGTCTGGTGGTATCCCGTAAATGTGTCACATGGGCTTGTAATTTAGAAGCCCCGGTACGTTTACAGAACACCACTGAAGGCGTTCCTGATGGAGCCTTCTAATCAACCACATGACTCCACCCGCAACCCCCAGTGCCACCAATGCCTTATTACTCGTAAAGCCCTAAAGAACTCTTATACTCATAGAGAATGTCTCCGAAGAAGTCACTCTGTGATGTCCTTAACCTCCAGACTTATTAGGTTATAGAGGTTGCGGAGGAGAGACTGGCGACAGTGGTAAGCCGTTCTTGCTTTGTCATATCAGGTTCACTCTCTGTACTGCAGTTGAAGCTGGTGTTCTCTTCTTCTGTTCAAGCTGTACTGACTCTCCGATGTGTCGTGCTGATCATAGGAGCCAAATCATGGATAAAATATGAAGGGGGGGACAAACACAAACAACGTTACCATACATGCTATCAGACTTCTAAGTATGGGTGGCATTACTAGTAACTGTGGCATGGATGGGGACATTGCGTGCAAGTTTGAAAAATAAAGCCAGGTGGTGGGAAATAGAGAAGTCAAAGTTGTCTAAGTGTCAAATTCTGTAGAGACAAGTTATGATTGCAAGGAATCATCCTGATGGTCTAGTCGGTGGGCAAGGAAAATGGTCTAGTCAGTTGGCAAGGAAATTGGGGGCTGGTCATAAATTAGCAGAAGAAGAAAAATAAGGGCTGAAGACTAATTGACAGATTATTGCTGAAGTTCAAACTAACTTGGACTGAAACTAACTTTTTGCTGGAATTTGGCAAACCGGCCCAATCGAACTTCTCAAAAATTCGCTCAATACTACTGGTCAACCAAATATTTATTTGGCCAACAGCTATTACTCCCAACTTTGCATACATATGTATGCTCGGCTTTGCTAAGTGTTTATGTGTCATCAATAGGTAGAGGGAGTAAGCTGCTGTGTCAGGCATGTCTGGTGGCAGCTTATCTCCCTTGAGAACAAAAGGATTAAAGGGGTTGTCCCGAGGCAGCAAGTGGGTCTATACACTTCTGTATGGCCATAATAATGCACTTTGTAATGTACATTGTGCATTAATTATGAGCCATACAGAAGTTATAAAAAGTTTTTTACTTACCTGCTCCGTTGCTAGCGTCCTCGTCTCCATGGTGCCGACTAATTTTTGGCCTCCGATGGCCAAATTAGCCGCGCTTGCGCAGTCCGGGTCTTCAGCAGTCTTCTATGGAGCCGCTCGTGCCAGAGAGCGGCTCCGTGTAGCTCCGCCCCGTCACGTGCCGATTCCAGCCAATCAGGAGGCTGGAATCGGCAGTGGACCGCACAGAAGAGCTGCGGTCCACGGAGGCAGAGGATCCCGGCGGCCATCTTCACAGGTAAGTATAGAAGTCACCGGAGCGCGGGGATTAAGGTAAGCGCTCCGGTGAGCTTTCTGTACGTCCCTGCATCGGGGTTGTCTCGCGCCGAACGGGGGGGGGGTTGAAAAAAAAAAAAACCCGTTTCGGCGCGGGACAACCCCTTTAAGCATGTTAAAATCCACCAACCGACCCTTTCTCCGGACAGCAGATAAGGGGGAAAAGTTGGGAGCCAACGTACACATTATATTATCAGTGGATTCAACCACCATTAATCATGTGTATGACCATCTTAAAGAGGTTGTGCCAAGTTTGATCGTTATCCCCATTCACAGGACTGAGAATGACTTTCAGATTGGGGGTCTAAGTAGTTGGATCTGTACCATGAATTCTGAGAACGCAGGTCCCAAAGGTCTCCAAATGAATGAAGTAATGGTTAAGCATTAGAGATGAGCGAGCACCAAAATGCTGGGGTGCTTTCCGCAATGCTCGATAGTTCATTTCGAGTAACGAACCCCATTGAAGTCAATGGGCGACTCTAGCATTTTTGTATATCAGCCATGCTCCGCTAAGGTTCTCATTTGTGGAAATCTGGAAAACCCAAGAAAGTGATGGAAACGACACAGAAACGGATAGGGCAGGCGAGGGGTAATATGCTGTGCTGCATCTCAGGTTCCCAGGTCCCACTATTAAGCCACAATAGCGGCAGGAGTGGGCCCCCCCCCTAACAATTTTTACTTCGGACAAACTCTCATTAGCATGGCATACCTTAGCTAAGCACCACACTACCTCCAACAAAGCACAATCACTGCCTGCATGACACTCCGCTGCCACTTCTCCTGGGTTATATACAGCCCAACACCCCGCACGACCCTGCATTCGCAGCGCACGCAAAAGTGTCCCTGCGCAGCCTTCAGCTGCCCTCATGCCACACGCTCACTTCGTAGCCACACTGAGCTCCCGCCCCCTCTCCGCCCCTTGCCACTATTTGCAATAGGAGGGGGCGAGATGGGGGCAGAGCTAAGTCCCGGAGCTTAGCTCTGCCCCTTCCATTGCAAATAGTGGCGCAGGGCGGGGAAGGGGCAGGAGCTCAGTTCCTGCTCCTGCCTCTTCCATCCTCCCCCCCTGCAGACAAGGACACCGTATATCGGCTCGGCGTGAAAACAGAAACTTCATGGACCTCATTATGAGGTATGGGGTTCTGTCAATCATGGATCTTGTAAAGTGTTGCAGCGTCCCGTAGGGTGACTCCGGACACATGGCATATGCTGAGAAGCTGGGAGGGCAAGATGCTGGCTTGTTACAGCAGTACTTACCATGCTCTCTCCAAGAGGGACGCATGCAGCCAAGGCCAGGGCAGCGCTGTGCCTCTTGCGAACGCCCCTAGGATAGGGATGCCCATTAGATGGTGGAACAGGGATTGTGGTTGTCACGGGTGACACCACTGTTCTGGTTTCCCTTGGAATCGGTATCGGTGGGGCAATAAACGAGCCACAGACAGGAGTATAGTACCTGAGGTCCCTAGGAACAGTCAGGGCCTGGAATAACTTTACTTGAATGAACACTCCAACGTTACAAGGCATAAATAGACAGTACTCCAAGTGCAGAATCAGGGATATATCTATATATACAGACAGACTTGAAGATGAGTACCTTCACATAGCCATGCCAGACTTCAAGACGCTTATGTGTGACAATTGAAGACGCGCACCTCCATCCAGTGGTCCCAGACTTCAGAACCCTTGGGTGTGAACAATTGAGTAGAAGAGTACCTCTGCACTGGGCCTTGTGTAGGAAAGCCTTAGGATTGGCACACTCTCTCGCTCTCTCTGGGGGCTCACTTGCTGATCATGCTGATCCTTGCGTTTGGGAAATCTCTCCTCCTCTTCCATCTTCAACACATGAGGACTGAAGGTGCCCTCATATGCCTCTGTGCTTTGCTCTCTCAGCTCCAGAAGATGAAACAACTACAACAACTACCCTTTTCCTGCTCTCATTCACTCATACCCACAGCCTCTCTCACACCACGTGAAAGGACACAAACCGAGACACCCTCAGACTGTCAGCTCACACCCCGCAGACATCAACCTCTCACCTGTAGCTGTGCAACACACACAACAGAACAACAAGACAGCCCAGCAAACAACAAGAAATACATGTACGACACCATGGATTGGGCCATGAAAGCATGCCTTGGTCCACTATAGTTCCACCCTACTTGAAAATAAGCCGACCCCAGCGCCTCCAAAGCAAAGTATATGAATCTGGAGTTGTCTCATCTTCAGTGTGGGACTTCCAGTTCACTTGAGAGGCCTCTGCGCAATCACAAAGTGTGCAAGGCGAAACCTATAAACACATCTCCTACCCCTGGTTACCTATGTGAAGGATTAACCCACTCCGGGTTTACTGAGACTACAAGAAGTGTCATTTCTGAGTATGGCTTTTTGTTTATGACAGCATGTAAGGAATATAACTTGCAAGTACAGTACATTTAGAATTACTACTAGGCTGAACAGAATTCAGGAACACTTCTCTCCAAAGACTAAAGAACTGAGATAAGTGAAATGATCATACTTTCTCTATTGAGGATAAAACACACTGTAACTGCCACAAAAATTAGAAAGGGCGACTGGCAGGAAAAACAAGAGACTAGTGGAATGACCATCACTCTCCCTGAACAAAGTAGAACAAGGTGAAAGGAAGGCCCCACCTGCTGGGACAGACCAGACAGGCAGCTAGCACTGAAACGCGACATGGGGGACACAGAAAACCTCCAGTCACACACATAAATCATACATACCATACACGCGGCTTCATGCACACAGTGGCAGATCTAAACTACATATTTCTAAATTAGCATATCTATATATTTTACTTTGGATATGAATATATTACCTTTAAGACTAAGCATAAACATTTACTTTACTGAGAGCAGAGAAATAAGCATGATTACGTAACTTCCATCTGCACATTACTTAAACGTTGCATAACAATAAGAACAATGAACTTTTCAATATGAAACAGCATAAACTATGAAAAGGAAAAAAACTTTGAGTCTTTTCAAAAGAGGGGCTTAATTGGGGATCAGGAACAATGTCTCTTACATAAAGAGTCTCTTATGCACAGAGTTCAACATGGCTCTCACGCCGCCGGATCACCTGGGTCACACAGATTGCATCATCATCTGAGCCAGAGGTCCAGCCAGTGGGAAACAACGTACTTTCCCAGGAATGGACTCCCAGGGAGGCCAATGATGAGGGGCTGACAGGGTCCCGAATACAACACCTCTCAGTCCGGGGTGGTGTAGCCGCACAGGGTGGTTGATATCCTTCAAAACCCACTGGACAGGTGTGTGGAGGACGCAGCTCCCTCTACAGGTGGAAATGTTCCCGTGTGCTGAAGTAAACTTGCACCCCAGGCTCCTCACAATCCCTTGGGAAAGAATGCAACCCTGTGAGTATCAGAGAGCGGGCCAACCTGTTGGCCCGATGGATCACAATCCAGGGAAGAAGCGGTTCCTCTTCACTGTACAGCATCAGCCGTGCACCGGTCTTTGCTGTATGATATTTGTGGACGGGACTGCAGGGATGAATACTGGACGTGCTCGCCCGATTAACAGTTCTCCGGGGCCTAGCTGCCTGGAGGGGTCCAGGTGAAGCCACCACTTTTCTTTAACCGGAGCCTCTTGTTCAGCCAGAGGTGATGCCATGGGGGTATTTGCAGTGTCCAGCTGCAGGGGGTCCTCTGGATCGTCCCAATATAATTGTGGCCTAGGCGGTGGGTAACCAGCAGCCACACCAGCGATTAAATGGTTGGTGGGGGTTGCTGAATGCAACATCTCGGCTCTGCGAGGTCTGCAGAAATCCTGTTTTCTGGCGTCTGCAGTGGCAGGTTACTCCTCCCCCTTGGAGTTGTTGAAAGTCTCTTTGGTGGGGTGGGTCCTCCTCCTTACTTTGTGCCTGGACAGGGTGCGTTTTTTTTGCACCAAATACTTGGCAGGAGACTTTTGGTGGGAATGAGTGAGCCAGAGAGGAGCTTTGGCGGTTGAGCACCATTTTGAATAGTCATGGTCGGAACATGCAGTTCAAACATTTGTAAATTGTTAGGACATTTTTTCTTTTTAGGTAGTACCTCTGCATTACTGCAGGCATAACTGTGTCACACAGAAGATTCAGCCCTGTTCCTAGTAACGCCAAGAAGGAGTAGGCTGCAGCATTCTATAGGGTGACCCCGGTCACATGGCATATGCTGAAGAGCTGGGAGGGCAAAATGCTGGCTGGTAATGGCGACACTTACCACGCTCCCTCCGGAAGGGACGCATGCAGCCAAGGCCAGGGCAGCATTGGGCCTCTTCCGGATACTCCTAGGATAGGGATGCCCAATTAATGGTGGAACAGGGATTGTGGTTGTCACGGATGATGCCACCGTTTGGGTCCCCCTCGGCATAAACATTGGGAGGGGGGCAATAAATGAGCCACAAACAGGAGTATAGTACCTCAGGTCCCCAGGAACAGTCAGGTCCTGAAATAACTTTACTTGAATAAACACCCCAACGTTACAAGGCATAAAAAGGCAGTACTCCAAGTGCAGGAAGAATCAGGAATATCTCTATATATACAGACAGACTTGAAGATGAGTAGCTTCACACAGCAACCCCAGACTTCAAGACGCTTGTGTATGTGATGATTGTAGATGCGTACCTCCACCCAGTGGTCCCAGACTTCAGGACCCTTGGGTGTGAACAACTGAGTAGAAGAGTACCTCTGCACTGGGCCTTGTGTAGGAAAGCCTTAGGACTGGCTCACGCTCACTCTCTCTCTCTCTCTCTCTTGGGCTTACTTACTGATCATGCTGATCCTAGCATTCAGGAAATCTCTCCTCCTCTTCTATCTTCAACACATGAGGACTGAAGGTGCCTTCATATATCTCTGAGCTTTGCTCTCTCAGCTCCAGAAGACGGAAGAACTACAACTACCCTTTTCCCGCTCTCAATCACTCACACCCACAGCCTCTCTCATACCACATGACAGGACACAAACCGAGACACCCACAGACAGTCAGCTCACACCCCGCAGACATCAACCTCTCACCCGCTGCAGCTGTACAACACACACACAACAAGACTGCCCCGCACCGAGCATCCACACAAGAAAGCATGCACTGGGCCACTACAGTGTAACTAAATGTTTTATAAACTTCTAAAATATATCATAGTGCGCTGTCAGAAATTTGGCTTGGGGTTCCAGGTGCTGATACCTCCATCAATTGCTACCACAAATGCACAGAAGCATACAACAGAGTGTAGGACAGCAACTAAAGGCTCAGGGGCCCGGGTGCAAAAGTCCAGCTCCGCCCATCACTCTACCGGTATCCATATCCAAACCATGTTGCATACAGCTGCAAAACAACTTTACATACATAATCTAGCCACTTGGCATAAGCTTTCTAAACATGACTCATTTTCTGGACTACATGAAAATATGTTTGCAGCCCCTTGGGCAAACTTCACATGGGCAAGCGCGATATACGGCTGTGAATCCCGCCCCTATATCGCACTCCCTACCATGTGAAATCCCCAAGGATGTGAGGCATATGTGAAAATACGCTGGCATCACTTTGCGGGTGAAAGCTTGCAGAGTTTCTCCCATTGTTTTCAATGGGAGACCTCACATCGCGTGCACTGAGCACATGATGTGATGCTGCCAACAGCCCCATTGAAAGCAATGGGCAGTATGATGCGAGAGTACACACAAGATAGAATATGCGCGATTTGTTTCCAACATCACATCATGGTGCCATTGTGGAAAGCATCGCTCATGTGTATGACCCCATTCAAAAGAAAGAAGCTCATATTTGTACGTGATCTGCACATCTCACAACGCACAAGTCTCGTGCGATTTTGACGCCCGTGTGATGGCGGCCTTTAGGCTGTGTTCATATTTTTTGGTTGCATTTTTAAGCAACAATTAAAAAACGCATGCGTTTTTAAGAAACTGCATACACTATTAAAAACTGCATGTGGATTTAAACAAAACGTGGGTTTTTTGTTGTTTTTTTTTTAAACCACATGCAGTTTTTTTAATGCTTTTTTTAATTGTGTGTAAAGTTTGCAATCATGTACAGGTGATACCCAGGTTATACCAGCATGCTCCATATCACTGTATACAAGAGATGTACATCCCCCTGTATAGAGTGATATAGACCATGCTGGTATAACCTGGATATCTCCTGTATACAATTATATGTACAGCTGGTATAACTTATACCAGCTATACATATATGATTACATGCAGGACATAGCTCAGACATACCACATGCTCCACTCCACTCTTCCACTATCAGACATCACTGACCGGACCAACCACGTGGCCGGCAGTGCACTGTTGTGACCAATCACAACTGCAGTCTCTCAGTGGAAGGGAGGACCATATGCCGGGAGAGTCTGTAGCCTGTAATCAGCTGCCGGCTGCCCCTGTCTGGGTGTCATTTGGAGCCACCCCTTGTCAGTTAGACAGCTTATGGTGGGGGCCACGTAGGCTTCCCCCTAGCGGAGAGTCCTGGTCACAATTGTGATCCCTAGTGGTACGCTAGTGACCAAGGCCATTTTCACACGGCCCAGAAGTCGCACCAGATTTGTGCATTGCGAGACACATAAGTCTCGCGTGAATATGAACCCCATTCTTTTGAATACACAGGCGATTGAGATGCAGGAAACAAGTCGTGGCACGTCCTATCTTTGGGCGTGCCCTTGAATCACACTGCCCATTGTGTTCAATGGGGCTGGCGGCAGCATGCTTGGTGGACGCGAGGTCTTCCCATTGAAAACAATAGGAGACACTTCGTGATCCTCCTTTGTGGCAGAGGATCGCTACTTCCACAAAGTAATGCGAGGCGGTTTTGATATGAAAACGCCTCGCATCCTGGGCAAATCGCATGTTGGCGAGTGCGATATCAGGCCGTAATTAGCAATTGCCCATGTAAAGTTGGCCTGAGTGCTGTGGCTATTTGGCTAGTATTGGTGAGTGGTGTACAGACTCTATAAACTTTCTAAGGAGCCAGTATATTGCTACAAGGAAAACCAGACACAACCGAATGGGCACAGCACTCACTTTTGATCGTTCTTATTAGTGATCGGTGGAGGTCTCAGCACCCGGACGCCTACCAATCAAAAGTTGTTAAAGCATCTATTTACACTTTAAGAATGGATGCCAGAGGACTAACAACAGCCCGAGTTCCATCATAACCAGTTATTTATGTTTATTGCTCTGTCATGATCAGCTTTATCACAAACTGATATATATTTTATACATTATATATATGCTCCAGGGCGTTTATGTACATCCTGGGTGGGAAAGAGTTACTGCAAAAAGTAATGTATAATGAAGCCCTATGGATGGTGTGGGCTCAGTAGTTAAGCCCGTGCCATCCGCAGCAGAAGTTGGCTGTGACGGATAGCCTGCTTCCTGCTGTAACAGCGGGGATCAGTGAGAACACCAATCACCGCTGCTAACCCCTTAAATGCCACGATCACTGTTGATCATGGAGTCTAGAAGGTTAGCAGAGAAACGGCGCTCCTTCAGTGATATCATTTGCCCTCCGCTATGAAATCATGTTTTGCCAAATCAATAGCGTCTAGGCCTGCCATGACCAGTGATAGGAAGAAACAGTGATAGAAGTACTGCAGTGTATTATCTGTGTGATCTTGAGATCGCAGGTTCAAGTCCCTTAGAGGGACATATAAAAAAGAATGTAAAAGAAATAGTCCCAGAAAATGTTAAAAAAACAACTGTTTGCAAAGTTTCTCTTTTTTAGTTAAAAAGCCACATGTGCAGTATCGTTACATCTGTGATGACACATACAATGAATTGAACTTTCGTTTAGTGTTTGCTGTGCAGAATAAAAAATAAGCAAGAAAACAAAGAGCTAAAATGCTTTTTTGTTAATTTGGTTCCCAGAAACACAATGAAGTGATAAAAAAGTTATATGTACCCCAAAATGGTACCAATAAATATTACAGCTTGTGACAACTTTTGGAATGTTAGATCATTGGGTCGCCATCTTTTCTCCACCAGATGGATGGTCCACACCAGTAAACCACATCCAGGCCAGGTATTCGGTACAAACTTAGTAAATCCGTTCTTTATTGTGGTAAACCAATACCAATCATACTGGTCGCAGTGTACACTAATACAAAACAGCAGATAACAAGCCCTCTATGTCACTGAGAAAATAAAAAAGTCAGGACTTTTGAAAAGTGGAGATGAAAATCCCCAAATCTTGTTGCATCCTTACGTCCAAAATAGGCCGTATCACGAAGAGGTTACAGAAGACATTCAGCAACTTTTTCCCCGTTTGATGTGAGTTTTCTGGTTCTTATCAATTGTAAGTGTTATTTCCATTCCTCTTGCATCGTCCTTTCCTGCCACCTTGTGGTCACATAGTGCAGCTCATTCATAGACCTAGTTGAGTAGTTTCTGTAGATTTCTTTAGACACTAAGGCCTATGTACACAGTTAGCTAAATGCATCATATGAAAATAAACCTACAGAGTGTAAAGTAAACCAAAAACTGACCCCTGAGGGAGCTGAACGGATAGAAACAAGCAGTTCAGCCTGCAGCTATAGTCATTTCTAGGATAGGGGTGTAACTAAAGGCTCAGGGGCTGGGGTGCAAAAGTTCAGCTTGGTCCCCCCAACCCCATACCTGTACCCATATATAAACCGCACAGCATACAGCTGCAAAACGAATTTACTTACCTGATCTAGCCCCTTGGCATAAACTTTCCAAACATGACACATTTCTTGGACTACGTGAATATGCGTAGCGTACGTGCATGTGATATGCAGTAATTCGCAGGCAATCAAATATATTGCCATACGCAGATCCCCTCACATTTGCGAGTAGGAATTGCGTGATACACAAGCGCAAAAAAGAAAGCAACATATTCTATTTTGCGGTGTATTATGCCCGAGAAAGCCCATAGTTCTGTATGGGTGCATAATCAACGCTGCCTATACGCAATATTATTATGTATGACCGCTATGTTTATGCATCGCAGTAGCGCACAAAATGTTAACCACAATTAAAAAAGCACATTAAAAAACTGCATTTAGTATTCAAAAACCGCACACGTTTTAAGAAACTGCATGCACTATTAATAACGGCATGTGCATGTAAACAATGCATGTGTGTATTTTTGTAAACCGCATGCAGGTTTTTGATGCATTTTTTAATTGTGTGCAAAGCGTGCCATCATATTCAGGAGATACCCAGGTTATACCTGCATGCTCCGTATCACTATATACATGGTCGTTATCAATATATACAGCAGATGTATATACATTTCCTGCATACAGTGATATTGACCATGCTGGTGTTAAGCCGGTTGCACATTTGTGTGGGAAGCTCCGGACCGAAGTTCAGTCTCATATCCACCTCAAAATACTGGAAGAAAAAGCGATGCATGCAGTGCCTTTTTCTCCAGCCAAAAGCCAGGTGGCTGGGCAGAAAGCGGACGGACCCCTTTATAGTCAATGAGTCCGCCTGGCTCTGTCGCTTCCGTCTGAGACAGAGCCACTCGGCCACGGGGATTCCCTTTCCTGCTCCCCGAATGGAGCAGAAAAGTGATATCCCCAATGCAGGGGTGAAACCAACCTAACTGGGTATCTCCTGTATATAATTATATGTACAGCTAGTATAAGCTCTACACCTCCCTGTATATAGTGATATACCAGGATATACCAGTATGGTCAATATCACTATATACAGGAGATGTATAACCTGGGTATCTTCTGTATATAATTATATATGTAAAGCTGGTATAGACTATACATCCTGTATATAGTGATATACTAAGTTATATCAGTATGGTTTATATCACTACCTACTGGATGTCTAGTTTATAGCAATTGTGTTTGCCTTTCTTGTTGCTGCATCACTCTGTTGACTTGCCAATTCTGCCTGGACTGGCCAATCATCTAACGTGTATGGCTGGATTTCTACTGCCCGATCCTTGTGTTCTCAGGAGATAAGCCACTGCCGGAGGTCTGGCAGCAGCTTTGTTCCTCGCTACACAGAGGCCCATGCATGCTCGGCCGAGCTTAACGTCAATGTGTGTAGGGGGATTGGGAGAGATAGCTGTTGGCTGAAAGTGCGTTTGTCCAACACCTTAGCAATAAAGGATGCGGTCTACCAGTTAAAGCCCAGGGTCGCTATGCTCTAAAACAGTGGTTCCCAACCTTTTCAGCCTCGGGGCACCCCTGGAAAAAAGAATTTACGGCCCGGTGCCCCTACCAAAAGGGGATGTGGTTGGGGTGTGACCAGGGTGTGGTTAGGGGCGTGGCCTATCACAACATATTATATATTCTGCATTGAATATGAATTTTTACATGTGATTTTTTTTCACAGGGGCACCTCTACCCAAAATGTTTACACGATATACAAAATCTAGTCATTTACAACCCTTTAATGATGGGGCGTGTTTCATCCAGAGAGCCAGCGGCAACAGAGCCAGCTTCATCCAGAGAGGCTGCCAGGGGTGCCGAGGCTCCGCGGCTAGTATGCTTGGATTCGTTGTATTATGTCACCTTTGGAATATGCGGGTGGTGACATAATGTTATGAATCCAAGCATACTAGACGCAGAGCCGCGGCACCCCTGGGTTGTTACAGAGTGTATTAGAGCATGCACTGCTTTGGGTTTTTTTTTTTTGAATATCCAAACTCCATGCTATTGCGTGTGGGTCAGAAAAAAAAAAGCAGGCCTGCCCTATCTTTCTTGCATGTATGGAAAACTACATGCGAGAAAGATAGGGCAAGTCCTATCTCTTCTTGTGCGTAGTATTATCACGCGAGAAACCAACAGTTTCTTCTTGCCCCATTATGTAGCCATAATTTTCACATGGCCATATGTTAAAGCCCTAAAAAGCTTATTTTTATATGCCACCAAGCACTTCCATCCCCAATGTCAGTAGGCAGCACTGGTTGTCCAAGATATACACAAAAAAAACCCAGAGAATGGCAGAGGATTTTTGCCAGTTTTTTTTACTGTCCCTAACAGACAGGCACCTAACCCTTTCCAAGCCAATTTTTTATCCTGGTTTCCTAGGGGGCTTACTCTTTTTCTGCCGTAGTACAATGGCGTTATCTGCTGGCTAAAGCCAGTACTGCATGAGGTGACACGTTGGATAGGCTCCGACAGCAGAGAGGCTGGCAATATACAGTAAGAGAACCCTGACGGACGTCTTCCAACATCAGAGCTGTACAGCCTTAACTCATAATGTCTTCAGAGGTCAGGCAGTGGATTGGAAAGGGTTAATATAAAACTGCTCTACATGTTATGGAGCTGCTTTGGGGTTGACAATAATGACACTTGTGATACATTGTATCCTTCATACTGTGTATACTTTTACCTTTAGACCGTGTTAGAGACACATTGGCACATGAGATGTGTCATGCAGCCTGCTGGCTCATCAATGGAGTGCAAGAAGATGGACATGATCAACTGTGGACGTCCTATGCTGAAAAGGTCCCCCGTGTCCATCCTGAGCGCCCGCCAGTGACCAAGTACCACAATTATGATATCAACTACATGCGCGAATGGTGTCTAAAAAGGTTAAGTGATATTTTATTTCCATGTACTGGTGTAGAGAAGAGGCTCCATAACAAAAATTAAAAGCCCCCCATAGTGTTTTTTTGTTATCCAGAACAGTAAGGCCTTGTACGTCTTTCCCTTCCATCATTTTAGACATTTATTTCTATAGTAGGCCCCATGTTTGACTTGCAGCGGTGGGGTCATAGGTTCGAATCTGACCAAGGACAACATCCGCATGGCGTTTGTATGTTCTCCCTTGTGTTTCTGTGTTTCCTTCCACACTACAAAAACATACTAATAGGCAAATATAGATTGAGTGCCCCCCGCACACCATGGCAACAGCGCCCATTGTAAGTGATGACAATGTATTCATGTAGTAAATATGTACAATAGAAAAGTTATATATGATTTCTAATTTATTCTATCATCACTGTTCACAGAATACCATTAAGGATGCGCCTCGTCTTCAGGAAGTAAAGATCCTGTATCCTACTGAATAACAGCAAGCAGAGATCTTGAAACCAGGAGAAGCTGATCCAGAAAGTATATTGGGTAATTGCAAAAATTACATATAAGTGATACTGAGAATAATATTCAATGGTCCGGTATGTAAACTGCCTCATGCACATGTTAATATAGCAAGGCTACTATCTATAGGTCATGCCTGCATTGCGCCCACTACACACGGCCTCATCCGAATATAATTGCTCTGTCATTAATATACATGTTAACCAGTAAATTGATACACATACAATCTTCCTAGTCATACTCCGGGCTTTGTGACTTGTGCAGTCACATTGGGTGGATTACCTGTCACTACTGACAAGGCCACCCCTGGTCTGCAGCCCTGATGCCACAGTTGGCGTCTGAACCAATGGAAAGACAGCGGCACAGAATGCGGTTGTGTTCCTTCTTCATAGAATATGCTGCGTTCATCAGGAATCTGGAAGTGTTACAGTATCTGCACATTGCATAACGGTTTTATTTGGGCCCCATATGATACTCCATAATGGGGGAGTCAGTAGAAGGTGCTACAATCGGCACTATTCAACTTAAGGCTGCCCCTGTATCTGCTTTATGTATTAATATTTGACCAATGACATTACAATATCAATGTCACATGACTAATATTGTCACTAAACTTAACTGGCGTAGAACATACCGGACAGTTCTAAATGCCATGTAATGGATAATTCCATTGAGGGTTGTTGAAGGAGTTATAGAGAGAGGATCGTGCTATTCTGTGGCTACAGAAATGGCGTCAAAAAAGTGTTTTAAACGTATTATTGTGTTGTCCGATTCGGACGCTAGCAGCGGTGATGAGGATTTCCATCAGGTGATCCGTCAATTCTCTATAGTCTCATTACTCTGATTATGGCTAACTGTCCTTAACTCTTACAAGGAAAATGAAGTCAGAACATGACATTTTGCTATTTTTGCCTATTAGTTACAACTAGTTGGTTAATACTAGTCATGATGTTAAATACTTCATCTTCTTTATCTACTTCCTTTCTTCTAGTCTCATCCTAGAAAGAAACCAAAACTTCCGAATAAAGAACAGGAAGGGGGTTTCCTAAGTGGGGTAACACCCAGAAAACCAGGTACTGATCTCCTATATTATAAGGACTCTATTACGCTGCTGTATGCCTTTATAATAAATGGATTTAAGATTATAGCAGCGTAATCCATGTTTAGTAGTTTTGCACCCCGGGTCACTAACATCTAAAGTCAAGTTTGAATTCTCCTGGTAGATGAGATTTGTTTCAAGCCGTTTGCTTTCTTTTGATTATTACTATTATTTGGCTAATACATTCATTTTTTCCCTCTTCATCAGTTACATCTAAACCATCATCCAGCCATGACGTCTACAGGTAAGATCAATGACATCTTCTTGGTGCGGAGCTCAGGTCCATCAGCATCTACTACATATAAGACCCTGCTGGTTCCCGGGATCTGCATTATTTCATCTTCTCTCACCTACTGATATCAATGATTTCATCCAGTTAATAAGACTTGTGAGGTTTCACTATTAGAATTGTATCCCCTCATTTATAGGTCTATATGTGATTTCACAGATCCAACGATGTCATTGTGATTTCAGATGATGATTTTACAAGTGAGGAAACATCAAGTCGTAAACGTAAGGAGTAATAAGCTGAGTTTTATAGAAACAACCCTGATTTCTGGTATTGGATAGAGATGAGCGAGTATACTCACTAAGGCACATTACTCGAGCGAGTAGTGCCTTTGTCGAGTATCTCCCTGCTCGTCTCTAAAGATTCGGGGGTTGGCGGGGGGCGGGGCACGGCAGGGAAGAGCGGGGAGGAATGGAGGGGAGATCTCTCTCTCTCCCCCCCCCCCCCCCGCTCCCCGCCGCAACTCACCTGTCACCCGCACCAGTCCCCGAATCTTTAGAGACGAGCGGGGAGATACTCGGCTAAGGCACTACTCGCTCGAGTAATGTGTCTTAGCGAGTATACTCACTCATCTCTAGTACTGGACATAGTACATTGCTGACTCCTCTCTACTCTTATGTTATTCACAGGACCCAGGACTTCTGATACAGACGCCGTCGATGGCTAAGAGCAGTGCGGATCTCCAGTGTTCATTAGTGACAGCGATGACGAGGATGATTGCACCATAATAACACCAACAACCAACATAACTGGTCAGTTTCCACAACTATTATCTGGATCTTTAGAGATGACTTTTAATAAAAGTTTAATTAAACTTTCTATTTTTTAGTCTGCATCGGAGACCAATATAAGCCTAAAACATTAGCTTCTCATGATGATTCTTCTGCTAAATCCAGGCATAGTTCATTATATATTTTGCCTGAAATATAACATGGAGTTAGTCACTAAGTCACATCTAATATTAGGTCCTCTTCAGGGTGTCCAAATGGAGGAAAGCTAAGATGTTCTTTACTATAATGCATTTGTCTTCCTGAATTATAAATACTCGCTAATATAAACCTTCCTCTACTGATTGTATCATAATTAAACATCTTCACTGCTTTATATTTCTATACAGATAACAAACCCTTTG
Organism: Eleutherodactylus coqui; assembly: GCF_035609145.1. Lineage (NCBI taxonomy): Eukaryota > Metazoa > Chordata > Amphibia > Anura > Eleutherodactylidae > Eleutherodactylus > Eleutherodactylus coqui. The sequence goes on along the minus strand of NC_089840.1, from coordinate 64,733,952 downwards.
AATGTACAGATGAACCCACCTCAGAGGAAGGGTAAGTTATATGAAGTTTATGTTCCTGTAATTCGCCTTCTGGGAGCTGCACTTTCCTGCCTCCACCGGTCTGTACCTATAGCTGCTGCTTCATGCCCCTATGGAAGCTCCCCCTCTTATTCAGATCCCCCCCTTCCCTGGGATTAGTGTTTGAAATAATGAAGGACTGATTGATATATAATTTTTTTCTTCTTTCCAGGGGACCTAGATGTAACATCAAGAACTGCTTTATCCATGAAATTACGGCAGTGACATCCCCATATGTTACACATTTCCCGACCAAACAGGAGCTGGGAACACAACTGTTCAACCTATACAACCGAACCATGTTTGAGAACAAGGTATCTTGTACAGTATTTAATCTCTGGGTTACACATCTTGATGTCCATCTATTCATCTTAAACTCTAGTCATAATTTGTGGTCTTTATGGATTTCTCCCTAGCAGCAATTGTTGGCTCCAAATCTGGTCCGAATTACAACTTGGCACTTCTGAACCCTAATATAAAATCTGTATTAGAGCCTCTCGCCTACCGTGTGCCATTTTGGGTGTCTTGACATGTGGCATGCTGTGCCCTCTTAGGCACCAGGGCCCGGATGGGCCTGCTACCTCTGCATCCCTATAGCTAAGCCCCTAATGAGGTTCCCAAGTTTTATCCACATGGTCTTGATTTCGGGATGAAAAAGGTTTTTAAAATTAACTTTAACCACCACTTGATAAAAATTGCAGATTTAATGGATTTTTGTTTCACTTGCTCCCTTAGCTACCTGGTTCCACACAAATAAAATGGAATACACATCTGATGGCAGCATCTGGTCTCTGTTGTAATGTACTGGATGATGGGGATTGTTCTTCAATTATTGAGCTCTCCGAAATCGTCTGTGACTCTGCAGGTAAGTTTCACAATCGCGCTACACGTTATGGAGCTGCTTTGGGGTTTACATTAATGACACTTGTGATACATTGTATCTTTCATACTGTGTATACGTTTACCTTTATACCGTGTTAGAGACACATGGGCACATGAGATTTGTCATGCAGCCTGCTGGCTCATCGATGGAGTGCAAGGAAATGGACATGATCAACTGTGGACGTCCTATGCTGAAAAGGTCATCCGTGTCCACCCTGAGCGCCCACCAGTACCACAATTATCAAATCAATTACAAGTTCAACTACAGCCACCTGCAGACGGCCGGGTCGGATCCGGCTGCAAGAATTCTCGCAGCGGGACCCGACCCGAGCGTCTGCAGAGAGCAGCGCGGGCACTCACCTCTCCCGCGGCCCCGGCTCTTTCATGTGCCGGCGGCCAGTGAGCATGCCGCGATTTGTTTGCCACGCGAAATTTCGCGCAGCCAAATCGCAGCTGTCTGCATAGGATTGTGTTTGTTAAAGCAATCCTATGGCAGCTTCCAGCGGTGGAAATCCCGCCGCGGAATTTCCACCCATCTGCTGGCAGCCTACATGTGTGAATGATGCCTAAAAAGGTAAAGTGATATTTTATATAAATAGTATAACAAATATTAGGCAGTACAAATTTATATAGCAGCTTCAGAAAAATACATTAATGCAGCTTTCATTTGGTTATAAAAAAAAAAAAAAAAATTTCATGAAATCGTTCAAATTGTTATAGTATAAAATAAGTTCATCCTCTAATAATTGGTCTTCTTGGCCAATACCTGCCTACTAATCCCTGTTTTTCCTGTCTTCGTAGATATGGATTCTCCACAAGTCTTGGTGATGAGACAGCATATTGTCAGATATGTGGTAGCCCACTGCTCAGCCAGGATGAGGACAATGAGGACGGTCCATCTAGTAGCCATCAAACTCCATCCACATAGATGATCAGAGAGAACTGCAGCACAACTAAAAGACCATCATCTGGAATGAGCCAGCCAAAGCAAATGAGACTCAATCCTGGCTGTTCCGTAAAACTAAAGCACCCTATGACTTCCGCTACCAAATCTAAGTATATATGCTGTTCATAATTAAAGTTGTAGAGTAACATTCTACACAAAGGAGGTTTGAAGGAGTGGTTTCCAATGACATGTGGTTAGCTGGATAATCATAGGCTGCGTCTCCTAGTCCGGCGTTTACCAGCACTGGAGGCTTTCTGATCATTCTCAGTTTATTCTGCCTTGATCTATGGGACTGTTGCTGGATTTATCATGAAATGATCCCATGCAATGTCTTCATATAGTAAATATATATAATAGAAATGTTATATATGATTTCTAATTCATTTTACTTATCACTGTTCACAGAATAGCAAACGTATTACCATATTGTCCAACTCGGATCACAGCAATGGTGATGAGGATCTCCATTAGATGAGTCATTACTTTTTATGGTCTCATTACTCTGAACATAGCTAAGTGTCCTTTTCCAGCTCTTTCCTCTACCCAACCTGATGTATAACCCGACTCTAATAATCAGTAATTCTACAACTCCTGCTACAGGGAAAATGATCAAAACATGACATTTTGTTATCTTTACCTATTAGTTACAACTAGTTGGATAATGCTTGATCTTCTTTATCTTCTTCCTTTCTTCCAGTCTCCTCCCAGAGAGAAACCAAAACTTACAATTCAAGTACAGGAAGGAGGTTTCCTAAACGGAGTAACCCGTGCGGAAGCAGGTACTGATCTCCTATAGAATAAGGTCTCTATTATGCGTCTGTATGCCTTTATACTATCTGGATCTAAGACAATAGCTTTGGTTTTGAGAGGTTGTAAATAACAGATAGGAAATAAGTCACAACAGAGACATTCATAATTCATTCTTCTTATCCCTGTTCACAGAACGCCATCAAGGATGCGCCTCTTCTTCTGGAAGTAAGAACCCCGAACCAGGCCTGCGTTATTTTCACAAGGCTATAAATTTACTGGTTATGCTTGGAATAACTGAACAAATAGCTACATGGGCAGCTGTGATGGGAATCACAGAAATCTCCCAAACCTTACTCCATATTTCCCAATAAAATAAAATAAAATAACTTTAATAGTCTTCTATCTTCTTTTCCTGAGACTGCTGGCCCTTCAGCAAAGAAGCAGCCACCTATTACCACCTCTTCACAAATCAATGGTCAGACCACACAGGGAATATTGTGTATAGTTTTGGGCACCGGTACTCAACAAAGAGAACAGAGCTTGAGCGGGTACAAAGATAGGCAACTGAAGTGATAATCACTGGTGGAATATAAGACAGAGGGAAATATCTACCATATTAAATCACATACAAGACCAAAATAATGCCGGCCATGGACCGGGTAATTATTGAATAAACAGGGGGAATGACATTGTTTCATTCAATCCCCTAGGTTGACAGCTGTCAAGACGAAAGATTCACTGGACCTCTTTTCTCATAATCTTATTGTCTAAATCACATCTTCTCCCATCCAATCTCAGTGTTTCCCTGGAACAATATTTCTTCTAGATTATTTTAACATGTGTGCAAGTTCTGAGTTCATCCATCCTGGTTTCTTTAAATGCTTCCCATTCTTCCTTCTTTTAGGGATTGTTAACCATTGTGCCTTGAGAATCGCATTTCGCAATATTTCTCCACCTTCTTGGACATTTCTGTCCTTAAGAACATCCATCCATTGGATCCTTCCTACCCTCTTTCTGAGTGGAGATGATGCTTTCCTAATTCAGTAACAGTTGAGAGCGCTCAGAGGATAACACACTCCTACTGAGAATTACTAGTACCAGATCACCTAGTCAGGTATTTCTAGGCATTCAATATTTTGCACATGTTTCCTGAAACGGAGAATTGAGTATTATGGTGAATTCACACCTGTGTTAGGGGCAGTTCAGAAAGATGGAAACCCATAACTGTGCCCTAACGCAGGTGTGAAAGCAGCCTTAATCCCTTAATGACCGACTATACGTCTTTTGATGACGGCTGTTAGTGGGCTTTATTTTGCAGCACAGTCTTTTGATGACGTCTGCATGAGAAGCATGGATCAGGGCTCCTATGCAAGAGAGAGACGGTGCTCGGCTGTCAGAAGACAGCCTGTCACTTCTTCTGACACCGGGAACTAAAGAAACTTCAGTGTGACCGCGGCATGTAAAAGCCTAACAGAGGGAAGGGCCTCTCTTTGTCACCCATCAGTCCCCCACATTGTGATTGCAGGGTCCCAATGGGTTGCTGTGGCACCTGAATATAACCTCTGGGTCTGCCAGCTTTCCAATGCACTACTATACTGAACAATGAAAAAATATGGTGATAATCAAGTCCACTAGTGGGATAGAATTTTAAAAAAGTCTAAAAGAAGAATAGTGAAAAATAAAAATGCCAAGTCCCGCCTTTATTGGTTAAAAAAAAAAAAACACCCGTATGGTATCGCTGCATTTGTAATGACCCAGAGAAAAAAGTTAGAACATTTAACCCGCACAGTGCATGCCATGAAAAAAAAATACAAAAACAGTGAAAATAGATAGCTTTACCTGTCTGGCTTTACAAAAAACGGAATAGAAAGTGATCAAAACGTCACATGGATCTACAAATGGTGCTATTAAAATGTACAACTCATCCCCCACAAAAAACCCTTACACAGCACTGCTGACAAAAAAGAAAAATATTATCGGCCTTTGCATGCAGTGATAAAAAAAAATACATTTTTATAAAGAAGCATGTAAGAAGTTGTCAAAATAAACTAAAAAACTATTTAACTTTGGCATTGATATAATCGTACTGGCCTGCATAACTTATTTATCACCAATCCAACATGTATGAGACCATCTGGGATGTCAACTTTGACAGTCTATGAGTTTGCACAATCTAAAGGCTCCGTTACAGAAAATGTGGACCGATATGTTACAGGAGCCATAAGGAACCTGTAGGCCTCCATGCCGGTCCGTATCACATCTTGTATCAAAGCTAGTGGCGGCCCAGTAGGGTACTAGAGCCTCCATGCTGGTCCGTATCACATCTTATATCAAAGCTAGTGATGGCCCAGCGGGGTACTAGAGCCTCCATGCCCACCCATATCATATCTTGTATCCAAGCTAAAGGTGGTATAACAGGGTACTAGATCCTCCATGCCTGCCCATATTACATCTTGTATCCAAGCTAGAGGTGGTACAACAGGGTACTAAAGCCTCCATGCCCACCTGTATCACATCTTGTATCCAAGCTAGGGGCGGTACAACAGGGTACTAGAGCCTCCCTTCAGTTTTCTGCAATAACTTATCCTTTTGCTGATATTGTAAACACTTATTTATATCAATGTTACAATCACACAGAGAACGTTTCATTCGACTCCCTCTAGGTGCTTCATTTTTTTGACAATGAGTGTATATGAAGGACACGATCATCTGGTTTGCCCCATTCACCTCCATCTTCTCTATTCTGTGTAAAGGCTCGATCTGATGTATCTGCCCGGAACAGATTAGACAATTATTAGAATATTGTATGCAGCAATAAATGTCCATTAAATCATTTTTTCCTATAAAAGGATGAGTTTTAGCTATGATCAACAATCTGGCGAAAACAGCTCAACTCAAGACTGAATCCTCAAATGACAGCTCCGACCTTGTATCATGATGTCATAAAAGATTAATTAAACCCTGTAGCCACTCTCACACATAATGTTGGCAAAATGTGACAATTTTACCGCTGTTTTTAACACACCCCATGCTTGTGATGGGTGATGAGGTGCGTTAAAAAGAAAGAAAATGTGCAAAATAGAGCAGACAGTGCTCGAAAATTACGGTGTTAGATTACGCCGTATTCAAGTGCAGGTCTGCAAGGCCCCATTAAAATCAATGCAAATAAAGATGTCAGGGAGGCGTTACCCGTACTGGCTTGGAGCTATATATTCTCCATATAGTTACTCTAATGATGAATTAGAGTACTACTATAGATGAGTAAAAAAAGATTTAATTAGACTCACCCGGTGTCTGGCGAGCACCCCTGTAAAGAGGTCTCACCAGCACCTCCACATCCTCGTCGGCTTTAAGACAATCTGGCGTGTCCTTGCGGCTGCTGGGCTCCTGTGTCCTGCTGGCTAGCAGGACCCACTTGAAGAAAACTTCGTATAGGGACTCCGTATAAAGAAAAAGGCCCGCGCTCTTTGGGACCTGAACACCAGAGTCAGGCTGTGGACACCACTAATTTCAAAGCTTTATTCTAACAAATCCTCTGTGCAACGCGTTTCATCGTTATCCACAACGACTTTATCAAGCACAATAACTCTAGCATCACACATTCACTATATATATAGATAACTCACCCCTCGTCGGCAGCATCCCATTTGTTGCGGTGATAATGGGGGTTGGCGTCCTAGGCGTCCGTCTGATGCAGGCGCCATGTCGGGATAACATTACAAATAATTAGAAATCATCGGGGTTTCTCTATATATATACAGATGAGGATCGCATAAAAGCGCTCTAATAAAAACAATAAAAATAACAAAAAACGGCCAGAGACATTTATCCTGGTCGTATAACAGATACACAGCACAGTACGAGCCATGAAGGACCTTACACACTATGCGTACGCAGTTAACGCAAGCAGCGTTTACACTCGGTTGCCAGGGATACAACAGATACACACCGCGGCAAACATTAGGATAAAGGCTACACACTATTCGTACGTATCTAACGCAAATAGCGTAAACATCAGACGTCACCTGATTGACAGTTCAGCAACCAATAGCCGCGCAAATAGAATTATCAGTACATGTAGCTCCACCCAGACCTTACACGCGTCACCTACCCGGAAGAACTATACTGTCATTTGATCCCGACATGGCGCCTGCATCAGACGGACGCCTAGGACGCCAACCCCCATTATCACCGCAACAAATGGGATGCTGCCGACGAGGGGTGAGTTATCTATATATATAGTGAATGTGTGATGCTAGAGTTATTGTGCTTGATAAAGTCGTTGTGGATAACGATGAAACGCGTTGCACAGAGGATTTGTTAGAATAAAGCTTTGAAATTAGTGGTGTCCACAGCCTGACTCTGGTGTTCAGGTCCCAAAGAGCGCGGGCCTTTTTCTTTATACGGAGTCCCTATACGAAGTTTTCCATTAAAATCAATGGCAGCCTTCTACTGCAACGTTCAAAATCCCGCATTACAAGGCGCATGTGAGAGAGTGGCCTTAGGAGTCTGAACCGTAGAGGGCAACTGCACTGCATTGTGAAGAAAAGGAATGGAATTCAGCAATGAATTAATGAGAACTTTGTTCTCTTCTTCCTCTAATGATCAGAGAGATGAGTAGTAGGAAAAAGAAGCTTCATGTGTCGGCCTATTGCAGTGAGAGGCCGGTGCTACATGGACACTTTGGCCATGAGATGTCATGCGGACAAAGCTCACACTACTATAGCCCTTCACCTGAGGTAAGTGAATGTGGTTGGTCTGTAACTATAAAGTTGTGTGATCATGACCCGGCAAGGGCAGGAAATCCAGCAGGTTTGGAATTCTGCAATTGTCAGGATGTGGCAACTTGTAGGCCACAATGGGACCAGATTCACTTACATTAGCAGTAAGTGAATCTGGTCTCATGACCCAAGTCCCAGACAGAATTGCCTTGTGGCACTAGCCATAAAATGCCGTTTCATGTGGGCACAGAAAGTTGTGCAAAACCTGTAGATACAGATAAGTAACCAATGGGCTCCAGAGACTAGATTTTTTTCAGATATAGGATATAAAATGTAATACTAATATAGTACATGTGGTAGATAACCTGGTATCTGTACCTGATAATAGAGGTTCCTCCTCAGTATAATTACTCTTCCTGATGGTATTGGCATAATACCTCCTTTTCTGTTTCAAGGATGTTTCCTCATCAAGATTTAATAGGGGTCTTTATATCATCCCGCTTAGGTGGATGACTCCAATTTTCATCTTCATAGGGTAATGAGGGCCTCTTCCTCACCATGCCATCCATTTTCTGATGATAAAGAGGGCCTCTACCTTCTCCTACATGAGACAATTGAATCCTCCAGATAGTAACGGTGCCTCATTTGTCTCAAGATGGTGCAAGTGCCACCTCCTCTTCTTCAGACTCCTCAGATGACAAATGAGTCTGTTCCTCCTCTGATGGCACTGTATAGCATTGTTGGGAAACACGCCAAACAAAAATGTTAACTATTAACATGAGATCTGTATAAAGTGATAAGTAAATCAAATTTCACATTTCTAAAAAATGATCCACAGGATCCCAAATTACTAAAATGAACTATGAAAGGTCTGGTCTGTTATAACAGCTCAACCAGTGTTGACTGGAAAGATAAAAGTACCCCCAATGAAGATCCCACCAGCTTCTAAAGTGATTAAAATGTAACATTATCACATTTTCAGGGGAGATAAAGAGATCAGCAATATAATTCAAGATTCATTAGTTGTTGGATTTCTTGTACCAAGTGGTATTGGGTATAATCATCCTGTATGGCCAGTGTGCGAGAGCAATGGTAGTTGGAGAATGATGGTTGATTATCAAGAATTCAATGAGCATACCCCTAATCGCAGCAGTGCCGGATACTATTACACTCATAGAACAGGTACAAAAACACAAGAGAACTTGGGTGAGTGCCATCTATATACTGACTCAGGGTCAGTCGCGAATGGTTTGACAACGTGGTTACCCACATGGGCGAAGAATGATTGGAAAATTTACAAGAATTGTGACAGGACATTTGGTCCATTGTGCAAAAAATGAGTTACTATGTTTCATGTTGATGCTCATTGTGCTTCAGATACACTGGAAAGGCTCTTCAATAATCACACTGATGAAAATGCAAGGATATCAGTAGCAGATTTCAATTAGATGGCAATTAAAGATCCAGAATTGGGGGGACTTGCTCAGTGGGCAGATCAAAAATGTGGACATCTCAAAGAAAACGCATCAGGTTAGATTTGGTAAAAGGACTGATATTAAACTGCCCTGTATATCAGGATGTTCAGCAAAGACAAATACCGCATACAGTTAGGTCTCATACACATGATTGTGTTTTCAGCGAGTGATACGCGGTGAATGGAGTCAATGGCAGTGTATGGGGAAAAAAATTTAAAAATCACACGGCGCAGGTCCATGAGCCTGTGATTCAGGAGCATGCACGGGGCCATATGCAGCCCATACACGGTCTCTGCCGGCATAGTATATGGGCTGTAATGTGTAAAACGCTGCTGGAGACTTGCAGTGTTATACGCTTTTGGCCATGTGCATGAGTCCTAAGGAGACAAATAGCGAAAGGAAAGTTACCAGGTTAGATTTGGCAAGTAGATTTTGTTGCAGCACTATTGTTAGATGGTGGATGTAATTATGTATGTACAGCTGTAGATACCTGATGTGCATTCATGTACAGTGGCTAATGCAGACAGTACAATAAAGACATTACAAACCATAATATTATATGATGGTGTGTCCCCTTGCAAATTCAGAGTGATGATGGATCATATTTTAAGAATTCTACAATACAGGCATTTTGCAATGAAAATAATCTAGAATGGATATTCCATATTACCTATTATCTGCAGGGTCAATAGAGAAAATGAACTGGTTACTGAAAGAACATCTATGGGTACAGGCTGCGGGTGGGAAAAACCTGTCCTGAACCTGTGGATGTGATTGCTGATTGCTCGAGGTAAAGACATCCCTGTAGTTGTAATGAAACCAGGTCAAGAAAAATGGGAATATGTTCCCACCGAAAGAGTATAGCTCAGAGAATAATTACCATATATGCTCGAGTATAAGCCTAGTTTTTCAGCACATTTTTTAATGCTGAAAAAGCCCCCCTCGGCTTATACTTGAGTGAGGTAAAAAAAAAACAAAAAACCCGCAACACTCACCTCCCAGCTGGCGTCTGTGTCCCAGGCGTGATGGTCTCCCCGGCGGTGCGGCAAGCTGCTTGAGAATTCTCCCCTCTGTGATCTCCCTGCTCAGCTTTGAATTTCCTCACCGGCTGTGATTGGCTGGCACTCAATCCAATCACAGCACTTACTTACACAGCGCTGACGACCGGGGAATTGAAAACCGAGCAGGGAGATGACAGCGAGGAGAAGTCTGAAGCAGGTTGCCACACCACTGGGGAGACCATCGCACTGGGGACACAGACGCCGGCTGGGAGGGGAGTATTGCGTTTTGTTTTTTCTTACCTAGTATATACTCGAGTATAGCTAGGCTTACACTCGAGTCAATAAGTTTTACCAGTTTTTTGTGGTAAAACTTATTGACTCGGCTTATACTTTGGTCGGCTAATACTCGAGTATATACGGTATATCTTGTTTATGTATTTAAATATGGTCTTGTATCCTGGCCATCAGAGTGCTGCTACTTATGGTCCATTTGGTAAATGTGCTTACCCCGAGTGGAGAACTAACAAATGTTAAGTCACTGCACGGAAATGAGACATGAACTTGGTCATGGACTAATAGTACAAAACAAAGACAACAGGACAATTTCACCTGTAAAGCAAATCACTGGACAAAGAACATTCAGCTATGGCTGCAAAAAGTGCAAAACCTTGTTGCGAAGATAAGCTTTTTAATATGACTATTTCCTTTAAAAATATTCATACATGTTAAAACGCAAGTGAAAATCAAACAGGACTGGTCGGATACTAATCATAACAGTGTTATCTATGAGTCCGATTGTACATAACGATAAATTGGTCAACATATCGGCTACTTGTCAAAATATATCCACCAAAATCACCGGAAACAGTAATACAGTTCAATATTTCCTTCCATAAAGAAGTGCACTAGGCAAAAAAAGACATGCTATCATTGGCGTAACTATAGGGGGTGCAGGGGATGCGGTTGCACCCGGGCCCAGGAGCCTCAGTGGCCCATAAGTCCTCTCTTCTCCATATAGGGAGCCCAGTATTATGAATAAAGCATTACAGTTGGGGGCCCTGTTACAGATTTTGCATTGGGGCCCAGAACCTTCAAGTTACGCCTCTGCATGCTATGATACCTTGTTGGGAGGAAATGGAACTGGAGCAGGCTTTTTCAATTCTATTGATATGGAAATGATGAAAAATAAAGTGTCATGGGTGGGAATGGATGGGAACAGGTGGGAATGGATGTTTCCCAATTGTTCAACTTACAGACACAGTGGATGCTATCATTATTCCTCCCTCAAAGTCTCATGATAGGGTCATGATAAGGATGTATTGACATTGTTCAATTTAAGTTTTTACTTACAATAAAAGTTTTAATTAAATTGAAAATAAAAATGCGAGGGCAATTTATCAAAAGAAATTGACGCAGAATACACATATGTATAAGCACTATAGATGAGCGAGCACCCAAATGCTCGAGTCCGTGTTATTCGAGTCGAGCTTTTCGTAAAATTCGAGAGCTTTACTCAAGTAATGAACCCCATTGACTACAATGGGAGACACGAGCATTTTTGTATGTGGGACGCCGGGTGCCGAGCTGCTTTTTTTTTTCTCTCTCTCTCTCTCAACTCTACTAAAGATATCTCAAAATATGATACAATACAAATACCCTACTAAACTATCACCTCCCTCATACTTAAACAGAAAATATTTTATCCATTAGGCATAATAGGGAATACTATTAGGTATGAGCCACGAGACTAGCCACGCTAGCAGACTGTCCCCTCTTATGCTTTATGGACAAAATATTTTCTGTTTGAGAGTATGCGGTCAATTAGTGAATTATCTGGCCCAGGACAAGTACATATATATGCGTAATCTGCACAATTTCTTTTGATATATCGTGCATGCATTTTTGTGAATTATATTAAAAGTTATGAGTAGGACCTCTCCAGTGATTTTTGTATGATTTGATTAACGCAACCATCCGGTGACTTTGCCTTACAATATGATTCATCTTCTAATGCAAGTGTGTATATATAGAATTATACTCAATGTAGTCTGCTATATATATAGATATAGATATATAGATATATATTGCATGAAAAAGATCAGGTATAATGTGATTTTATGACAAACAAGCAATTATGGAGGAATATTTTTAAAAACATGATACAGAAATTTGAAGAAACATTTAGAAGTTACTCAATCAATCAGTAAGAGAACTACAAAAGCAAACCACAATTACATTAAAACGAACAATAGGTATAACAACTAAAATTCAAGCAGAAACAGGATACCCCTGGTATGATATATTTACTGGATGGTCTCCCACTGTTTCTCAAACCCAAAATTATATATTACATCCTATGTGAATTGTATTAATTTTATGTATTTTTCTTAGATTATGGAATTGTTGTGTAATCATAACCAAGAAAAGATTCCACTTAGTTACTCTATGTATTCCAAATAAACAAGGCTGGATTGTCAGGAATCAGACATAGGCATCTGTGCTAGCAAAGTATAAAAGTTCTACTTTCTGGAGCTAAGATACAAGCTCTTTTATGACAGGAGTTGGGACGCTCCACATGTTGATCCAATTTCCTGGAGAAGATTTCTCTTTCTTGGCGGCATTGAAACGAGCTTCCTGGCTGTTGTTATACAACTCAGATGATGCTGCCTTCTGAGTGATGTGATGTAAGATGTAACCATTGTATATAGATAATGAAGTGATGTAAGGTGCCATCTTTATCCATTGTATACAGATAGTGATGTGATGTAAGTTGTAATCTTTATCCATTGTATACGAATCATTTACAAAAGAAGAACAATTATTCATCACTAAGCTCGATTATAACTTATTTTGAATAAACTATTATTGTTAAACCTTCCATATTGTCTTATTCTCTTTAAAGCTGCATCTGAAACTTAAGGCCCATTTATATGTAATGATTATCACTAGAGATGAGCGAACGTGCTCGGCCCCGCCCCTTTTTCGCCCGAATACCGCGATTTTTGAGTACTTCCGTACTCGGGCGAAAAAATTCGGGGGGCGCCGTGGCAGCGCGGGGGGTTGCAGCGGGGAGTGGGGGGGAGAGGGAGAGAGAGAGAGGGCTCCCCCCTGTTCCCCGCTGCTCCCCCCCGCACCGCCGCGCCTCTCCCCGCCCCCCGGCGCCCCCCGAATCTTTACGCGCGAGTACTGAAGTACTCGAAAATGGCGGTACTCGGGTGCGTAAGTACTCATTACGAGTACGTTCGCTCATCTCTAATTATCACTCAAAATGTTTTCAAACGTCCGAAAATAAGCGATAATCATTACATATAAATGCGGGCATCGTGCACTTTTCGTCTGAACGATCATTTTAAGGTGATCTTAAAATCTATCGTTCAGCCACAAAATGATGAAGTATTTCTCAATAGACCGCATGCTTGTTCTCCACGGGAGTTGGGAGATTACATTGTATTCTGCAGGGAGCCACCTGAAGAACAATGCAGCTCTGTGCACACTGGGAGTGTGATTAGTCACACACTGAGTTCTGCAAACAGCTTCTGGAAGCCCATTTACATGAAGATGATAAAGTGTTAATGGAAATTAATGTCCATTAACACTTTATGCAAAAAGATCACTCAAACTTTTAATCTTTCAATCGTTTGAAAGATTACATTTGTGTATAAATGGGCCTTGCAGCAAAACACCCATATGAACACAGATATGTGCAGGAGGCTCTATGGGGACAAATGATGCACTAACGATCATCTTTCTGCATATCGGCAATTCTTGGCCCATATAAAGAAATTATTAGGTTGTGCTTCTGGGTTCTATGGGTTTCCAGGAGCACAACCTAATAGAAATGTAAACAAGTACCAATCAACATGCTTTGTTCATCAGCCATTAAATGGTATCATATCTCCAAGATTACTTGGTTTCTCTTGCTGAGAACAACCACATTTTGTTCATCAGCGCTCATTACTCCGGGCCAAGAGTGTAAAAGAATATTACAGTCTGTCTAAAAGAATATTAGGAATGTCTGTTTTCCGTGAGGAGCAGGACGGTCTGTTATGTTCTGAGAAGGACTTTGGATACTCACATTTTAAAGATCATTCCCCTCATCAGGACAGTAGATCTCGTACTCTGAAGAAAGAAAGAAAACAAGAAAGCACGAATGTCATGAAGTCTTTTCGTGATACCACAGTGATGCAGAATAGGCTTTACATAGGAGACAAGGAAGACAGGTATTTACATCAAAGGCATTAACCATACTTGCATTTACCTGGATAGGATGCCGGTTGTCCTGCTGTTTCTTCTGTTGAAGAGAAATGACCAAGAAATGAACAGAAATAATTGGTTAATTTAGTAAAATCAGAAACATTGAAGACATCTAATATAATTAAGCCTACATGCTTTTTCTTGCACCACACTTTGACCGCTTTGCTGTAACTTTGGTGTATGATGTTGATGTCATTAGATGACACACATGATCACCGGTGCCATAAAATCATCAAATGGGAGTTTAACCCTTTGCAATCCAATTTTGGATTCAGGGTTTCCTAGGGGGCTTTCTCTTTCTGCCATTATACAATGGCGCCATCTGTTGGCTAGAGCCAGTACTACAGTATGTGACATGCTGGAGAGGCCCCCGACCACAGAGCAGTCAGTAATCTACAGTAAGAATACCCTGCCGGACGTCTTCCGACATCAGAGATGTACAGCCTTCAATCAGAATGTCTTTAGATGTCAGACAGTGGATTGGAAAGGTTTAATACATGCAGGGTCCTGTCAGGTGGGTTGGAAGTTACAATGTTAAATCTATGGGCAGCGCTGCTGTGCTTCAGGCATGCACTGGAATGAGTGAAGCATTGCTAAGCAACACAGCATACACTGCCAAACTGCACTATACACTGCTCAACCAAAAGCGATAGAGAGACAGAAAGAGACAGCGATAGAGACAGAGAGAGAGCAATAGAGAGACAAAGTGAGAGAGCGATAGAGCGACAGAGTGAGAGAGTGATAGAGACAGAGAGAGCGATAAAGAGAGTGAGAGAAAGAGTGATAGAGAGACAATGATAGAGAGACAGAGTGAGAGAGTGATATAAACAGAGAGAGATAGTGAGAGAAAGAGTGATAGACAGCAATAAAAAGACAATGATGGAAAGACAGACAGAGAGAGAGCACTATAGAGACAAAGTGAGAGAGTGATAGAGACAGAGAGAGTGATAGAGAGAGACAGTGAGAAAAAGAGCGATAGAAACACAGAGAGAAAGAGAGTGATAGAAAAAGAGAAATAGATAGTGAGACAGACAGAGAGCAATAGAGAGACAGACAGATAGAGAGAGCAATAGAGAGACAGACTGAAAGAGAGCAATAGAGAAACAGACAGAGAGAGAGAGCATTAGAGAAACAGACAGAGGGAGAGTGATAGAGAAACAGAGAGAGAGCAATAGAGAGACAGAGATAGCAATAGAGAGACAGAGAGAAAGCATAGAGAGTCAGAGAGAGCGATAGAGAGATAAAGAGAGATAGCAATAGAGAGACAAAGAGTGATAGACAGACAGAAAGTGATAGACAGACAGAGAGCGATAGAGACCCAGAGAAAACGATAGGGAGACAGAGAGAGAGAGTGAGAGACAGAGAGAGAAAGAAAGAAAGACAGGCAGACACAGAGTCAGAGCAATACCGAGACAGAAAGAGAGATAGACAGAAAGAGAGATAGACAACGAGAGAGACAAACAGACAGAGACAAACAATGAGAGAGACAGAGTGAGAAAATGATGTATGGAAAGCAACACAACCAGTATTCAAAAAAGCACAACCTGGCCAAAAGTGCACGATCCTGCAGGGGATCCAGACCCAAGGATCCACCAAAGTAACTTCACAAGAAATAAAGAGAAGGATCAGCACTCCAGGGTTGTCTTTCATGCTTGAAAAACATCAAGGACGGATCGAAATGTTGCAGTTTTTATGTTGTACTGAGGAATAAAGATACCTTTTACTATGAAGACAACCCTGGAGTGCTGATCCATCTCTTTATTTCCTGTGAAGAGACAGAGTGAGAGACAGAAAGAGAGAAAGACAGACAAACAGAGAGAAAGACAGACAGAGACCTGTAGGCTTTTTTTAGATTAGATATCTGCTCCAAATACAAAGTGACCCTCTAAATAATCACCTAACCAAGCAGATTTAGAAGTTCACAACCACCACCTTTGAAACATTTTATGTGCGCGCAGCAAACATCGGGTCAATCTAGTTATATAGAAAGGACTGAAAGAAAACATGTTCTCATTACTCTCTACAAAGTACAACTTGCAAAGCCAGGATAAGAAGAATACACTGCGGTAAAAAGGTGTTGATCCTGGTTTATTATAGGAGTAAAGAACAATCTACTATCTCTGGACAACCAATTTAAGTGATTTTTCACATTTCTTTGGTTTTCTGAGCAGCTTCAGGCAAAACCCAAATCACATAGAATGTTTTGCTTTAAAATATATTGAAAAATACCATTACCAATACAAGTATGTGGGGATTCACTTAAGATCCACCCCTAACTATAGTGCGCCCTATCCTATCCCCTCATTGCTACACTCCCTGCAGGCTGCAAGTTACAGGCCTTGATTCCTCACCTGGGGAGCTCCATGACCTTCTTCTCCTTCTCCTCCTCCCTGTGTATATAACATAAGACAGATCATATATAAATACAGATGTGTCCTTCAATGCATTTCCTCTTGGCTAGATATGATCAGATATGGGTGTCATGAGATGACCAGCTTTTCCATGATTTTAAGATACTCTGCCACAAGATCTCTATCCTATGAGTCTACTGTGGTCACCCAATGGTCGCATTTTGAGGTGCAGAATTCAAGGGTTTCCTTTTCCTCTGCTGCTGATGTGCCAGCACACATGTGCAGTACAGAAGATGCCATGCCGTCGCTATGGCGGTGTCGAGGCTGCCGTGACCATTCTGCAATGATGATTGTGGAATGGCTGCAGTACGGATGGCTTCCATTGACTTCAATGAAAGCCGGCCGGGCACAAAATCACAGCATGCTACAATTTCTTCCCCTTGAGCGGAAAATCGCAATTGATTTCCGCTCGTAGGCAGGAAATCGCTTTTTTCCATAGCATGCTATGGGCTGGATTTGCTGCAGAATCCGGAGGCGGATTCCCGCTCCGGATTTCGCAATGCAAATCTGCCCCCGTGTGTAGGAGGCCTTATACAGAGTATTGCGGTGGGGATTATAAAACAAAACAGAAGAGAGCACAGTCAGCTCATGTATCAATCATACTCCAGCAGTATGAATTCAGCTCTGCAGATTCTTCTAACTTACATGGTCTTCATTTTAGGACAAAACTGAGGTCCACTTAATTCAGCTCTATAACAGAAAACACATTATAGGTTAGGACTATTGGGACTTTATTCTATTTGAAATTTACAGGAAATATCATTGAGGCTACATGGACATGAGTGAGAATCTCACGCAAGTTTTCTGCATTGCGAGACGCACAAAAGCTACATAAATATGAACTCCATTGTTCCGAATAGAGTTATTCAAATAAGCATTTTTTTCCTTCACAGCGATTCTGCGACGTTAAAAATCGCATTGCGCATTGTTTTCAATGGGACCTTTAAAGACATTGCATGGCACTCACATGCAGTGCGATGTGCATGCGAGTGCGATATTATGTTTCAAACTGAAATCAATGGGAAACAGTCGCGATCCTCTAGCGTGCGTCAAACACGCCTGGACCATGTATATAGTGATATAGACCATGCTGGTATAACCTGACTATTTCCTGTTTAGGATTGCACAATTTACACATAATGAAAAAACACATCAAAAACCTGCATGCAGTTTAAAAAAAAACTAGTCAAGATGCATGCATTGTTTAAATCCATATGCGTTTTGTGATGTGATTTTAACAATAGCTTTTTACTGCTATTAGCGCGGCATCCTGAACGCCACACTAATCGCAATACAACGCTCCCAATGGTTTCAATGGGGCCTCGCAGACCTGCGCTGGACGCGGCATCTCTAACACCACGATTTTCAAGTGCTGTTCTATTTTTCAGCGTTTTTTTTTGTGTTTTTTTAATGCACCTCATCATCCATTACAATGATGGGCTCTGTTAAAAAGCACTGTCAAACCCTGTACCATGCGTTCAAAATCGCAGCTCAAAAAACCTTGGTAAAATGCCGCGGGTTTCAAGCAGCGTTTAACTGAATGCATGTGCGAGAGTGGCCTAACTGTGGTTCAAAAATTCAACAATAATGATGAACCCAGCTTAACCCCTTGAGTGGCGGGTTTCCTACCACCCTGTCAGACCCACCAGGGCAGGTTTTTTAAAATGGTCTAATCATTGAATTTCAACTAATTTTGCAGTTGCGTCTCAAGAGCCATAACTTTTTCATTTTTCCATTGACATGGCCATATAAGGGCCTGTTTTTTGCGGGACAAGTTGTGATTTTTTAAACAGGGGGGAGGAAAAAAAGAAATGGGGAAGAAAAAAAGGGGCCATATCATTAAGGGGTTAAATAATGTATTAACTTCCTTCTCTGGGTCATTACGATGCACGCGGATACCACATGTGTGATTGTATTTTTGATTTTTTACAAAGTAAAAGGGAGACAAGTGTTTTTATTATTTTTTTTAATAATTTTTTTACTTTTTTTTTTTTTTTTTTTACTTTTTTTTTTTGTCCCTTTAGGGGACTTCCACAGGGACCCATCAGGACCCCCTGATCACATTCCGGGGTTCCGATGGTGACAGCCCTTTACATGCTGCAGTGACAGCCCTTTACATGCTGCAGTCACATAGACTGCAGCATGTAAAGGGTTAACACAGCAGAGATCGGAGGTGTTCTCTGATCTCTGCTGTAAGAGCTGGTACCTAGCTGTCCTCTGACAGCTAAGCACTAGCTCTCCCTGCCACAGAGACCATCGGCTTGCTTCTGACAAGCCGATGGTCTCTATGGCAACCTGTAAACAAAGCAGGAGATTGCCGGCAGATCGGCAATATCTTCTGCTGGTTTTTCAAAGCCCTTGCTTTGTTCTCTGTGGGACAGTGCAGGCAGAGCACAATGCCACAGCTTGTGGCATTGTGCTCTGCAGCTCCCATAGTGATACATCGCTATCGGCAGTGGAGCTCGTTCCGGAAAATTTCCAGGCGTGCCACTCAAGGGGTTAAGGGTCTACAAACAATTTTCTACATAGTCCAGGAAATGAGCCATGTTTAGAAAGCTTACACCAAGGGGCTAGGTAATGTGTATAAGTTTGTTTTACAACTGTATGCAGCACAGTTTAGGTATGGGTACCACTACAGATGGAGGGGGGTGGCCCCAGCTGAACCTTTCCACCCAAGACCCTGAGCCTTTAGTTATGCCCCTGTCCCAGACTATTTGTATATCATGCTGTCAAGCAGGCATGTGCAATGTGAGATAAATACCCAGTTGGTCGCGGCGCTCTCATCGCATTCTTCAGCCATCTATAAGAGAAAAAATAAATAAAAAGAAGAAATATGACACATTATGAGGGGGTAACAGTCACTGCTCCATTGGGGGAGATTTATCAAAACTAGTGCAAGGGAGCAATGGAGCCCAAAGTAATTAAGAAAGTTCTGTTTTGTTTTTCTCTCTCTCGTTCTTCTCCTCTCTACCCCCTTTTCCCTATGTCTATTGTTGCTCTCTTTAAGGGATGTTCTTGTTATATTTTCAAAAAGTTTTATAAAACCATTCATTAAAAAAATAAAAATAAAAAGTTCTGAAAGAAGGGCCTCTGAAATATAAGCGCCATGATCTAATTGCCTGCTATGGGCAACTGCGCCACTTTCTTTTACCTCCATCTTGATACCTCTCCTCCATCGTCTTCATGCATTATGCTGTACATTACAGGGACACTTACTTCACGTTTGGATTGTAGTTCTGCTCCGTCCCGGTTTCTGGTTTTGTTTCTGAAAAAAATGAAAGAAAACAAAAACTGTGTAAATGAGATTGATAAAAATAATTTTATTTAAAAGTAAAAACCACCCATCACAATGGACGACACAACATTCTGAATTCCAAATTCGAGTCATCTAAAAACCACCCACAGGAACACTCCAAACCAATGAGAACCACCCAAAATACCAACGTGTGCATACATCACCCCCTTTGTGGTACAATTCTTACGATTGTCCCTGCAAAATTTGAATTGTCAGCAATTATTGTAATATTACACAACAGAGGGGGGTCATGGCGTAAATATATGATGAGGCAAATATGTCAGTAGAAGATGTAACTCTTTCGAGATGAGAATGACAGAACTCACCCTGTTCATGGGCTACTGCGGCCTGCTGCACTTTAGCTTCTGCCTCCTGCTGTACTTCAGCCTCTTCTTCCTGTAATAGTAATCACATCAGGTAAACGGAGGATAAAAATGTATCACATAGTATATTATTATATAACAGTCTACTAACCTCAACATAAGACGGCGTCTGCAGCTCCTTTATGTGGCGAGATGCTGGGACCTATAAAAGGAAAACATCACGTTGTCTGCTGAAATGTGCCTCCTGATCCATGTGATCTATTGGATTGTATGTACCCTGTTTCCCCGAAAATAAGACGTACCCTGAAAATACACCCTACCCTCATTTTTTGGGATTTTCGGGGAGGCTTGAAATATAAGCCAACCCCCAAAAATAAGCCCTATCTGCATTACATAAAAAAAGAAAAGAAAAGGTCCAGGTCCCTCCTGCTCCTCTCTGGAGCTCCGACACACGTCTTGCAGTCCTCAGCCACTCACAGAAGATCACTTCCTGGTTATGGGATTCATCAGCAAAATCAGTAAATTCAGAGAGGAGTTACCAAGATGGTGAGCGGTCTGCAAATCATGTCCTATGAGGAACGGTTAAAGGATCTGGGAATGTTTAGCTTGCAGAAAAGAAGGCTGAGGAGACTTAATAGCTGTCTACAAATATCTGAAGGGCTGTTATACTGCAGAGGGATCAGCCCTATTTCAATTTGTTTCTGATGAATTTTATTAATTTTCAAAAGAGTAATGATGCATAAAAAAAAAAGTAAATAACGTAGTCGATAATAAATGAGCAGTGGGTTAGGTGCATATCAATAAAAAAAAAAAAAACTATGCCCGTACAAGACCTCCTGCATATATAAGGATTTTAAACGAGATAAAATTCCTCATTTAGGCCGCCTGCACACGGGCAGAAATCCCGCCGCGGTATTTCCGCCACTGAAAGTTTGCATAGGAGTGCATTACAATACGCACTCCTATGCAGACGGCCGCGCGAAATCTCGCGCGGCAAACAAACCACGACATGTCCAATTTTTGTGCGGGGCTCGCACTCACCCGGCCGCCGGCTCCGGTCTGCGCATGCCGCAGCCGGCGCATGAAAGAGGCAGGGCCGCCAGGCGCGGGTGAGTACGCGCTCGTCCCTGCAGGCTCTCGGGTCGGGTCCCGCGGCGAGAATTCTCGCTGCCGGATCCGACCCGCTCGTCTGCAGGCAGCCTTTCTCATTCACAAAAAATAGGAGATATATTGTTTATAGAAATACAGTTCTAATAATTGGACTGCAACAATATATAAAGAAGTAACAGGGGTTAAGACACAAAGGGAAAGAAGGGATGGGGGTTAGGTTAAAGTTGGGCATATTCGTCTCCCTATATCCCACTGAGTCCCTCCACTCTTATAGGTTCACTCAGCCGGCTCCCCTTTAAATAGGGGCAGTCGAGGAGGCACTATTCGGCGGACTAAGATTGTCAGGGAGAGTTTGATTTAGAGCCCCGTTTTTTAAACCACTTTTACTTGATTTTCAGGGAAGGGCTTATATTTAAAGCCCTTCCCTGAAATCAATTGCTGGCAGCAGAATCCTCTACCGCAGCTGACATGTGTGACAGCTGCGGTAGAGAATTGAAGAATTCCGCTGCTACATGTGCCACATCTGTGGCAGATGTAGCAGCAGGGAATCCTTTTAACTAGTGGGGGTGAAAGACATGTCCAATTTTTGTGCGGGGCTCGCACTCACCCGGCCGCCGGCTCCGGTCTGCGCATGGGCCGGCTGCGCCGCAGCCGGCACATGAAAGAGGCAGGGCCGCCAGGCGCGGGTGAGTACGCGCTCGTCCCTGCAGGCTCTCGGGTCGGGTGTTCTTCATCCCCGCAGGGGTCACGGCAGCGGCGGACAGGTAAGTATATATATATATTTTTTTTTTAAATAAATTTTTTCTTTTTCAGGGAAGAGCTTATATGTAAAGCCATAGGCGTAGCGGTAGGGGGTGCCAGGGTTGCAACCGCGACCCGGCCCTTGCGCTTGAGGGGGCCCAGAGGCCGCCCTGCAGCATATACAGGTGACTTTCACTTTGCACTGTCGGTGGCCGCTTGCTAAGTTAGTGCGGTCCGGCAGACTGCACAAGCCAGGAGGAGAGTAGGAGGGGGCAGGACTTGGAGAGAGGACAGGGGAAGAGGAGAGAGTGGGGGAAAAAGCAGAGAGGACTTACCGACACACAGGCACAGCACAGCAAGACATCGAGTGGCCAGGGAAGATGTCATCTCCCTGCTGCTTCCTTCCTGTTCCTGCTGACACTGCGTACAGTTGCTCTCCTGAGCAGAGAAGTAGTCCGGGCACCAGGGTATGTATGTATCTATCTGTCTGTCTTTCTATGTGTCTGTCTATCTATCTTGCCTAGTCTCATATCTATCTATCTATCTTTCTATCTCCATATCTATCTATTTCCATTTCCATATCTATCTATCTCATATCTATTTATCTCTCTCATATCTATCTCTCATATCTATCTATCTCATATCTTTTTATGTATCTCATATCTATCTATCTCATATCTTTCTATCAATCTATCTATCTCCTATCTATAATCTATCTCCTATCTATCTATCTATAATCTATCCCCTATCTATCTATCTATCTATCTATCTATCTATCTATCTATCTATCTATCTATCTATCTATCTATAATCTATCCCCTATCTATCTATCTATCTATCTATCTATCTCATATCTATTTATCTATCTATCTATCTCATATCTTTCTATCTATCTATCTCCATATCAATCTATCTATAATCTATCTCCTATCTATCTATAATCTATCTCCTATCTATAATCTATCTCTCTATATCTATCTCTCTATCTCATATCTTTCTATCTATCTATCTATCTCATATCTTTCTATCTATCTATCTCCTATCTATCTCATATCTTTCTATCTATCTCATATCTATCTATATCTATCTATCTCCTATCTATCTATAATCTATCACCTATCTATCTATAATCTATCTCCTATCTATCTCCTATCTATTTATCTATCTATCTCATATCTTTCTATCTCTCATATCTATCTATCGCATATATTTCTATCTATCTATCTCATATCTATCTATCCATCTATCTATCTATCTATCTATCTATCTATCTATCTATCTATCTATCTCATATCTATCCATCTATCTATCTATCCATCTATCTATCTATCCATCTATCTATCTCATATCTATCCATCTCCATCTCTCTCTCTCCTATCTCTCTCACTCCTAGGCCTCATGCCCACTTGCACTGAATCCCGCAGTGAAATCCGTGCAGGCCCGCGGACATGGAGAGAGAAAATACATTATACTTACCTCTCCGGACGCTGCGGGGCTCTCCTCTGTGCAGGTCGGATCTTTCTTTCTTCCGGTTGGCGGACGTGCTCGGCACACCAGGAGAGTGCCGTGTGCACCAATATTTAAAAAAATCTCCTGTTCTCCCGCGTATCCATGGCACAGTACAACAACAGCTGCAGCTATGCCGCGGATACGAACGTCTTCAATAGGCTTCAATGGAAGCCGCGGGAGCCGTCCATGTGGCAGATCCGCAGGAAAATAGAGCATGCTGTGATTTCTTCCTGTGCGTGTGACCCGCACTCTGGGAAGGAATCCCATCTGCATGCTTTTAGCTGCCCTACTGATGCTAATGCATCCCTATGGGCAGCAAGATGCACGGATCTCCCGTGTGGGTCCACGTGCGGATTTTATAAGTAAAATCCGCACGTGGACATTGGCCCTCAGACATAGATACTGGGCGAGGGGGAAATAGGACCTGGGGGGGGGCCCCAGCTGAACTTTTGCACCCGGGCCCGTGAGCCTTTAGGTACGCCCCTGTGTAAAGCCCTTCCGCGAAAAAGAATGCAGGGGGCCAGCAGAGCATTGTTTTCAGTGGAGCCGCCGACAACAGCCCTTATACTGCATGGTGAACACAGTTAAAATGACATGCCAGAATTACAGATTTTGTTAATCTTGTCCCTAGAAGAAAATGGAATTAAAAGCAACCAAAATGCTCCATGTTACTAAAAATTGGATAATTGAAGATTAGAGTTCACCCCTCAGAAACAAGCTCCCCTCGAGTTCCGTCGATGACCAAATAAAAATGCTACGATTCCTGAAATGCAGTGTCACAAATCAAATCTTTTTTTTTTTTTAATTTTAAGTATATTTGTATACAAAAATAACAAAACATAAAAAAAACTGTATAAACTTGGTGTAGCCGGAATCAGGCTCACCCAGAGGACAAGGTTATCACATTAATTATTTTGCACACAAAATGCCGTAAAAATAAAATCCAAAAAAAAAAATGGCAGGATTTCTTTTTTCTCCCCAAACCACCTAAAAATAAATGAATAATAGTTATATAGGACATCATTATATGTACCCAAAAATGATGCCATTTAAAAGTACAACTTACCATATTTTCCGGCGTATAAGACGACCCAACTTTTCCAATGGGGAAACAAATTGTCGTCTTGTACGCCGGGAATACGCTGTAGAAAAAAAAAACAATACTTACCTCCCGCGGCGCTGCTGCAGGCTGTCACTCCCTCCTCCACGTGAACACAGCATTGCTTTCTAGATGCGGGGCTTGAATTAACGCTGGGTTAACCAATTACAGCCATTCAATGACATCATTGAATGGCTGTGATTGGTTAACGCAGTGTCGGCTTTCATTGGCTGGCGCCGCGCTGAGTTAGCCAATCAGAGCATTAGCTTTGTGGAGGCGGGGCATTCAAGCCCTGCATCCAGAAAGCAATGCTGTGTCGACGTGGAGGAGGGAGCATCAGCCTGCAGCAGCGCCACGAGGGGTGAGTATTGATTTTTTTTTCTACAGCGTATTCCCGGCGTATAGGATGACAAGTTGTTTCCCCATTGGAAAAGTTGGGGGTCGTCTTATACGCCGGAAAATACGGTATCTTGCAAAAAAAAAAGCAAGACCTCGTATGGCTATGTCTATGGAAAAATTAAAAGTTATGGTTCAATGGAATGAGACGGTGAAAAAAAACGGAAAAAATAGTTGGTCATTAAGGTGCAAACAGGCTTAGTCACTGAAGGATTAAAATAGCATTGGAGCTCTATGCACTAAGATGGGGTTCCTTCCCTTCCACCCCTTTAGCACCGACCTTGGAGATAGGGTGCCTGGGTAGGTCTATCAGAGCTACATAAAATGACATGGTGGGCCGGATTAAGTTTGATACATGTGGTATAGATTTTGGTGCATATTTGTGGCAACTATGGAAAGTCTAGAGCAAATCTAAAAGTGAACCCATGCCTACAGTATAGTGAGTATATTATAGCAATTAGTAGCTGATATCTCCAGGGCAGACTTTCCCTGTTTAAGAAAATTATTCCTCCTTGTGCTGAAAAAACAATAAATCCTGAAGCATTGATACAATTCTGTTACATTCTGCATATTACTACAGTGTAAGTCTGGATGAGGTCTCAGACTCGGTTCTCCTTAAAATGTGGTTTCTCTTTATATCTCCCTTCTCTATGGATAAATAGCTGATTATTACAACAAGAAGGGAACAATGAAGATCACGTAACACTCAGAGATCGGCCATAGGCCACCCACTGACCGCACATCAGTTGCACACCGTCAACTCGCTCTAGGGAAAAATAAAATTGCTTATTGGAAGTTGACAGTCAGAAATGGCGCACCATGGAGAATAACTAGCATAAAATAGAATGCAAGATGTAAAACGTAACATACAGCCTTTATATGTTCCCCTTCTACAGATTTTACACCCTATAACCCTCGTTTGGATGTGACATCATGTGATCTTTGGAGAAGTTTATGTAATTACATATATACCTGGACAGTATGATACATAATCTACACCAAGAGCACAGAATGTAGCTGGATTATATTCTGTGTACTGATGACTATTACAGAAATAATTTCTATTAATCCTACATTCTAAGCCCTTTCTATATTGGATGATAAATTCGGACTTACATAGTCTGGTAAAAATAGTGGAAGGTCCATGTCCAAGTTATGGGCAGGTCCACAAGGAAACTCAAACGGTTGTCTGCCTCCAATAGAATAAATGCCTAGAAATAGGAGAAGTGACATTATGTGGAGGAAACTTCAAGAAAGTAGAAGGAACGAGAAATATACAGGAGTCAATGAAGGAGCATACCTGCAGTCCAACTCCAGCTGAAAATCTCAAATCAGTGTCCAGGTGGGTGGTTGCTTATATAACCTTCCTTAACAAGGTTACAACAATGTTCTGTATCATCCTCATCACATAAGACTCCATTCAAAGTGGTGCCGTCCCAATAATTCATTATCATTGAAATAAACTCTAAATCCTTATGGAAACTGCATGCCCAAACAGCCCAGGAATATAATGAGATGTCTCATGCCATGGTGTCTAGATGTCTGCTGCAATCTGAGCTCTACCTGGTCTATACCTAAATTCCCTGTGCTACTTGAGCCAGTCTGTGATAAGAGGACAAATAAAGGGCTTGGAAGACAATGGTAATTAGGTTATCATGATTAGACAATAGACAATGGTTGATACATGTTTGAATTAAATGTGTTATCAGAAAGTGGCCTGTTGTATAATTCAAGTGTTATGTTAAAAAATCCCCCCAAATCCTTAAAGGGGTTGTCCCGCGAAAGCAAGTGGGGGTATACACTTCTGTATGGCCATATTAATGCACTTTGTAATGTACATTGTGCATTAATTATGAGCCATACAGAAGTTATTCACTTACCTGTTCCGTTGCTAGCGTCCTCGTCGCCATGGTGCCGTCTAATTTCAGCGTCTAATCGCCCGATTAGACGCGCTTGCGCAGTCCGGTCTTCTCCCTTCCGAATGGGGCCGCTCGTGCCGGAGAGCTGCTCCTTGTAGCTCCGCCCTGTCACGTGTGCCGATTCCAGCCAATCAGGAGGCTGGAATCGGCAATGGAGCGCACAGAGCCCACGGTGCACCATGGGAGAAGACCCGCGGTGCATCGTGGGTGAAGATCCCGGCGGCCATCTTACTAAGGTAAGTAAGAAGTCGCGGGAGCGCGGGGATTCGGGTAAGTACTGGACGGTTTTTTTTTTACCCCTGCATCGGGTTTGTCTCGCGCCGAACGAGGGGGCTATTGAAAAAAAAAAAAAAAAACGTTTCGGCGCGGGACAACCCCTTTAAAAATATATATTTAACAAATATTGTCTCATGAGCTGTATTTTTAAAATATCCTAAAATTCTACATTTTTACACTGACCACTAGGTCTAAGGACGCTTTTACATGGACGATTATCATTTATTTAAAAAAAAAAGAAAAATAAAAAAAAAAAAATCGCTGGATCACTCATTCTCATTTGGGTGGGGGAAGATCCGCAATCACCACCCGCACAGAGGATATGCGGCAAAATGCAGGCGTTGAAAGGCATTAACATTTGTTTTTTTTCTTCACACTTGTGGATATGAATTCTGTATTTCGCAAGCGGAAGAAAAATTGCAGCGTGCTTTATTTTGCTGCGGACTCCATGCGGAAAGCCTCTATCGATGTCAATGGAGGCGTCCAACCCACGGCCTATATGCAATTAATAGAGATGAGCGAACCTACTCGGTTCGGGTGTTTTTGCACTCCAGCACCGCTTTTTCCGAGTTACTGACTACTTGGACGAAAAGATTCAGGGGGCGGCGTGGAGGAGCGGCGGGTAGCAATGGGGAACAGGGGGGAGCTCTGGAGCTCTCTCTCCCCCCCACTTCCCTCTGCAACTCCCCGCTCACCCCCGGCGCCCCCCGGATCTTTTTCGTCCGAGTAGTCAGTTACTCGGAAAAAGCGGTGCTGGAGTGCAAAAACACCCGAACCGAGTGCACTCGCTCATCTCTAGCAATTAACATTGCGTATGGGCGGTGGGTACCCGCGTCATCGCTTAGCAACGGCGTAGGTAATACAGACAATGAAAATAAAACAAAACTGTATTGTGAATGGCCACCGGTCATCCGCAATACAGAGAAATCAGGTACGCAGGGTGACTGCCCAAACTGTGTCATGTCCCATTTAGAT
Source organism: Eleutherodactylus coqui (assembly GCF_035609145.1). NCBI lineage: Eukaryota > Metazoa > Chordata > Amphibia > Anura > Eleutherodactylidae > Eleutherodactylus > Eleutherodactylus coqui. Next base: position 64,705,812 of record NC_089840.1, on the reverse strand, counting down.
GGGATGACAGTCGTCTAAGTGACTGCACGAGCGCTGACATCACCGCTAGGTTGTTATCACTCGTGCAGAGCGTTTACACAGGCAGATCACCGCTGGCTTACCGCTCAGCGAGAAGTCAGTGATCCAGCAATGACTTCCATGCTGGTTGAAAGTGAGCGACCAGCGAACTGTAAACGAATAATGCACAATGGCTATGGATTTAGATGCGACGATTATCACGTAAATCTGTTAATTTGAACGGGTTTTGTGCAATACTCGTCCCGTGTAAATGGCCATTAATCGTTTGCTTGCTTGCTCAGGCGAGGGATTTCTCACTCCATGTAAAAGTACCTTAATAATAGGTTGATACCTCCAGTTCTGGGATAAAAACTTGAACAAACTTTGCAGCAGTCTCTCATTATCAAGACAAGCAGGGATACAGTGAAAGGCAAACACTTAGGGTGCATTTACACACAAAGATGATCGCTCAAAAGATGGATTTTGAATAGAGATGAGCGAGCATTATCCTTAGCGATTACCTGCCCGCTCGGAAGAAAAGATTCAGGTTCTGGCGCGGGTGAGCGGTGAGTTGCGGGAGTGAGCAGGGGGGAGCGGGGTGGAGAGAGAGATCTCCTCTCCGTTCCCCCCAGCCGCTCCCCTCTGGCACCCGAATCTTTTCTTCCGAGTGGGCAGGTACTCACTAAGGATAATGCTCACTCGAGTAATTGTCCTTAGCGAGTATGCTCACTTATCTCTAATTTTGAACAATCATTTCGCATAAACTATTACTTGGTAATAATGCCAATCAGTACCAATTAGGAAAGTGTGAGCCGCCGGGAGCTGTATTCAGCGAACAAACCCTCCACTGTTCCCTGAATACATTCCCTTTGTTCTGCCTTGGGGCTGACAGCTGAGACAATATAATCAGCGCTCCCCAGGCAGAACACAGCCTGCGGTCCTTTTTATCAGCTGTTCCGCCAGGCGATGGATTTCATGCCAAACTGAAATTCATCATTCGGCAAAAAAGTGAAAGATTGACACAGTTACACGCAACGATTATCGTTCAAAAGATGGGTTTTCAGCTAATTTTGAGCCATAATCGTTGCATCTAAATGGGCCTTTATACATTAATAATACAGAATCCACCAATTATCACCATAGGTGATCAGCTGTGATTATACACCACCTCCCTGCACATTCACCTCTTCACAGGTCAGGCAACATGTCCCGGAAGTCTCCCATTAAATTAAATAAACCCCGTTGTCCTTTAAGTGAATGGCCCAGGAGGCTGTTATAAAGTATATCTCATGTAGCTCCTGCAAGATGACAGCCCCCATGGTCAGGGACAGACAATAGACAAAGACTACAATCAGAAAATGAAAACACATTAGAAAATGTGTCACTGTCGGGTTTTATTTGTAAACGATGTAGGTGATACATTCCTTCTAGTAATAATGGGATTGAGTTGATGTTTAAACGCCCATAAACTCCTGCTTCATATTTGAGAGTAATTAGCTATTAATTGAATGGATGAAAGCATACATAAAATCACACGAACGGGAGAAAGCCATGACCAAGTCGCAGCTAAATCGCAGCTAAATCTCCCATCTGCATGGCCGGGTTGCGACATATAAGCCACAGCCCGGAATTCCGTGGGCCGGGGGGAGCAGAGACTTTAGCGCTGCAATAGATACACCCATAGAAGCCTAAGGGAGCTGCCAGCAAGGGGTGGGACTTTAGCAACGCGAGCCGCTGCTAAACTCCCTCCCCCTTCCCTATTCTGATGCTCTCATAGGAGTCTATGGGAACAGCCGAGGACAAGTACTATCTTTTCCAACTCTACGTAAAGGCGCACCAGCTGGCAATCACTTTGCAGCACCGCGGACGGACGCACACACTGACAGCAGTGTGTGCATCCAGAATCTTTCTCCACTCCTCCCCTGACCTCTTAGTTCTGCAGGGAAGGAGGCGCTGCTGCAGGCGCGCACACACTTTCACCTGCAGCAGCGGTGAGAAAAGCAGCAGTGGCCCTCTGAAGACCAGGAGGTGGTAAGCAAATGGGTTTCAGGGGGAATTCTATTAGTTCCTGAGTTACCGTGTGTGTACTATTACTTATGGGGGTTGTCACTTACTACTGGCACTATTATTTCTAGGGATTATATAGGGGACACTATAACTACTGGGACCACCCTGCACATGACAGTATATCACACGCTGACTTACGGTATGTTTACACGTGGCAGAAATGTTGCGGTACGTCCAGAGCAGACATTTCCACAGAATTTCTGCATCCAAAAAAACAGTCAATATCTGTACCATTGGTGCGCATTTTGACAGCTGATTTCATGCAACACGGCACTCTCCCTCATCTCCTCCGTAGACTTCCTGCTGTCAGCGTTACTCGGCTTCCAGTTCCCAGGAGTCTGGTCGGACGAGACCACAACAGGCCGCTGGGAATTTAGAAGCCGGGGAGCTCTGACAGTGAGAAACCTATGGAGGAGCACTGCCTAGTATGAAACTAGCTGCGGGTACGTGGACAATTTTCAGTCAAAAGCCACACCAATGGTACAGATTTTTGACTTTTTTTTTGGATGCAGAAATGCTGAGGAATTTGCTCCCCGCCTTTTCAAAACAGCCTGTACATTTTATAACGATGGAGGTAAAAAAATCATACATCGTGATAAGCCCCGCCCCTGACCACTCCCCCATTTCCCACTTTAACTCTGGGAAAATCTGGTCACCATTAAATGATAAAAATGTCAACATAAGAAAGAAGTCTTTTTTTCCCCCCCCAAAACAGTGTTCGCCAAGTGGAATACCAAAATGTGTACTATGTACAGAATGTATTAACCCCTTAATGACACGGCGCTTTTTCTCTTTCCATTTTCGTTTTTTCCTCCCCCCTTTAAAAATAAAAAAACATAACTCCTTTTATTTATCCATCGACGTCGCTGTATGAGGGCTTGTTTTTTGTGGGACGAGTTGTATTTTTCAATGGTGCCATTTAAAGTACCATATAATGTACTGAAAAACTTTTAAAAATTTCTAAGTGTAGTAAAATGAAAAAAAAAGTTTCGCCATCTTTTAGTGCGTCTTGTTTCTACGGCGCGCAAACGGCAAAAAGAGACATACTTTATTCTATAGGTTGGTACGATTACTACGATACCAAAGATGTAGTTTTTTTTTTTTTTTACTATACGACTCTTTTTTTTCAAAGACGTCATTTTTTTCAATTATTTTCTGCAGTCATTTTGTGCGCGCAATAACTTTATTTTTCCGTCGACGTAGTTCAGCAAGGGCTCATTTTTTGCGGGAGGTCCTGTAGTTCCTGGTAGTACCAATTTGGAATACATAAGACTTTTTGATCGCTTTTTAATTGCATTTTTTTATGGAAGACAGGATAACTAAAAAAAAAGAGCATTTCTGGCGTTCCTTTTTTTCGGACGACGTCAACCGTGCAGAAAAAATAATGCGCTACTTTGATAGTTCTGACTTTTACGGACGCGGCGATATCAAATACATTAATTAGATTTTTTAATAATAGATATGGCAAAGGGGGTGATTTAAACTTTTACAACTTTTTTTTTCTTCAATTAAAAAAAACTTTGATTTTTTTTACATTACTTTGAAGTCCCCCTGGGGGACTTTAACATGCGATGCTTTGATCGCTCCTGCAGTATGACGTAATGCTATAGCATTACGTCATACTGCTTTTTGACAGGCAGTCTATCAAGCCACCCCACGGGGATGGCTTGATAGGCAGTCTGTTAAGGCAGCTCTGGGGCCTTTCATTAGGCCCCCGGCTGCCATGACACCTGCACGGCTCCCCCGATCTCACCGCGGGGGGGGGGGGCCGTGCGGGACCCCCAAACATTGTTCGGGGGATTTAAATGCCGCTGTCAAAATTGACAGCGGCATTTAAATGGTTAATAGCCGCGCACGGCTATTGCCCGCGGGTGTCAGCTGTTATAAACAGCTAACGCCCGCACTGTATGAAGAGAGGTTGCCATGCAACCTCTCTTCATAGATACGTCATTGGTCATGAAGGGGTTAATATTGCTGGTCAGGATGTCACATTCCATCCTGAGGAGGAAGTGCTGTAGCAGTGCAGCTCTCCCATTGCATTCAATGGTAGTGAAGCCTGCACAAGCACTTCCTCCTGGCTGCTGATTACACCTTGCCTGCTGCACTAGACAGCAGGCCAGACGATCAGCTGATGGACTTTAAAGCATCAACTACTGGTGACCTTTCCAGAGTATGGGTAGTGTTTTTGAGGAAAAAAAAAAAAGGCAGGCAATCCCTTTAAAAAAAATTTTCAAAAAAAAGTCCACGTTAACAAAAACATTTTTCCATCCCTGCCCCCTCACCCGATTGTCTGTCACACTCTATAGGTCTCCTCTGTGTATTGCAGCCACCCCCATGCTGTTCAACCCCCTCAGATGCTTATCAACCATCCAAGTAGTTCTCAGCTGGTCAGGATTTAAAAAAGAAAAAAAACAAAAAAAAAAAACACATGAAGAGGCCAGGGGTTTCAGCAAGAAGGAAATAAGTAACCAAGGTAACACTAGTTCACTTATAATTGGGGGGGGGGGGGGGCGCGAGGCGGGGCAGGGGGGGGGGGGAGATAAGCTATGTAATTAATGGAAAAAGAAATCACCGGAGTGGCCCTTTAATGTGCACTATGATAGAAAGGTGTCAGAACACACTTGGCATTAGAGCTTGCCGTGCTCATGATGACCCTTGTGCACCACTTATAATGGGCATTGGGGCATCAGAACTGAGAAAGGTAGCCTAGTTTGATGAATCACATCATGGACAGCTGGATGCACATGGCTTACCTAGGGAAAGAGTTGGCCCAGGATGCACTAGTGGAAGAGACAAGCTGGTGCGGGCAGTGTGAGGCTCTGGGCAATGTTCTATTGGGTAACCTTGGGTTCTGGCATTCATGTGGCTGTTATTTTGATATGTACCCCCTACCTAAACATTGTTACAGATGAAGTGTCAACCCCCCTCATGATATTCCCTAGTGGCAGAGGAGGATGTGACCTGCCCCACTGTGAAAATGGTTTGTAAATTGGTCAGAAATAGTTTAAGAATCATGAGAAAGTTCAAAAGTGACAATTGGCTTCCAAATTCCTTTGTTCTCAATCCAATCAAGTACCTGTAGGAGGTGTTAGAATAAACAAGCCCAATCCATGGGGGTGCCAACTCACAGGGTTTAAGGACAGGCTCACATGGCCTAAGCGTAATCTGCTGTGGGAGTCCTGCAGTGGATTCCAGCTGTGAGCCCGTCTGTGACCCTACGTACAGCCACGTAATGCATTGCACACTCACGTAGGCAGTCATGCGCAGTACACTCTTTTGGCTTACATTTCCCGCACCATCGCTTAGCGATGATGCGGATCCCTGTAGTTCATATGCAATATAATTTCGTATGGGCTGCAGGTATAGCCGCAACCCTAGAGAACAATTGGCTCTACGTCACATATATCCCTGGTAAAAGAGAACATGCTGCGTTCTATTTAACCAAAAGCGGATCACGCAATTCTGACCCGCTAATGTGAGCGGCAATGCATAATACAATGCATTTGATTGATCCACGTATTACCGCGGATCAAAACACTCGCGGAATCCCCAATCCTTATTTGGTCTTAAACTGACCCAAGTCTGAAATCGGCATACCTCTTTATGCCACAAACCTCTAACTGGTGCCGGTCCAACCTTTGGATCTGTAGGTAATTTTGAGTTAGTAATTTCACTGCCCTGGCCACCCTCAATGCGGTTGATTGAAACAGCCCAGCCCTGCTGAGCTTTGCCATTTATGTAACATCCATAGAAGTCAGTGGGAGCTGTGTAAAAAAAACGAAAAAAAAAACAAACCTTGTACCTAGAGATGAGTGAGCGTACTCGGAAAAGCACTACTCGCTCGAGTAATTTGCTTTATCCGAGTATCGCTGTGCTCAGGGCTTAAGATTCGGGTGCCGGCACGGAGTGGGGAGCTGCAGGGGAGAGCGGGGAGGAACGGAGGGGAGATCTTTCTCTCCCTCTCTCCCGCCCGCTCTCCCCTGCGACTCACCTGTCAGCCGCAGCGGCACCCGAATCTTCAGGGACGAGCACAGCGATACTCGGATAAAGCAAATTACTCGAGCGAGTAGTGCTTTTCCGAGTACGCTCGCTCATCTCTACTTGTACCACATCAGGTTCTGAGTCGAATGGACCCCAAGTGTAAAATGTGAAAACACCTTTTGAAAAGCAGGTCAAACGTCACATCCATCACTTCAGAGTCATGCAGATTTAGCAGCAGATTTAATGGAATGTCTATGATACAATGAAAGAAGTTCACATACATCAGATTTAATGGATATAGTCACATCTTATTGCAGAAATGTGTCAGCTTAGTGCACTGGGACAGGAAGTGCTCGAGTCATCCTGCAGGACGTTATCCCAGCGGCGTACATACTCATGCAGGATATGAGCAGACGGTATTCGCGTGCACAGAGGACAATTCCTGGTATTGCTACATCTAGAACTCTTATTTGTTTACAAAAACTGACTTCAGAGTTATTAACTTAAGACAAAAGAGTAGAAACAAACCTTATTAAAAAAGAAAAAAAATTATAAAAAAACCATAAACTGATCACTTTAGGACATTAGAGTGGAGTCTGACAGTTGGCACAGCATTAATATATAATTTGTGGTCATAACCGCTTTGCTAGTGAATGATGAATTTAGTTCGGCTCCATCTGCAAGTTGATCAACAAGAAGAGTGTCTTAGTGGCAAAAAGTTTCATGCATGAGGCTGGTCTGTAACTCCTTAGCAAGTGAGCAAATACATCGCCATCAGTGCTGTGAAGTGGGGTGGTGATAAGTTTATGGAGGGTGGGGGGTTAAGACCATTTGTTGCTTCACATAGCAGTCCAGGAACTTGTTTTACTTTTACCTACAATGCCCTGCAACCACCAAGTGTCATGGCCCATTTACACGAGACGGGGGCGCGGAAATCTGAACGAATAGTCCCGTGTGAAAGGGCCATTAGGATGTTACTGGGGCGCAAGATATACGACCACAGGACTCAACTAAAGCCAACAATCAAGTACCATATTTTAGGATTTAGACTATAAACTCAACTGAAAGGTCAAGTTTTGCTTGGCTTCCTAAATTGGCCTTCTGGCCCGTATAGGGTTAAATCATTACATACAAAAATTATACCGTGTGTTATACATCAGCGTAGGCCGACCACATGGTCACGTTTATTAGTTAAAAAGTCTAAAAATTTGTCAGGTTTGTAAGGTCTTCAAGTGCTTGTCCATGGTGAGGCCAGAACCATCACAAGTGACACTTGGTGTCACACAGTCCGTTTTATCATCGGCTCCTTCACAGCGGATTCATCGCCCTCAGTTGTGCAGCTGCGTAGCATTAAGGCAGTCAGGAAATTTCTGCAAACTGGCTGTAGAGAGGTTTCTGGCTGCAAATTTCAACCAACCTGTCAATAAATAGGAAAAAAATAATGGTTACTGACCAATACTGGAAACAGGAGAACATGTCTATGTACACCGGGCTGGACAACCATAGCTTTAAGTGTCAGCTATATAATAGCACTAGAGAGGACAAGAATTGGTATAGACCTCAATAGAAGACAACCCAAAGAGGGGAGGAACACATTAAAAATATCTAGATCACATGAACAGACCAGAAACGGGAATTAGATTGTGAACATTTTTTAGACTTTTCCCATCGATGTCAGAATGAAGATTCACCGATGGTTGGTCTGGGGAAGCGTATAAATGGTAATATCAAAATTTAGTAGTTATGGGCGATTCAAGAAGAATGGTGCAAAGGTAAAGCAGATTCCGGCATAAATTACATACACCCGCAAAATGACATGAAGAGATAGAACCATCCTTAAAGTCTTACCGCTCCTTACAGATGGTCGATGTGGGCAGTGTTGGGGATACCGGACGACATGAACCGTCACATCACCGCGCAGTGGAATCGATAACAGGATATGCCAGGATGTGTCCGGGCAGAACTGGACTACAGACTTGTCAATTAGTGTATGAATAAACCAGCTTTACCATCACACCATTCTTTTGGAATCATCCCATCTAGCAGAATTCTTCCATCTATAGGGAAGGGGGGCGTTCTTAAACAAAAAGGACGCCTGCAGTTTCCTGATGGATTGTCACTTTGAAGGTTATGCACTTCCCTACCAGATAAATGTACTTCTGGAGGACATTTAGTAAATACCAGTGGAAATAATGTAGTCCATGTGTCCAGCTAAGGCATCAGGCATGTACTACAAATATGTATTTACCCTGTCACACAATATTGGAGGGGCGTGTAGGATGGATTAGATTGTGGTCTGCAGATCAAGCAACTGAGAAGTAATGAAACGACTTGGATTGTGGTGATCTGCTAGATGCCCCATCCTGGTACTGATCCTAGAGTTCTCTCTCTTTTACAAGGGATGATGATCATTCAGGCTCCCTTGGGAATCTGAATGATAATCGTCCCGACGTGCCATTGTGTCAACAGCAGTCGTTTGATTCTGGACAACTGTCTGCTTACAGTGAATAGAGGCGGGCCTTACAAAAGCAGCCATTTAAAAAAAAAAAAAAAAAAGCCTTAATCCGGTGCAAATAATGCAGTATAGGAACAGGACATCTCTTTAAACGGGTTTTCCTGGGATTAATATCTTTCCGATAACATTTCAGTAAAAGGATTCTCTCATCATAGAGAAACCCAGCAGGAATCCTCCATTTCTAAATTTTCCCCGCAGTCAGGCCGCCTGCACACAGGCGGAAATCCCGCGGAGGTATTTCCCGCGGTATTTCCGCCACTGAAAGCCTGCATAGGAGTGCATTACACTATGCACTCCTATGCAGACGGCCGCGGTTTGGCCGCGCGAAATCTCGCGCGGCAAACAAACCGCGGCATGTCCTATTTCTGTGCGGGGCTCACAGAGCCTCGCACAGACACGTTACTCAACCGGCCGCCGGCTCCGGTCTGCGCATGCGCCGGCTGCCCGGCAGCCGGCACATGAAAGAGTCGGGGCCGCCAGGCGCGGGCGAGTACGCGCTCGTCCCAGCAGGCTCTCGGGTCGGGTCCCGCGCCAAGAATTCTCTCCGCTGGATCCAACCTGCTCGTCTGCAGGCGGCCTCAGACAGATTTCCCCATACCAAAACTAGAGTGCAAATATTCAGACCGATCTTATTGCACGAACAGTCACCCTGGAGACTTCACCGCAGAATTTTCCACCTCTTAAAAAAAAAAAAAAAACCAAAAAAAAAAAAAATAAACCACAAACTGCGGGTGTTGGTGCAGATACACACGCAGAGTTTGCCCTGTGAATAGGCAAAATTCATGTGCAGATCTGACCCAGAAACAAGTGTTCTTGCAGACTTTGCCCACTGACAGGGAAAATTCCATGTGCAGATCTCTGCCAAAAACAGTGCAAGACAGACAGACATTGATGCTTTTTTTGGGGTGGAATTTACATGAAAATTCCACCATGTGACCACTCTTAAAAGTATGGGAGAAAGAAGTCTTATATACGCCAATATACTTTATTTAAATATTAACAGAGCAATGCGCTTCGGCGATAACATGTCGCCTTTCTCAAGCTCATCAAAAGCTCATCTTAACGCCGAAACGCGTTGCTGTTATTAATATTTAAATAAAGTATATTGGAGTATATAAGTCTTCTTTCTCCCCATGAGCACAAATATTCTTTTTTTCCTTGTGGTTTACCATATTTTGTCTCAAGCACCCACTATTGGTGTTGCTTGTTATATGTCTGCGGCTCAGTGTCCATCCATGGATTCGGGAGTAAAAGAATTTATTTCAAGCCTTCCCGGACTGCGGGTGTCAGCGAGGTATGTCTAGCCAGATTTACCTTGCTCTGTACCAGGTGAGTGATTGATTGTTTGTTAACTAAACTCATCCTGCTGATTTACTTGGCGCATTCCTAATCTACTAACTCCTAAAAGTGTGTCGCATGTATCAGGAAGTGTCTTTAAGTGTCTTCCACCCATGGAGCCACCACCTACTAGGCGAATGCCCTTTCCATAACACCCAAATGTTGATGCAACAAGCAGCTGATTTGTGTTGGCTTCTTCAGATGGGAATACCACTTTTTTTTTAAAAGATTAAAGAAAAAAAAAAAATTTTTACCCAATGATTCCGGCTGGGATCAGCAAGACAACCGCGCCAAACAAGAAGGCGAATCCTTTCATGAAGTAGAGCGTAGCTGGATACAGAGAATTGAAGATACTGGTGGCCAAGATGAAGGAGACCCCCTCCACACAAGCAACAACGGAGAATAATGCCCCTGCGGATGAGAACAATGGAGACACAGTGAGCATAGGAACCCGGTTCATTACAATCAGTGCTGCAAACTATTCAAAATCTGAGGTCATTTTCTAGATGGTCTGAACAATCTATTAAGACTATTAAATGAATCGTCGTTTGCTGGAATAGTCAGATGGCATGATGATCGGCAATCAGCCAAGCCAACAGCGATTGATCTTTTATGTGGGCAGAAAAAGGCTTGCTGACTCCCACTCATCTATTTCAGAGAAGGATGCCCCAGACACTAAGTCCTAGGTGCCTGCCACAAAGGGGTGTCATTGAGTTATGAGGTATTGGGATTGCCCATTTGTAAGACACCCCAAGATGTTTGCCTGAAGAGGATAGCTGGACACGGTCAAAAACTATTTCTGAGGAGTTCCCCCTCTCTAGCTCAAGAGGAGATCGCCTTGAAATGGATGTAAATTAAAGGGGTTGTCCCGCGAAAGCAAGTGGGGGTATACACTTCTGTATGGCCATATTAATGCACTTTGTAAAATACATCGTGCATTAAATATGAGCCATACAGAAGTTATTCACTTACCTGCTCCGTTGCTGGCGTCCCCATCGCCATGGATCCGTCTAATTCTGATGTCTTCTTGCTTTTTTAGACGCGCTTGCGCTGTGCGGTCTTCTTCCTGGTAAATGGGGCCGCTCGTGCCGGAGAGCTGGTCCTCGTAGCTCCGCCCCATCACGTGTGCCGATTCCAGCCAATCAGGAGGCCGGAATCGGCAATGGACCGCACAGAGCCCACGGTGCACCATGGGAGAAGACCCGCGGTGCATCGTGGGTGAAGATCCCGGCGGCCATCATGGTGAAGGAAGACGGAAGACATCGCAGAGCGGGGATTCGGGTAAGTAATAAAAATTTTTTTTTTTTAAACACATCCTTTGGGGTTGTCCTGCGCCTAATTGGGAGGAGGGGGGGGGCTTAAGGAAAAATTAAAAAAAAAACCCGTTTCGGTGCGAGACAACCCCTTTAATGTCTCTTACACGGGACAACAGTCATCTAAATGACTGCACAACTGCTGACGTCACCGATAAGGTAGTTAGCGCTCATGGAGAGCGTTTAGACAGAATTCACCGCTGGATTGTGGGCTTCTCACTCAGCGCTTCACCCTCTATGTGAAGTGGGGAGCGTTTACAAGCAGCCAGAAGCCCGCAATCCAACAATGGTTTTAATGCTGACTGAAAGTTAGCGATAACGAGAAGTGGACGAATAGTAACAATTTTTGGCATTCATACGGGACAATTATCGCTCAAACCAATTTTGAGCGATAATTGTCCAGTGTAAATGGCCTATAGTGCATGTTCTAACGCCCAATGAGGAGGAGGAGGGGGGGGGGGGGGGGGAAACAACACAGGAAATGTCCTGGGAAGTTTAAGAAGATGTGGGGCAGCCGATGCAATTTCCACCTCATCGCAGGAACTTGTGTCATACCCCAGCGCTGTCGCGTCACGCGGACCGGCTGACACTCTCGCGGCGGATCCAGACAGGCGAATATAGGGTCTCTGGGGGTGTCAGGTCTGATTCTGCTGCAAGATTTCGCAGGTGGAATGTAACCCAGCCGTGGGCATGAGCCCTTACACAGCAATGAGTATCGCTGGATCGCTCACAGCACAGCCAGCAGGGAGATGGGGCAGACGGTGAGCATTCATTCTCTGGCAGCCTCCATTCACTGTAAGCAACGTTCATTCAGTACTGAACAGCTTGTCGTTCGGTTTTCGAGGATGCTGAAACTGAATGACTGGGCGGCTCTCATTCAGTCTCTGCATGCATTTACACGGGACAACTATCGTTCAAAACCCCGCGGGCCTTTAGTGTGTTCACAAATCGTTACCACTGGTGCGGATCCCCAGCAAACTGCAATTGAAAGGGTGAAGTCTGCTGGGAAGTCCATGTCTAAAATTTGTTGAAAATCAGCACCAAAATAAGTTACTGTGCGAGCGCACAATAAGACGAATGTGCTTACTCATTAGCGGCACATCCTGCTGTCTAAACCGCGTCCAATAAACGCATTCTGCATAGAGACGAGTGATTGTAGCAAAACTGTCATTGTCAAACTGCTCATTTTCACTGAAAATTATCTTCCCGGGTAACCCCCCCCCCCTTTGAGACTCCTACCGATCCTGAGATTGAAGGGGCCACAGTGCAGCACAGCTACATTAAAGGGAACGTGTCACCTACCCCTATAAGCCAAGTTTTTGGGCTGAAAGTAGGTGACCCGTGGAGTCTGGGGACGCAAGTATTATCTTACCTCCCCCTGTCAATCCCCTGGTCTCAGCGCTGAAAGTCGCCGCTCAAAGCATTGAGCGGCATGCCAAGTAGTCCACCAGTTCCAATTTTACAATGGGCGACTACTTCGCACCACTCAATGCACTGCTTTCAGCGCTCACACTGGGAAACCGATGGGGGAGGCAAGTAGAACATCCCCGGATTCAGCGGTCACCCACTGTCAGCCCATGGGCTTAGCTTATAGGACTAAAAGTAGGAATCTCTTTAAGAAGCGAATGGGGCCGGCAGTACTTCCCTATACAGCCGGGAGCGACACTGAGGAAGTAAAGACTACAGAAGTGCCAAATCAGTCCTTACAATATTTTATCCCTGCCATCCTCTCCAATCCAGGAGCATCTGACAGGGAATCCCACAGCTTGATGAGGCCGTATATGAAGCACGAAGGGTTGTTGTACTTGGGTTTTCCAGAAGTAACAGCTATGATGACAGAGGTTAACGGGAATGAGGAACCTTTGTCCTCTTATACACTTCAGATAAGTGATCCCTTTAACTAGTTCAATAATAAAATATTGCATATGCCTCACAGTTCGAGGGCCCCGCTCATTCTGGTACGGGGTGTTGGATATTTGTGAATTGGATGCAATCGACTGAAATTGGGGCAGCTTAATCCCCGTTTCTCTCAATAGGAGACAGAAAGCTATGATTTTTAACAAGTCTGACTAATAGTCACCCCCCCCCCCCCTTGATAAGCAGCGCCTGACTTGACCGTTACCCGTTTCTCTCCATGTGCTCATCCAGAAGTGCCCTTTATTGCTAATGACTTAGATGCCCCTCACATAAGACAGCTCGGGGACAGGTGCATCCTCACCTTGCTCTCCCTCTTCCACCAGTTTAGACAGCTTGGATCTAATAACTGGAGTGGTTGCCATGGAGAAGAACCTCAGCCCGTAACCTGCAAGAAAAGTAACGAAGACATGAAGATGTGATCATAAACAACTTATTTCATACCATTTACCATGTAAGTCATAGCTCTCCTAACAAGGCCGTTTTAATCAATGCTTGTACAGTATTCCCCATGAAGTTGTGCTGGAGGAGCTTTCCTAGAGTTCTGCATTTGGTGTTCCTCTGTTATTACTCCGGGAAGTGTATGAGGAAACTGACAACTGGGCGTTACACTTGTCCCTACACACCGGCATTCTCCAATCAGTGTTCATAGTATCAGACTAAGGACACACCATATTGACAAATTTGTCAGTTTATTCAAACCTTGCCAGGAGGGATAACAGAGGGGTACAGAATTCTAAGAAGAGAGACTCCAGCGCGGTTATTGTATAAGGCGACACAAGGATTTATAGACCGGAAGGATCAGGAGAGCCGACAGCTCCTTCAACATTTCTAAGAGAAATCAACTAAGTCTACATAAAAAGACACCAAAATGTCTTGTAGGTCTACGTCCACATAGACTTAGGACAGTTCAGTGCTATAGGATTACAGCTCTGAAGGACGAACATATTAGGTGCAACACACAGACTTCAGCTTTATACCCAAAATGCAGGGGGGAGCTGACAGCTCTCAGTGGTGAGCCTATCAAACAGAAACAGATAGGCTTACCGCGGAGAATCGTAGCATGCTGCGATTTAAGTCCAGCGAGTGGAGAATCCCTATGATTCTCCGCTTGTGGATACCGGCCCTGCACTTTCCATAGCAACACTACGGAAAGCTTCACACAGTGTGATCTGCCGGCGGATCATCGTCCGTGGACAGGCAGCCTAAAGGAGTTGGCTTTTTTTTTCTCTTTTTTTTCCCGGGACACATGGGGCTCTTGTATTTAAAATTGAAAGATTCATTTTGTAGGGTTTTAAAGGGAGGGAAAGAAAAAAAAAAGGGGGGCAAAAATAAGGTTAAAAAATAAAAAGTTTTAGGCCTCATGTCCACGGGGAAAATATGATTTAGGATCCGCAGCGGATTACCTGCACGCGGATCCGCACCCCATAGGGATGCATTGACCACCCGCGGGTAGATAAATACCCGCGGATGGTCAATAAAAGGGATTTAAAAAAAAAATGGAGCATGAAAAAATCTGGACCATGCTCCATTTTCGTGCGGGTCTCCCGCGGGGACGGCTCCCGCGGGCTTCTATTGGAGCCTATGGAAGCCGTCCGGATCCGTGGGAGACCTAAAATAGGAATTTAAAAGCATTTACTCACCCGCAGCGGGCCGGGAAGGTCTTCTCTTCCTCACGGCCGCATCTCCCTTGCTTCGGCTCGGCGGATGTGCCCGGCGCATGCGCGCGGCATGTCGACGACGTGCCGCCGGCGTGAGGAATTCATCCGCCGGCCGAAAAGAAGATCCGGCCGCGACGCAGAGAAGAAACGGAGCGGATGGGAGGTGAGTTTATTCTCATTTATTCTGATTTTCAGCCCTCATGTCCGCGGGGCAGGAGGGACCCGCTACGGATTCTACATGTAGAATCCGTAGCGGGCCCGATTTTCCCCGTGGACATGAGGCCTAACTGATTGTCATATGCCATGTTTTAAGGCAGCTTGTTCAAATAATATTTACCCCAAAAACGAATCTTCTAGTTATACCATGCGTAATATATTAGCATGTTGCATGGCGTTACAATAGTGTTTTAGTTTTAAATGCATCTCTCTCCTTCAGCTTTTCTATTCCCGAGGAGGAAGTACAACCCCCTTTTTTTTTTTAAATGGTGTGGGGGTGGGGTAACATTTTTTTAAACACTATTTGTTATGGGGGCTCAGGTAAGCAGGAAGAACAACAACTCACCCCAGTAGCAACCCCCCCTCCCCTATTGGTCTCTGGCTCGGCAGCATCCTTGCTCGCATTCCACTCACCCAGCCTGCAGCCGTGGTCTGGCAGCCACTGCCAAGTCTGTGACCTCGGACTTTCCCCCTCACCATCTGTGATGCATACAGGACTGTCCACACAGATCGGGGGAGGGAGAGGTCAGCGGTCAGCCTCTGCACTGCTGCTGCCGGACCAGAGCTTGCTTTGAACCAATCACAGCCATTCATTTAATGGCTGTGATTGGTTAATCAAGCGCCAGCTCGGATTGGCTTAGGCAGTGTTCCTTAACCAATCACAGCAATCTCTTGCTAGAGACAGGGTATTCAAGCCCCATTACCAGGAAGAGAATGTACCCAGCACTGAAGACTGCCGGAGCGCCGCAGCCCAGTGTGAGGGACAGACCCAGATGTCGCCTGCTAGGTGAGTATTAAGACACCCCCTAAAAATAAGACCTTTTGGGGGCAAATATTAATATAAAACAGTGTCTTATTTTAAGGGAAACATGGTATTTTAACTTACAGGAAGCACTTATGTAAAAAACATTTATATGTCAAAGGTGTCCATAGCCTTTAAGTAACATTTTGGCTGCCTGCTGCCACAGCTAGGGATACTTAGAACATAAACCAATAAATCTATATGCTGTATCGGGAGCGGAATAAGTCTGTCTGCAGCCCGCTTGTCCTAGTTCAATCAACAGAATGCCCTTTGTAACGCTTTTTGCTACACCTGCGCTGAACAGTCAAGGTGCTTGAAGATGCCAGCCACTTCCTTAAACAGGATCAGCGGGTTGTGGCAGAGTTTACTTACCAGAAGGGTAAGCAGCTCGGGGCTTTCATCCTAACACTATATGTCCACCGCAGACAGGCAGGAAAACCACATTCTGCACTCAGCAATACTCACTAAAGCCTTTGTCAGCACGTTATCAGGCTGTGTCTCTCCAGTCTATGGGGAAGTAGGATATGTAGAACTATGGCCGCCTGCAGACAGCCGGGTCGGATCCAACTATGAGAATACCCTCAGCGGGATGCGGACCCGTGCCCCTGCAGAGACCTGCGGCTCACCCGCTCCCGGCGTCTTCCGTCTCTGCTATGCGCCAGCTGCTGCCAAGCCTGCGCATGCGCAGAGTGGAGCCGGTCCGACTGACATTTCTGTTTAACCCAACAGTCACGTTAAAATTGGAAAAACTCACTTTTTATTGTGGTTTTATGAAAGGGTTGTCAGAGTTAAGGTGCATTTACACGGGACGAATGTTGGGACGCTCGCCTCGGTGTCTCTGCCCTCTTGTGCTCCTGCACGGGAACTAGCAGAGCAGGCTGGTTCACAGAGCGGCCAGCAGGGCAGTGCAGGAGACTTCTCTCGCTCTCCCGCCCCTCTCCACTGAGATACACAGTGGCCGTTTACTACTGAACAACCGCTATTTACACTGAACGGTTATTTTCATCACCGTAGCTATGCGAGGCTTTGTATTTTGCAGGTCAAGTTATAGTTTTTTTTTTTTTTAAGGAACTAATTTCAGGTACATGTAATGTATTGAATAACTTTGATCACCCTTTATTTTTTTTTGTTAGTGAGTGGAGGCAGGGGGAAAAAAACAAAAAAAAAAACAAAAACGAGAATCGTTCCAGCCCATTCACAGTAAGCAGGCAGTCGTTCATAAGTGAACAACCGCTGTTTACACAGGCAGATCCGTTTAGTTTTCTGCATGCATTAACTGAACGATGAATGAGAAGTGAACAGATTCTTGTTGGCCGTTCAGTCGGGGCACACATTTACATTGAACGATAATTGTTCAGATTCCAGCTGCGTAAGTCTATGTGATTTGTTGGCCTGTGTAAAAGAGCCCTTACCACTTCTCCAATGCAGATAAATGTACGTCTAGGCCTTTAGGGTGAGAAGACATTTCTTCATTACACAATAAATGGCATAACAGTAGGAAAAACTTGAGCAACCTGTGCCAAGCAGCTGCTGCCAAGCCAAATAAATCATAGGATGCATAAAAAGTGGGCTTGGACGGACAAACAGCGTCGTTTTGCCCTTCTACAAGTTACATTAGACCACCTTTGGAGTATTATGTATATTAGTGTGGGACATTGTGTATAAAGGCCCTTTTAAACAGAATGATCATCCTATTACAACAACAAAAAAAAAGTTTAAATGAGTGAAAAGTAATTGTTCATGTAAGCATGGCCAACGAACGTTATTTCGTTGGCTTACTGACTAGGTCATACAAGTATAAAAATAGTTCTCGCTGACTAATCGTGCGTTTAAACAGCGATCGTTCAGCCGTTCTTATTCACTCCTACAGCGAGCTGAACTAAAACATTAGTTTAAAAAGTTTTTTTGCTGATCAGCAAACAGTGATTCTAGTTAGATAATGGTTCAGTGTAGAAGCACAGAGACTGAGCAGATAAAGGAGGTGGACCACTTAAATTAAGGGCAAAACTAGAATACAATACGCAAAAAGATTAGCAAAATTAAGACTGTTTACTTTGGCAAATAACGAGCTTTGTGTGACCTAAATACTATGTAATAGAGCTTTAATACACAGTCCTGTGTACACAGGCCCGAGGGGGGGTTGTGCTGGTTTACTAAATGTCATTTTGGAAAGACACGATACAATAAATAAAGTAAGTTTTTTGGAGAAGACAATCGATCAAGGAAACAGCATATATTTAGACGTAACGATTACTGCGCATTTTTGTATATGGTAAATATTGCATCGCATCTCACGTCATGCGATGTTTACAATGGAGCCAGCAAGAACAATCAGTGAGGCTTTCCCCTTAAACAGAGGACATGCTGCAAATTTATTTCAGACCGTGGTGCAAGAAAAGGAAAAAAGAAAAGGATCATGACCCCATTCCAAAAAAAAAAAAAAAAAAATGGGGTTCATAGTTGTGCGTCTCACAACACACAAACCTTGTGCGGTAGCAGCCATAGTCAGTTTTAGGACAAAATCCTGGTCCAGGACCGGAAAGGGTGTTAACATTACCTGCAGTTCTCCTCTGCCATCCCTCCCAGTCGTTGGTTCCAGATCCTGGTTTTTGGTATTACAATAGGGCTGACGCAATCTTTAGACAATCCTCAGTGCATTGGTAGTGTTGAGACTACTAAAGCACTATACCTGCTCTCCAAATGGCCAGAGTTGATCAGGTGATCAGCCCTGGCCAATCAACAGGTAGTTAGAAAATTACTGCAGCCATCTTGAACAGCCAGAAAAGGGCTTGGAACCAGCGGATCAGAGGGGCAACAGAAGAGGTCGAGGGACAGAATTCCTGAAACTGGAGGGTCACTTTAAACAACGAACCATGAAAAGACGCTTGTTGATTCACTAGAGAACAGCGACGGCCTTAGGTAAGTGGCCATGGTTGAAATCACATGACTTAAGGGAGTTTCACACTATGGGTATACTTGGTGCTTCCCTGTTAGGTTATGCTTTATACAGACAGTATACGGATGCCAAATTGAGAAATTACTTATCAAATCTGTCTCTAAGAACAAGATGCTTATCCAAGACTTTGACACATATATATTATACTTCACCTGTAAACATGATTGGAGTAGTTACAGCCAAGGAGATGACCACCAAGCCCGAGATATTCGACAAGAAGCCCATCTCTGCCACCCAGCTGTCCGCCAAACACAGCTGGAAGAGTCGCAACCCTGCCAGGCTGCTGAGGTACGTGAGGTGCTCTGCTGCTGATCCATAGCCTATCAAGTCAGAGTCCCAGCAGAGAGGAAAGCTCAGCTCATAGATCACCATCAAGTCCTTGGCCCCCATGTGAACAGTCACCACCAGCAGAAGAGCCAGACTGTACAAGAAAAGTTTGCTTCGTCGGCCGTTCTCTCCAGGCAAACCAAAGAGGCGAAAAATCGACTGATAATGTCGTAGAGTAAACAATTTGGATGGTTTCTTGTCCTTCACGGATTCCCGGACAAAAAAATAAACATAGATGGCCGCAAAAACATTCACAGCGAAAGCTAGCCAAAAAGGGTTAATGTAGCCCTGCGCCTTCCGCCAGTGTCCACCAATGATGCTGGCTATCATTCCAGCGATGCCAAGGCAAGCCTCCAAGACGGCAACTCTGAATGTCCGTGATGGTCGATCTGTGATATCTGCTATGTAGGCAAAACAGCCAGCGAGGACCATGTTGAAGTCCCCACTGAGGCCACTAATAATGCGCCCGAGCAATAAATAACCAACGTGTAGTTCCTGGTACATGACCACAAGGTAGACGACAATTTGTAAGGCCAGTCCGATGAATGGAACGATGAGTACCGGCCGACGTCCAACGTGGTCACTCCAAGGGCCAAGCAACATGACAGAGAAGAGGCCAACCAGCAACCCACTCAAGTTCAAGTAAAGACTCCAATGCGATGTGAGGGTTTCCACTTCCTACAAACAGAAAATACGTCAAGATACAATGTACAAAAAAGAAGAACATTAGAAGATATTGATGGGAAAGGTAGCATAACGATCAGTTCCAACATAACTACTAGACGCTCTAACAAGGTGTATCGAATTCTGGATCAGGAACGTTGGTCGGAGCTCTACAGAGATGTAAATGGTGGCCGAATCAAGAAAATCTCTACATAGGCCAAATTTCTGAGGTGATACCATATATCCATAAAGCATTAGTAGCAAGGTGCAATATTATAAATGAATGACCATCAATAGCCATGATTGTTTTATACATCAGAACATGAGGAATCGAAGCACTGTTGGATAGCCAATCTAGCTGTCTGATGAAGAGGTCCAACTACCTCCAAATACATTACCGGTTAGCTCTAAATAAAAGGATTTCTTCAGTCTATACCATCTGCTTCACTCTCGTTGAAACTACCAACTGCTAACAGGTTGCGCCAGAGCCTTAGTTTCTCATCATTACCCTACACATCAGCATCCTATGCCAACACAACCTTTGTTGACCAGCGTTACTAGGTCAGCAGCATCTAATCTGCACCGTTTCCATGCCATATCTGGTTCAACCCATTTCCTCAGTGGTCTTCTGCCTAGCTCCTTCTTGCTACACTCGTGTGTGGGTGTGTGTACACAAGGAATAGCACTAGGTCTGGCCGTTCTAGATGTTGCATTTTCTCCATTTCCCCCTCTGCCCGGTGTACATCAGATTCTCAATCCTCAGGACTGGTAGGAATGGCCAGCTGTCCTATGTTCTATATACTGTGCACACAGATAATTGCACATTCTGATCTCTAAAATGTAACAGACTTAATGTTGTAGAAGAGAGTGTACAGCAGGAGTGAGCAGTGGAGATGCGATTTCTGTAGTTAAACATGGTAAAAAATAAATAAACAAAAAAATGACTATTAGCTTGCAACCAACACCTGTGCGAGTCTCTTCTTCAATGCAATGAGCAAAATGTTATCCACCCCCTTCTGCCCATCCTAATGTCACCTGATTGCAGGTAGTAGACAGCAAGTTGGAAGGAAGAAATACAACGCTTAGAGGGATTTTTCTGGACGTAAAAAAGTAAGCATCACTGTACTGGCCATCATCGAAGTACAAGTTGTTTGAAAAAAAAAAAAAAAAAAAAGGGTTAGTGTCTATTAAAGAGACTTTCTAAGTCTGGTGCATTAGGCATTTCTTTCATGTACAAGTATGTGTCACCACCTGAACTTCAGAGACTGGTGTAGGTTATATTTCGGCTTCTTTCAAGTTACCACCAGAGGTGTACAAACACACAATTTTACTATATGCCGACTCAGCATGAAATATGTTGTACAATGGAGCTTGCACATTTATTACGACTCTTGTGCTACTAACATCACATTAAAAGGGACGGAAAAAAAAATTAACTCTTTAGTCAGATAGACAGAGGCCAAAATATTGAGATCACTGACAGGTGAACTGATTATTTAGTGACAATGGCATTTTTGGGGTATGTTAAAGGGGTTGTCCCGCGCCGAAACGGGTTTTTTTTTCTTTCAATAGCCCCCCCGTTCGGTGCGAGACAAACCCGATGCAGGGGTAAAAAAAAAAAAAAAAAAAAAAAAAAAATAAAAAAAAAAACCTCCAGTACTTACTCGAATCCCCGCGTTCCCGCGACTTCTTACTTACCTTAGTAAGATGGCCGCCGGGACCTTCACCCACGATGCACCGCGGGTCTTCTCCCATGGTGCACCGTGGGCTCTGTGCGCTCCATTGCCGATTCCAGCCTCCTGATTGGCTGGAATCGGCACACGTGACGGGGCGGAGCTACGAGGAGCAGCCCTCCGGCACGAGTGGCCCCATTCGGAAGGGAGAAGACCGGACTGCGCAAGCGCGTCTAATCGGGCGATTAGACGCTGAAATTAGACGGCACCATGGAGACGGGGACGCCAGCAACGGAGCAGGTAAGTGAATAACTTCTGTATGGCTCATAATTAATGCACAATGTACATTACAAAGTGCATTAATATGGCCATACAGAAGTGTATAACCCCACTTGCTTTCACGGGACAACCCCTTTAAGCCTGGTTTAGACAATGATTATCGCTCAAAAGATGTCTTGAGAAATCATCGTCGTGTGCCTTTACAGCGCAAGGTGATCACTTTATGCTCGGAGCGGGGTATACAGAAGATAAGCAGGGCCGCTTGTCTTCTGCATCCAGCTGTTCTCTGCTCGGAGCGCCCGGCTGTTATACAGCCAAGCGCTCCGAGCGGGGTATAGAGAACAGAGCTGGGCCGTTCTGTTCTTCATATCAGAGAGACTTTGATGCAGGGCAGACTGTGATGGCTTGACAACTGGAGCCGAGCAGGTTTTAATATTAAGGGTGCTATTGAAAAATGAATTTATCCCCAAACAGCCCAAGGTTGGACCTGCTGGTGCTCCTATCGCATCCAGTGAAGACCGTTTTTATAATACTCTTATTAAAAAAGGTAATTACCGTCTTCCATCTTCCCTAGAGGTACAGATGACAGCAGGTAGCATTCCCCATATTAGCAGTGCTGGACATGTTTAAGATGCACTTCTAGCAGAGAATATCTTGTGTTTAGTAAGCACTTTCCATCCTTCCCTTTAGCATTTTCAGACGGTCACAGGACTATATGATGAAACAAGTTTATAGGGCACAGGGCAACTTCATACAGAACTATAGAGAAGTGAAGAACTTCAACTGATTGGCCAGTTCACCAGTCAAATACAATTCTCTAATTTGCCCATTATTGCAGGTTTCCCCAATTTCAGTCCTCAAGGTTTTCAGAATGTCCTATAGTAAGCACAGCAATGTCTGAGGCACCGACAATAATTCCATCACCCGTGCAACACTGAGGAAATCCTGAAAACATGACCTGTTGGTTCCTTGAGGACTGGCGTTCGGGGAACCCTGCAATGATGGGCAAGTTAGATTATTGTATTTATTGACTGGTGAACTGGCACATCAGTTGAAGTCGTTCACTTATCTGTAGTTCTGTATGAACAGATTTCCTAAATCAGCAATTAATAAGCAAAATATTTTCTTGAAGTGGTTAAATGTTTTACTCATTAGCAAAATTATGGGTGGATGAGTCACACTGGGCTTTACTGATAAAGCCACATTCAAGTCCCTATCTAGTTGTGAAAGTCCAAGGATTAGATAGATGTAGGCAATATACATACTTTTACTACCACTCTGGCAGCGCAGAACTTTGTCAACAACTACTGCGTAAAAACGGGCTCAGTGTTGGACAAGCCAAAAGCGTCTAGCACCATGCGGTTAAGGCACACCCATGCATGGTGGGCAATGGTGAAACGTTTTTTGCCCGTAAGTTGTTTGGCCATTGGCTGCTGCAAGTAGCTGTGGTTTGGCCTCATTAAGCCAGCTGCACCATCTGCTTTCACCCCAAGATCTAAGTATTTAAGGGCTCTTTCACACGAGTGTATATCAGCCGCCATTTTCACGGCCGGACGATATACGCCACGATGTGATGCATTGGATACCAATGCATCAGATCACATGGCCGTATTACCGCAGCGTAAAAGCACCCAGCCAATAAAGCGCCAGGCCGAAAAGATAGTCCTGGAACTATCTTTCTGGCCGAAATACATCGACCGCCGCATAGACTCCTATGGGAGCCAATGACAACGGTCGGAGAAGGGAGGGAGTTTAGCAGCGTGACTGCTAAACTCTTTTCTCCTCCGGGTGTTTGCAATGGGAGGCAGTGGAGCCAGGCTCTGCCCCTCCCATTGCTGGCTGTAGACAAGAGGCAGCTGCTTAGCTCCGCCCCCATCCCGCCTACTTCCATTGCAAACAGCTCACAGGAAGGCGATATGCACTGGGGTCCCTGCTGTTTGAACGGGCGCACAGACATTAGATTTGTGTACACACACACACACACGTTTTTTAGGGCACAAGTAGACGTGCGTAAAAACGCCTACAGCCGTGTGAAAGGGGCCTAAGGCTGGTTTCACACCTGCACTGGGAATTCAGCTTTCCTGCTCCTTTCAGGAAGCAGGAGAGGTGAATCCCCATGGTTGAGTGGTTCTGTTTTTGGACGGAACCAAAGAATGCCAGGCAGACCCAATTGACTAGGAGGTCTGCCTGCTTTTGAGCTTCTGGACTTAAAAAAAAAAAAAGCCAGTAATTCGTTACACATTTCCTTGTGTAAACAGCCGGACGCAATCTAATCTATATATGAGGATGAACGATAGTTTCTTTTCATAACAGCGATCTACTGCATTAAAAGACACAGAGCCTGACCGACAGAAGACCAGAGTTAAAACTCTTGGAATGGCAAGACAAAAATACCAAAATGAGAATACAACTAAGCAGTTATCTCAGACACAACTCAGCGGTCCTCACAGAAGACACCGTCCTACCGCCACCATAGAGATCCAGTGGGCTGAAGGACCTGTGGTACTGTCACCACTGTGGGAGAAGCCATTCTGCAGTTTGGTAGAAAGTACTGTATACTGGATATACAGACAGCAGCTAAAAGGGCATGTGATGACATCACCATCATGTGATCACCTTTGTGGGTGGAGTCTGGGATCACATGACCAGGGGCTGATCACTGTATCTAGGAGTCTGCTGAATCAGAATGCATGTGGCAGAGCTGTATGTGTAATGTGTGAGAATCAGGATAGATGTAGTAGAGCTGTGTGTGAGATGTGTGGGGATCATAATGGATGTACCATGTAGCACAGCTGTGTGGCGCAGTGCGCCACCAGAAACTCTTGTACTAAAATTTCCTAATAATTACTAGTCTACTGTAGATTACCAAGAGGTAATCTAGGACTCTAGACTATACCATATAATTTAGGATGAATGCTATATTATAGTACCTTGACATAGCTTCCTGAAGATGACAAGATTCAAACCTCCCACTTCCAATTACTGATACAGTTCAAGCACATTGTACATCTCTCACGGTCAGGCTATTAGTCTATAATGTAAAGCTAAAGTTAAATACTCACCTATCTGGTTTGGGAGTCACAGCCAGCTATCACATTAAGCTATTAATCATCCATGTATCCAAGCTGTCAGGAAGCACTTGCTAAATGCTTCTCTGATGCCAAAAACTTTGTACACTTTGTTTTTAACCCCTGTGTGTCCTAGGACCCAGAGCTTTTTGCACAAGTTATGAGGTTTAAAAGACTTGTCATTTTGGAACCTTCCATACAAAATGTTTGTGAAGGAACCGCTGAGACTTTTGGTGCCCTTCTGTCATGCTTACTGCATTAGTCAACACAATAACTAGTCCCACGTGACAGAAGCTGTATAACAAACATTAATTAGTATGCACAATAAGCCGTAAACCCGGAGCCAGACACTCAGCTTTTGGTTTACCATATAGCAATGCATTGTTAGTCGAGTGACTAATCCTCGGTATCAGATAGTCGTGAGAAAACACTATTCTTCAGGCCGGCTTCACACCGGCGGATTCCAACTGGATGATCCATAGCAAACTGCGGCTATTGCAAAGCATGCTCACCGGATCCCCCATACACAGGAACACTTAGCACAGCTGAATGGTCATTTGTTTCGGGAGGTAAAGCTCCGTTTAGGCTGAACCATTACCGTTCAGAAAAAAAAAAGCGCTCCGTTTAAACGTGAGCCAATGACGAACGATAATCGTGCGCTTCTCTTTTGTCGTACAGTTTCAGCCGATGCAAAAAAAGCCGGACAGCTTAAACACGGATCCTTCGATGTGTCACATGACAATTGCGTAGTTCTCGTTCCGCATTTCACATAAACAGGCTGGGGATGACGTCATCAGCTCGCTCAAATGAAAATCCGGAGATTCTTGCTCTGGCTATGGTGGCGGCCCATCTTCTGCAGAAAGTGATTTGGCGCTGAAATGCAACGCCCTCAATTCTTCTTTCCTCAACATAATCTGTGGGAAAACAAAGCAGCCCCCATACACATTAGAAAGGTATTGGAACCCACTGTTCTACGTGAATACGGACGACTAAAGTCTAATGTGTTTGGAGGCTTTTACGCACCTTCCAAAAGATATATTTCCTCTCTGGACTGTAAACGACTCTTCACACATTGCATGCCCTTGAATCTGGCGTCACGAACATGCACAGTGTGATTTCTTGATTTTTAAGTTCCCTGCTGGTCAGAGCGGGGATGCGTATCGAAATGCAGCCTGTACGCAATGTATTGTGTATGGACAGCGCATCATACACAGCCCATAGAAGGGCTCCATATCACACGTGGAGAACGAGAGGATGCTGCCATTCATTTCAATTGTGTATGGATTTGCAGTCGGCGCACACTAGTGTACAGGAAGAAAAAGTCCATAGACTTTCACTGCCTCCATTTACGGTCGTCTGAATAAGCCCTTACTGGTAAGTAAATACATGGCAGTCCTATTAGAACTCTGTTTTCATTGTCCACCTTGCAATAAATGGATGTTGGTTAATTACGGAGCGGGGGCTGGGGGAGGATTGTGCTTCATTTAAAAAAGTAATTTTTTAATAAACAAGCCATAAAGCCTACAATAAAATGACACATTACAGGCCAAAGTACACAGCAGGTCGCGTTCCTCTGATGCCATACCTGCAATGAAATGGATTAGGGTATGTTCCCACATAGCAAAAATGATGGTGGTGGGGGGGCAGTTTAAGTCTGAACGACGCGTTGGCACCAGGATACAACAGGACAGCTGGGCTGAAGTTTTATGGGACTGTCAGTGTGACGAGATGCTACTATGGTAGTAACAGTGTTGTACCAGAATATCAAGTTATACCCTATCCTGTGCATATGGGATAACTGATAGGTGGGGTCTCACTGCTGAGGCCCCCCGCTGACCTCAAGAATGAGGGTCCCACGTATCCATCCTCCTAACTGCGGGGTTACTGCATCACCTGCAGTGAAGAGGAGACTGAATGGAGCACTGGTTGCACAAGTTCGCCAGCACTCCACTCTCCATGGGACCATCAAGCACTCGCTCAGGTATGTCTACCACTCCCATTGAAAGGAATGGAACATTGACCATGCAGGCTTGGCCATCGCTCCATTCAGATTGACGTTACTGCCAAGGCAGAAGCGACCCCCCAGTAACAGAGCAGGACATGAGATTGACAGGGAACTCCATGGCGAGACCCCCACCGATCACCAAGTTACCCCCATTTTGTGGATAGGCATTAACTTAATATTCTAGTCCAACCCCTTTAAAAGGTGTATACGGATGGATTTTAAATCTAATAGGGCACTCAGCCTACGAGCCCATGGATTTTGCATGAACCAATTGCATTTGCATTGAATAGCTGCGATTGGTTCTCAAGCGGCACGGCTCCGCGAATTAGAGCCAGCTTTTCCGGGAGGCGGTATTTTTTAACCCCCTCACCAGGAAGCGCTGGCTGAAGACTACAGACAAGTGTGCCGGAGCGCCAAGAGAGGAGAAGTGCGGCGAAGCGGACAGCGCTCATTAGGTAATGTATTTTGGTTTTAAATGTAGCCAGGGCTTATTTTAGGGGGGGGGGGGGGGGGTTGGGGGGACAGTAGAACTTCGACTTCAAAAGTTGCATTGCACCGCCTGAAAACAGTGTTTGGTGCAATTCAACAGAGCGACAGGTTCCATGGGTAAACATGGGATACAAAACCACAAATTGCGACAATATTCAGCATACCACGAGCAGCCTACAAAACATCGCTAATGTGAAGGAACCCATTGGAAAGCATGGGCTTCACATACATGCGATTTGTAGTGCTGTTGCATCGCAAGAAGAATCGTGCAATTTTATCACCCGTGTGAAAGCGGCCTAAAATCATTGTTACATAATCATGTGTTTTCCCTCACTTTTGCATCATGAGAAAAATTACGCAATATTCCCCACCAGTGTGAAGGAGCCCTCAGAGAAAGGATGGCAGTATAGCTGAGAAAACTCCACCTTCCCAGGCTTGTTAGGTTTGTAAACCTGGATTGGAGTGTAAGAAGAGACTTTGTGGTCAGCTGCCAGAAGGGGAAGGAGACTGATCTGGACCTGAGCCCTTCCCCAGCATGACAGATGGAAGAAAAATTAAAGATGAGAACGGCATTTTTATATTCTAGAAACCCTGTAGATTACTTTAAGACATTAACAGCTTTTCAGGACTTTTGGCATAGAAATGATTCATAGGCTAAAACCCCTGTTAAGTAAACCCTTAAGGCACTCTGTAATGTGTGAAGGGGTAAAGCTTGTTTTATACCATTACAATATTATCACGTGTCTAATAGAGCAGGATGACAGGACGCTGACTAATAGATGCCGTCATCTCAGGAGCACCCGGGTGCCGACATCAGCAGATACAGGCTCTTTGTAGAGTTTAGTCTGGTTCTGTCTGAACAGATCAGTTTAGATCATCAATCCCCTCAGGGTACGAGCAGACGATGTGGTATAAGCTTTCTGAAGCAGAGAAATCCACACTATATAGTGCGAATTTTGACACGTGTCCCCAGCAGACATGACACCTTCATAAACCCGCTGCAATCTGTACCAAATAAATGGATTCTTCGTCTGCGGAAAATCCCCTGTGAAGTTACCAAAAACCAATCTGACAAAAGCACATTTTTCCATCTTTACCCCTTCCACCTCAAATGATTGACTGTCACGCTTTGGACTTCTCTGTGCAGAACAGTCACTTCCATGCAGTGCAGCCACCTGTCTGATGCTCATCAGGTACCATCTTGATGCCAAGATTTCTCCCTGCTTTTCTCTTACTATTCTGTGCTATCAATCCCATGATGCATCAGAATATCACATTACCAGCTAGAGCCAGTACCATTTCTGCCTGCTGAGAGGTCACCATCATGAACTTCTATAGTCCCCCAAATAAACTACAGACCGTAAGTATACAGTCAGGAGGCTGAACTATCATCTGCTTCATTATAGCTTTTGACAGTGGTCTCGAATCACCAATAACTGATAGCTTCTGTGTCCCCCTCTAGACATTATGTGTGGTGGGGTCCATTAAACAGGAATAAGGCCAGCTGGATATAAGGATTTGCAAATACTGTTCGTTACATCCTATGGAAAACTGCTGCTTCCTGCACACTCGCGGAAGCTAACTGCAGTTTTTGCACGGGCTCCGAACGGACTGCTTCCATTGATGTCAATGGACCCGTAGTCCTTCACAATGACAAAAAAATAAAATAATGTACTGCGCACGTCCAATGGCGAGCCGTGCAGACCATCCGCAGTACGGGAAAAGACGACAAGAAGCAGGTACGCATGGACGCCGGATAGGCACAGGGTCAGATTCCGCCGTCCAGAATCCAACCTTATGCGGACTTAAACAGGCTTTTTTATTCTTTTCAGAGATCATGAAGCCAAGTAATTCTCAGGTGGTCAGAATGAGGTCACATGACCCACCTGAGAAGGACTCCAGGAAGCCTCTGATAGAAAGAAATAACCAACCAAGGTGATATTTACAGACTCGTATATACTGAGGGACTAGTACTTACTGGGGGGGGGGGGGGGGGGGGAGAATCTAAAATCACCAGGATGGATTTTTAAGGGTAAAGGGCTGCAATTTAGTTTTTCAATCTGAATCATAAGTGATTTTTGTGGGGACCTCCAATCACTTCGACTGGTTAAGGCCTCCTTCACACGGGCGACAAAGTCGGGAGATTTTCTCGCGATGCGACAATGCTACAAATTGCATCTATGTGAGGCCCATGCTTTCCTACGGGTTCCTTCACATTATTGATGTTTTGTAGCATGCGACATTGCAAGACAAAAACCTTGTGGGTTCCGCAATATGAACGCGACTCGCCAGGCTTTGTAGCCCATGTTTCCTTATGGAGCCTTCCTCTATTGCATAGCACGAAAATGTGGGTTTTGTTCGAAGCAACTTTGCCAGTAGGAAATCCTATTGTCAAAGCCCTAAAATAAGCCCTAACTGCAAGGTACAAAACAAAACACACACACATAACCTTAGAAGTGCTGCCCGACGCTACTGCAGCTTCTTCCCGATCCCCGGCACTGTCGTTCATCTTTTCTGGCCGGGGATTGAAAAAATCCTTGCCTCCTCGAAGCGCTGCCTCTGATCGGCTGACGCTTAGCCAATCAGAGGCAGCACTTCCAGGAAGTAGGGATTTTTCAATCCCTGTCCAAAAGAGATGAACAGTTCCATGGACCCGGATTCTTCAGCGGCGGCTCTCCCGGCGGAAATCTCGCGTTTTTTGCTGCGGCCAAACCGCGGGATTTCCGGCGGGAATACGCCCCGTGTGAACCCAGGCTAAGAGTGCCATTGAAGTCTAAAGCCCCTTTTACATGGGAAGACTGAAGCACCCAACAGCCATCCCAGCAATGACTACTTCTGTGCTCTCACATAGGAGTGATGATAGTTCAGTGAATAGAGGTGAACGAGCTGGAGAGCGTTCCGTTCAGGCTGTCGTTCATAGAGCAGCGGACTAAGGGCGCCTACCCACTTGCGTTGCCGATTTTCGCGCGTGAAAAACGCGGCGTTTTCAGCGCGGTTTTCGCGGCGTTTTTTGCGGCCCTCCATTGACAATCATGGGTGCATTAAGAGAAAAATAAGGAGACATATGCAACTGACAGTTCCTATGTGAAAAAACCCCACGAAACGGAAAAAACCCCAAATGGACAAGAACACATTCTATACTAATTGCTCTTGAGAAAAAACGCAAAACATCACAGGAAAAAAAAAAAAAAAGCTGATCGGCCTTTCCCTGTATGCGTTCCTAGACAAAAATCTTCAAACCACTCGATCTAAAGAGCGCCCTCCACAATAATCAGGACGTGTAAAAAGGGGCCTCAGAGATAAAGATACCCCCAGTCAATGGGCATAGTTAAAGGGCATAGTTAAAAACAGTTGCCCTCAGATATTCATCCCCCCCCCCCAGAAAAAAAAAAAAAAAAAAAAAAGATACGAAGAATGTGACCGCTTCCATTAGTCTATGTAAATGAGCAGCCAACAGCGCTGCACACGGACGCTTCATACAGATAGTCATTAACTCCAGGAAAGAAAACAAACACGTATCTGTATCTAAACAGCAACCTACAGATGATTTATACAACCGCAATGGAGCCCAACTAGAAGGTCACGTGCTAAGCGTCACGTTGTCCTATACGGATGCAGTGTATATGAGGCTTTATTCACATGACCGTATGCAGACGCGTTTTCACGGCCGGCCAATTTACGCGACCATCTAAGACGTTGGTTCCCATGCATTCGTTCACATGGGCAGATATATGGTGCGTAAAAACATTGCAGAAAAAAAAAAATTTGACCGATATAGGCTGGCGGCTCCCATAGACTCCTATGGGAGCTGGAAAAAGAAAGAAAGGGGGGGGGAAAAAAAAAAAAAAAAAAGTTTAGAAGCATCCAACGCTGCGGAAAGCTTGCAGGTGCCTCGATTTAGGCATTTGAAATCAATCCGGAGATTTATGCCGAGTGAGGGATTTTCTGTCTGCGACATTTTTTTTCCTGACAATACGTCACACATGGCTGTGTTAATGGATGAGAAAACGCTAGATAACTCGGGACTTTATCGCGGAAAATCATCCATTCACGTGAATTCACAGCGCAGGCAAGCGATCGTAAAAAGCATACGCTCGTGTGAAGCTAGCAGAGAACACAGCACTATAACGTACAGTAATGAAGTAGCGGAGTTATACACACACATTGCGGTATTACACCTATGTGGAATTTTAGCGTCACATGACGCGTCGCTCTGCATGGTTGCGTGCAACTGAGGAACATGGGCCTGTTTGTGATTGGGGCACTCTAGAGCTGCCCAAAAAAAAAGAAATCATTTTTAAAGTATCGCGCGCCGTTTCCATAGCCCTCATTTAAGTGAATGAGAACTGCAGAAATAGCGCAGCGCTCTGTGCTACACCGCTTCTGTAGCTCCTGTTCGCGCCAATGATGCGACTTGACTGAAGCGCTCAGCTCCTCCCGTAGGCTCCTGCCGGTTGGCCGCTAACCATAGCAGCAGTTTCCAACATCGGCTGCGAAAAGTAAAGATGGGAATCCCCTTTAAGGCCGGAATCACACGATCGTATTCGCTCACGCAATCCACGGTAATTAGAACCCAATGATTTCAATGGGCTCGTTCACTAGCATGTATTTTGCGTGCGCAATTCTGTCACGCAAAGACCATACGCAGCATGTTCTATTTTCCTGCACAAGGACATATGGAACCAATTTGACCAATTACATATTTCACTATACGGTACTATGGCTTTTTGATCATTTACGTGCGCAAAAAGTATAGTAAAAAAATGCAGTTGCGCACGCTTATATGTATACGTCCGTGCGAATTCAGCCTAAAAGTTATTTTCCCCAACTTCATCATGGTTTCCATTATAAACACAAGCCAGATCCATCCATGTTTCCCTATGGAGCCTCTTTATTTTATCGTAACGCATTAACTTGCGGTTTTCATGTTACGCGTTTTCGGCATTGGAAACTCCCATTGCCTAGCGCGAGAAGAAAAAAAAAATCTCAAGCGGCAGCAATGTTTTTGCACGAAAAAGCAATCGCTGACGCTCAGACATCTCATGATCACAAGTGCAATTTTATAGCGGCAAAAATTACGTTCGCCAGCGTGAAGGATAGGACTGTTCTTGCATGCGCTGTAGTGTCATGGAGAGTCACTACTGTCCTACAAGGAGCTACTTTTCATTAGGGTATTCAACTTTTTAAAACCAAGGGGGGCTTCACATCTGCTTCACTGCTCCATTCAGAGAGCAAGAAAGCAACCCCCATGGCCCGGCCCCCCTAATCCCCTATAATGGGCTCCGGCCCCCCCTAATCCCCTATAATGGGTTCCGGCCCCCCTAATCCTCTATAATGGGCTCCGGCCCCCCTAATCCTCTATAATGGGCTCCGGCCCCCCTAATCCTCTATAATGGGCTCCGGCCCCTTTCCGACCGGCTGCCCGGCTTTTGGACGGAAGAAGCAGTGTTGCATGCAGCGCTTATTCTTCCGGTATTTTTAGCCGGATCAATGCCATAATAAATTCTATAATTTAAATGGCCCCTGACCTACCCGGTGTGAATACAGCACAAGCGTAAATGCATACTAGCGGATTTGAATTGCGGAATCCGAAGCGGGCGACCGCCTCCAGGTTCCGCAGCAAATACCTCCATAGCGTGCCGTGCAAAAGGGATTCTTCATGCAAACGAGCGGAAACCAAATGCGATTTCCACTCACAGAAGGAAAAAAACTGCAGCATGCACTATTTGCCTGCGGTGCCGCATGGACGGCTTCCACTGAAGTCAATGGAAGCATCAGACTTGACAGCCGGAAAAGGAGTTAAAAAAAATAAAAAATCTGTACCGCACATGTCCGCCGGCGAGCTGTGCGGACCATCCGCAGCACTGATGAAGATCAAGTAGGCAGGTACGCGCAGACGCCGCGCCAAGCCCGTGGGCAGTGGGCCATACCCAGCCACATTTAACGCCTGCGTTGACTGCGTTTTTGACAGCGTTTGACTGTTTTTAGCGCAATTATAAATGCAGCCAAGCAAGCCGTTAACGCGGAACTGAGAGAAAAAAAAAAAAAAGGTCAAAAACGGGGTAACCACATTCATTTCAATGAGCAAAGCATCGCGTTTTTAAAAACGCAGAAATGCATCAAAACAGGACGGCGCTTGAAAACTGCTGCGTTTTAACGCTTGTCTGAGAAGCCCAACAGAAATCAAAGGTAGCAACCGATAGCGTCTAGCGCTGCGCTGAAAATGCAGCATTTAGCGGAGGGGGCAATGCCTTCCTCACAGGAGGTCAGCAAAGCCTCGTGAATTGAATCGCAGCGTTTTGCCGCGACTTTACTTTCACTGTGATGAGCTGCGCTAAACGCCAAAAAGAGGGCTGATCGCGTGGCGATGGAAATCACAGCAATCAAGCGGCTGTCTGAGAGGCTCCATTGAAACGAGAGCGCTATACTGTAATTAGCGCAGAGCTAATCGCGGAAAGCAGCGCCTGTGTGAGGGGCCGGGGCTTATACACAGGCCGATTTATCGCTTGAATGAGCAGATATTGTTCGCTTGTTTACGCTCATTGGAGCGATTTTTTTGAACACTTGTTCTTACTAGAAGCCCCCATAGCAGTTTGTGACAAACCCCATCGCCGGCCATAAAGGTTCGCGGAAGGAAAACCCTTTAAAGGGGATTGTGCCAAATCCTAAAGTTATCCCACATGTTAGTGGGGGCAGAACGCCACCTGCTGCAGTCAGTGCCCCCTGTGCCCTGCACCCCTCCATACCCCCCTCTGCCCTGTGAGATCACTCTCCTGGCACCTAAGTATCAGAAGGGAAGCAGTTGCCCGTAGCAACCAATCAGATTCCTCCTTTCATTCTCCCGAGGTCTTGCGGAGTATAGAAGCAGCGCGCTGATTGGTTGCTCACCTTCTCCATAGGATTGGTGCTGTTGGTGCAGCCCTCGCTCCTGCTCCCGTTGTAGCCGAGATCCCGGCTCAGCCGCTCCCACAGATACTGCGTGGTGAGCGGACCCTGCAGCGCCATAGAGAACATGGCGAAGAACAGCACCGGCTCCACCGTCATCCTCCGCGTGTAGCAGCGCCGGGGCCGCGGCTTGTCCGAGCCGGCAGCGCCCATGTCCGGCTGCACCGCGTCATGTAGGTCGTTGTCAGACATCACGCTCAGCCGAATACATTCGGAGGGAAGCTCCCTCCGCACTGCGGCCACAGGCAGAGAGGGGCGGAGCAACGGAGAGCCACGCCCATCGCTCCCCAGCTGCCTGCCCTCCGCCATGTCTCCTCCCCCTCAAACCAGAGCTGTACTTGTATATACTGCTTGCCGGCAGTCACGTGTCTCTACTGTTTATGTGCGGCTACGTACAGTCTGCTGCTCGCTGTTATCAGCCATGGCAGAAAAATTAAAGGATTTTTCCCAGAAAGTCATTTCAGTAAATTAAAAATCATATAAAGTGTTGTGAAGTCTGTGAACGCTGCAGGCATACGGAAATAATACATAGGTGACCGCGGCGTATACAATAATGTATATAAAGAGGCGGAGAAACCTCAGAGCCTGATAGTTTAACCCCTTACATCCTACGATCAATAGCAACTGCAGATGATGGGGGCTCTTTTAGTCACCCCGTAATGCGATGGCTAGGTACTAGAGATGAGCGAATATACTCGTTTCGAGTAATTACACGATCGAGCACCGCGATTTTCGAGTACTTCCGTACTCAGGTGAAAAGATTCGGGGGGCGCCGGGGGGAGGCGTGGCGGAGCGGGGGTGTAGATGCGGGCAACGGGGGAGCCCTCTCTCTCTCCCTCTCCCCCCCCCCACTTCCCGCTGCAACCCCCCACTCACCCACGGCGCCCCCCGAATCTTTTCACCCGAGTACGGAAGTACTTGAAAATCGCGGCACTCGGGCGAAAAAGGGGCGTGGCCGAGTAGATTCGCTCATCTCTACTAGGTACCAATGGGTTCCCATAGCAACCTGTCAAAGGCCTCCATGTAACTCAGCCTAATAGGCCCCGCCTCGCACAGCGTCTAATGGTTCTTTAAGGCCGGTCTCACATGACCGGATTTGAACCGTGGATTCGGCGAGCGTATGATCCGCGGTAATACGCAAATGCATTGACTTACGCAGTTCCGATTACATTAGCGTGTCGGAATTGCGCAATCCATGAGTGGAAAATAAAGCGCAGTATGCTCTATTTTACCATGGATATACGCAATATAGAGCCATTGTTATCTATGGTCGCGTATATACCCGCAGCCCATACACAATGACATAGCATACGGGTATCTGCGGCATCGCTAAGCAAACGCGTAAGAAATGTGAACAAAAAAAAACCCAAACTGTCGGACTGCGCTTGACCGGCTGCGTGAATACACGGTCATGCACTGTACAATTTTGCGGCCGTACGTCATGGCCGGGCTCACAGCTGGAATCTGCTACGGCCATGTGAGCCTGACCTTAGACGCTATGTAGTGCAGAGAGAAACTCTTCTGCTGTGCGACCCGATGATCACGTGACCGCTGGGCGTCCCATGTCACAGCAGAGCCGAAGGGTCTTAGCGGACCCTGATCAGCTCTGTTAGTGAGTGATGTCGCTGCAGGGGGTGTTTGCCCCTCTAACTGGGGCTCCTATGGATGCTTCAGCTCACTAGCCGTCAATCAAAGCGCTTGTTTGCCGCACGCAAAAGAACAGTACAGTAAATAACGCCGATACGCGCGCAAAAGGGCCTGTTTCATAGTGCAAAAACATTGCGCTAAGGTGCGTGCAATTGCATTCACGCCAGTGTGCAGCCGGCCTTTGGCTGCTCAAACACAGGTGTCTGTCAATACGCCATGTTTTTAAATTTGGCGTTTTACAGCGTTTTCAAACTGCGTTTTTAGATGCGTTTGACCGTGTTTTTAAACGCACCCATTAATGCAGCGGGTGATGAGGCGCGTTAAAAATTGTTGAAATGCATTAAAATAGAGCAGACAGCATTTGAAAATCGCGGCGTTAGACATGCTGCACTCGAGTGCTCATCTGAGAAGCCTCATTGAAATAAGTAGAGGCGTTTTACAGGCGTTTGAAAAACCGCACTACACGCTGTAAAAAAAACTCCTGTGTGAGAGTGGCCTAAGGGTGCTGTTCGCACCGCAAACGCATCAGAAAACTGTCTTTTTTATGTGTTGTGGTCAATGCTCTAATATCCCATATGGCGCGCCTGCACATATATTTATTTTCAGCCCCACTTCAGCACTATCCACCAATCAGGTTGCTGGAATTCTGAAACAGACACCCCATGGCAGCCGGGGCCCAGGGCTGCCTTAGCAGACTGTCTATCAAGCCATCCCCGTGGGGTGGCTTGATAGACTGCCTGTCAAATGGCAGCATGAGGTAATGCTGTAGCATTATGTCATACTGCAGGAGCAATCAAAGCATCGCATGTTGTAGTCCCCCAGTAAAGTAAAAATAAGATCAATAAAGTTTCATTAATTGTAAAAAAAAAAAAGTAATAAAAGTTTGAATCACCCCCTTTTGCCATATTTATAATTAAATAATCTAAATCATAAAATAAAAATACATATTTGGTATCTCCGCGTCCGTAAAAGTCCGATCTATCAAAGTAGCTTATTATTTACCCCGCAAGGTGAACATCGTCTGAAAAAAAAAATTAAGAACGCCAGAAATGCACTTTTTCAGTTACCCTGTCTTCCAGAAAAAACACAATAAAAAGCGATCAAAAAGTTGTATGTATTTCAAATGTCCTGCAGTTTTCTAACGGAAACTGCAGGACATCCCGCAAATAATGAGCCTTCACACAACTTTGTCGACGGAAAAATAAAAAAGTTATTGCGCGCAGAAGATGGCGGCAGAAAATAATTTTAAAAAATTAAATGTCTTTGAAAAAAAAGAGTAGTGCAGTAAAAAAAAAAACTATACAATTTTTGGTATCGTAGTTATAGCACTGACCCATAGAATAAAGATATCATGTCATTTTTGTTGCAGTTTGTGCGCCGTAGAATCAAGACGCACCGAAAGATGGCGGAATGTTGTTTTTTTCCTTCATTTTACTCCACTTGGAATTTTTAAAAAATTTTTCAGTACATTATATGGTACAGTAGTAAATAGTACCATTGAAAAACACAACTCATCCCGCAAAAAACAAGTCCTCATACAGCGACGCCGATAGATAAATAAAGAAATTACGATTTTTTTGAAGGGGGGAGGAAAAAACGAAAATGGAGAAAGAAAAAGGGGCCGCGTCATGAAGGAGTTAAAAGGGTTTTCCAGTTAAAAACTATTGATGACCTATCCTCAGGACAATATACAAAGCCGCAGTCAGGACAGGGGGAGTTCTTGTATAGTGATGAGACAGATAGAGGGGCAGGACAGGCAGCAAACATGTACAATACGAGCCGAGGTCAGGACAGGAGATGACGGGAAAGCTGGGGGAATCAGACACAGATTAATACCTGATTGGTCAGGGATGGGAAAACTGGGTTTGCATGCTTGCCTTTTTAAATAGACAGATCAAGTCCTACAGATGGCAGTGACAGATACCCAGATTGTGCGGAAGGTGTGGTGTCTACATATGACAGGAGGCGGTTGGGAACCGCAACCGCAAGCAGCATAAAGAAGGAGGAGCTGTTGGCTGCAACACTAGGCGACTCTTGATCCAGGCAGAAGATATTTGTGGCTAGATTAGGACAGCCGTTGGGAAAACGACCTAATTTCAGCCCGTTAGCAGTCATCACACTACAGTGATCCCTCGTCTATCGCGGGGGTTACGTTCTAGAGACCTCCGCGATATGTGAAAATCAGCGAAGTAACGGCACTATATTTACACAAATCAATTTGCTGGGTGACCTGCCAAACAATCGCAAAAGTGAACAAACAGACCGATGCTACGGTCAGTGAGCCAATCAGCGCCCGATACAGAACACATTCCATCTGCCAATAGTGTGCCGCGTACAATATTGCGTTGGCAAGCGCTAGCGGCGTACTGTATTTCCTGTATGTACCGCAAAATTCCACGATATAGTGAAAACAGAATTATATCTGGTCTATCGAAAATCCGCGATGCACTGAAGCCGCAATCATTGAACCGCAATATAGCGAGGGATCACTGTATTCTGCATAATCTGTAGCTCCATAAGCGTATACCGTAGATGGACTGTATACCTTACCAACCGGCTAGTGGGATAACTGTGGGGAATGGATAGTGGGGTATATCTTTGGGACAGCTCTTGGGCATTTAAGCACTGGGCAGTTGTCCCATATAAAAGGACCCTTAGGCCCAATGTCCACGGGCAGATTTGAATTGCGGAATCCGTGCAAGACACCCACGTGGACGATCCGCAGTTCAAGCTGCCCATAGGGAAACATGGGTATCTGCATCTAAATTAGAGCATGCGGATTTGATTTGTGGACTTTTGGGTGCGGAAATCAAATCGCAGCATGCTCCATTTCAATGCGGTTCCACACGGACTTCAATGGAAGCCGTCAGACCTGCAGCCCATCCGCAATTGAATTGCAGACAAACCTCGGATTCCGCGGAAAAGCAGCAGTTTAAAAAAAAAGTACTGGACATGCCCGCCGGCGCGCCGGCTAGCGCTTCCGCATGAGTCCGCAGTACAGAATATACAAGACCCGGACAGGGTCCTCTGCCGCAGGCGGGGTTGGATTCCGCTGTAGGCATTCGGAATCCGACCCGTCCGTGGACATGAGGCCTTTCTGCTTCAACTTGGAGACATTCCTGGTAGCAATAGGCAAGATTGGCGTATGATGACAAATAATGTCCCTGTGTTATTTCACCACGGCAGTCTGCAGCTCGATGAATTCATATTTACCAGTTCAATGCCATTTTGGAATGTTTTTAAGAAATGCCTCTGCCGGAGTTCTTCTAACAAGTAGTCAACCGTTGCTGTTAGGTTTTTGTGGCGCTGAAGTTGCTGATACAGCACATTCTGTCTGAGATGTTCCTCCTCTTGCAGAGTTAACAGAATATAAGCTTAGGTAAGCACTTCTTCACAATTTAATCCATAAGTGAAAATGAAGCTGCACTTCAGGATGGATTTGTACATGGACAGTTGAGGTATGGTTAAAACCACATCAAAATCACAACACAAGCACTGCATCCGCTTTCGACACTATTTTTGATGCAGATGTGGTTTTCATAAGGGAAACACATTGATTTTACAGGACAAATCTGTGAAAAATGCATCTGCAGTTTTGATGCAGTTTTTACCACACCTCAATAGCAAATATGCGAATGTACCCCTTTGATCTACCTTAATTAGCTTATCAGGGACTTGCTATGAGCAATTCCCTAATATCCTATACTAGTAATTATGAGGAAATTAGTACCAGTGGTTCTGGTGGTGCAGTGCACCATACACTGGGACCTTCCCACAAGACCAGATGCGCAGAAATAGTTGATGTAAAGCAGTGCTTATCAACTCAATTGCACATTTCAGCAGTTCAGGTGGAATGCCATCTGAGCCGGCGGCGCGTCCGTATCTAATTTTCTGAATAGGAAAAGGAGCATCCGTAGGCATAGAATGGTTATCCACAGCAATTTCGTCAAATGGAAGTAAAGCATCATCCTCGCCCTGTACAAGGGAAAGGGTCCAAAAACAACATGCACTAGCTACAGGCCGATAACGCTCCTCTCGGTTCCTGGCAAGGTCTTTGCACATTTTCTACTCTCAAGGGTACAACCACTCCTGACCTCCAAGCGGAGACCCCAGCAGTCAGGCTTCACGGCAGGCCGCTCCACCATGGATGCCATACTCGCTCTTAGGCTCCTCTCAGAGATACATAGAGAATTTAACAAACCGCTCCTTGTTGCCTATGTCGGTCTTAAGGCGGAGTTCGACTCGGTCGACAGAGAAGCCCTCTGGAAGGCCTTGCGTGGCATTGGCGTCCCCATATCCCTTCTAAAACTACTTAAAGACATGCATCAGGGCACATCCGCCGTATCAACGGTTCAACCTCTGCTAGTTTTGAGACCTCGTCTGGTGTTCGACAAGGTTGCGTCTTGGCTCCTACACTCTTCTGCAGGGCCATGGACTGGATTCTTCAGCGTAGTGTCCAATGTAATGGGGTCACTCTTCCGGAATACCACTTTACCGACCTGGACTATTCCGACGATGTTGCGCTTTTGGATGTCACAGCTAATAATCTGAGACACTCATTGGAACAGTTCGATTTTGAGGCATCCTGTTTTGGGCTTCTCATCTCCTGGAACAAACCAAGTTGCAGAATCTAGGAGTCGGCGCAATCCCTCCGGACCTAGACATAAACGGCTAGAGGGTCGACGCTGTCAGTGAGTTCTTGTACCTCGGCAGCGTTCAGCATACAGATGGAAGGGCGCTTCCAGACATCCTGCGGAGAATAGCGCTGGCAGTCTCGGCGATGAGGTCCCTGGATAAACTCTGGCGGTGGCAGAACATAATACTCAGGACTAAGATTCGATTTTACCAGACCTGTGTTATGCCAATATTATTGTACGGCTTGGAGACTTGGACCTTGCTGTCGCATACCACTGAGCGTCTGCAGTCCTTTCACGTGCAATGCCAACGCCAGATTCTCCGTGTCCATTGGTTTGACTTCATCAGAAACAGCGAGATGCAGGCTTGCACGGGGCTTGAGTCAATCACAAAAACAATAACAAGGAGTCGACTTGCACTTTTTGGTCATGTTGCACGTTTGTCAGAAGCTGTTCCGGCCCATGGTGCTCTAATTGCAGCAATTGCTAGGAAAATCGAAAGATGACCCCCTGCCGGATGGCGGAGGCCCCCTGGTCATCCGTGACACTCGTGGGTGCAACAGATAGGCAACGGTACCTCTTCCGACATCAACACCGAATGGAACAATGCTCTCGGTAGTGGTCATTCTAGATTGGCGCTATGGACCCTCGTCGTCCAAGCGAGATAACTAAACTAACTAGTGCGTCATACAGCTCTGCTACACGCACGTCACACACACAGCTCTGCTACATGCACATCACACACACAACCCTATTACATGCACGTCACACACACAGCTCGGTAAACATGCACATCACAGACACAGC
Source organism: Eleutherodactylus coqui (assembly GCF_035609145.1). Classification (NCBI taxonomy): domain Eukaryota; kingdom Metazoa; phylum Chordata; class Amphibia; order Anura; family Eleutherodactylidae; genus Eleutherodactylus; species Eleutherodactylus coqui. Next base: position 64,664,515 of record NC_089840.1, on the reverse strand, counting down.
TCTGCTACATACACGTCACAGACACAGCTCTGCTACATACATGTCACAGGAACAGCTCTGCTACATGCACGTCACACACACAGCTCTGCTACATGCACGTCACACACACAGCTCTGCTACTTTGCTTTCACGTGTTAGCTGCACATGATTGACGAACTTCAGCAGCTCGCTGGGGAGACATGTTCGCTTGTAGCTTTCACATATCAGCTGCATGTGTTTTACAAACTTCAGCCAGTGGCTGAGGTTAAATCGTGTCATGTAAGCTGCATTCGTTTCATGGTGGCGTTGAACCCTCTGTGCTGACATGTTTGCACAGCAGCAACGGTTTGTTTCACCACTGGACAACAGGTCATAATTAGATTAAGGGTTCTTTCTCACGAGTGTATATTGGCCCGCTGTTTTCCAATATAGGCTGTGATCTCATGCATTTCGCTTAGGGTTGTGTGAGCCTGGCCTTAGTAAAAATGTACAAGAATTCGAGAAACAATCCTATTAAAATACTATCCAATTAACTTCTATCTGGTTGAAATGAGGCTCATGACATGTGGTTGAGGCTGGCCTAAGTCTCGATCACACTACTCTTGCTATCAGGGGTGTAGCTAAAGGCTCATGGGCCCGGGTCCAAAAGTTTATCTTAACCCCTTAATGCAGAAACGTAACTTGAAGCTTCTGGGCTCCAATGCAAAACCTGCAACAGGGCTCCCAACTATAATGCTTAAGTCATAGTACTGGGCTCCCTATATGAAGAAGAGAGGTCTTATGGGCCCCCTAAGGCTCCTGGGCCCGGGTGCAACTGCATCCTCTGCATCCCCTATAGTTACGCCAGTGTTTGCTATACTTTTGACACTGTTGCATGAGAAAACCCCACAAGGTACGTAGTTTTTGAAATACTCCCCAGCTAGTCTACTAATGATGACCAGGTCTTGTTCAGGATTGCTCTATTTGTTCATCCTCAGGGCTTATTCCACGAGCGTATATCGGTTGGGTTTTCACGGCCGGCCGATATACGCTCCCATCTAAGCAGTTCCCCACTTCCCTCCCCCTCACCGGCTCTCTGTCTCTATAGATAGCAAAATGCCAAATGAGGGAGCTAATTACACCTGTGAGGGACACCTGATAAAACAGCCACTCACACAGCCTCCTAATATATGATTGTTTGCTTGTTTTTATATTTCCCCTTCTGTGACGTATTTATGTTAGTGTAGGGACTCACAACACGCAAGGAGCCTTGACGCGTTTAGTGAGCTCATGTATTTTAACCAAAATCCAACTAATACCTTGCATTTATTATCTATCATTCACATGCAGTATTGCTTTGAAATGTCGGGGGAGCTCAGGGTGGCAGTACCAATGTGGTTCACTTATTGAGATGCAGGGCAACCCGCTGAATTATCATGGCGTTATTAATAGGTTGCTGGTCTGCACTACATGTATCAGAATGGTCTGGCACTTTGTATCTACTCTGTGCAGGAGTATACGCCAAGCAGCCACCCCCCTCTATATTAGGAGGTTGTGTGAGTGGCTGTTTCACCGGTGTCCTCCACAGGTGTGATTGGCTCCCTCCTTTGGCATTTGCTGCCTACATGCTGAGGTTGGTGCACATGTTTGCCCTCCTGAGTCAGTAAGTATATGGCCGTTTACAGTGATTGTTCGTTTTTATATTTCCCCTTCTGTGACATACTGCAATCCAGGAAGGGCTGGCAGAAGACTAAAGACAAGCGCCAGAGCTGAAAAGGAGACGCGCGCCAGAGCTGACAGCGCCTCTTACATAATATATTTTCTTTTGGGATGCAGGTAGGGTTTACTTTAGGACTTTTACATTGGAATTTCCTAATGTAAAAGTTGCATTGCACTGCACAAAAACCTCATTTCCGTGCGATGCGATGCAGCAGAAAGGAAGGATCCATAGGAAACACGGGCTACAAAAAAACCCACAAATCGCAGTTGTATAGAGCATGCCGTTATTTTGTATTCTAGCAATGTTCCAGGTACAAAACATCGCTCATAGGAAAGAGCCCATTGGAAACCATGGGTTTCTCATACATGCTTTTTGTAGCAATGTCGCATTGCTTTAAAATCGCGCTATTTTGTAGCCGCTGTGAAAGTGGCCTAATGTGGATTCACACTGAAACTGATCCACAGAAAACTTGCCCGCTTAATTTTATGCTGAAGTCCGGGATCAGGTGTCTAATTTTCATACAAGGAACTCCGAATTTTAAAGGGAAGGTGTCTCTAATATAGTGGCCATTCAGTGTATATTATATTAATATCAGTCGTTGTTTGGATTCAGTAGCAAGGTAACACAGTTTGGGATGTAGCCTACTCTATTAGTCCGAGCTAGATGTACCTTTTTCATTTACGCAGCAGCCAGGCGCATCTTTTCGTACATCGGCTTCGCTGATCCCCCTCTCCTGTGCCAGTCACTGCACTGTTTGCTCACCCACTATAGAGCACAATTTATACTCATCAAGCTCATCTCTTTAGGATAACTTCACGGCCTGATATCCCTTTTGCCACAAAAGTGAGCCGTTTTTGTAACAAAACCACCTCGCATTACTTTGGGGAAGTAGCGATCCTCAGCCACGGCTGACAGCTGCAGCGGAGGGTCGCAGAGTTTCTCCCATTGTTTTTAATAAGGAAACCTTGCATCACATCATGACTTTTTTCCCGTGACACGATGCGGGAAAAAAAATTGCTCATGTGTATGACCAATTGAAAAAATAAGGGATTCATATTTGTCTCACAATGCACAAATCTTGCACGATTTTCTCACCCGTCCGAAGACAGCTTTAAGGGGGCCTATCACATTCCCTAATCAAAAGGCCCATTTACACAGAACGGTTATTGTTCAAAATTCACTCAAAAGCCATCGTTTGAGCGATAACGTTGTGTGTAAATGCTCCCATCTTTCACTCTTCGGCTGAACGATGATTTATAGGTGAGCATAAAATCCTTAGTTCAACCGGAGAGAAGATAACACAGACCGCTTGCTGTGTTTGCTGTCCATGCTGCTGTATTCTCCACGGGAGCACTGATTACATTGTATTTAGCTTGCAGTCCCATGGCAGAACAAAGGAGCTGATACAGAGAACAGACCACCTGTTGTTCTCTGCATACAGGTCCTGGTGGCTCATTTACATGCAAATGAAGGTGATAAGCTGCTAATAGACATTAGTGTCCATTAGCAGTTTAAGCAAAACAATCGCTCAAAACCTATCTTTTGAGCAATTATCTTTGAGTGTAAATTGGCCTTAAGTCTTCTCTATTTATGCCTATTTAACCTGTTTCAACAACCTGAGGACAGGTGTGGCACTGTTTTTGAAAGCAGCCATGTTTTCCTAATCCTCACCAATCTCTTTAAAGGAGCTTTCCCATCTTGTAAACTGGTGGCATAAAACATATCATCACTTTCCTATCAGTCAGTTCCCACCTGCCACAATCCCCACTAATCTTGAGGGCTTAAAGGGGTTGTCCCGCGCCGAAACTGGTTTTTTTTTTTTCAACCCCCCCCCCCCCGTTCGGCGCGAGACAACCCCGATGCAGGGACCTAAAAAACAAACCGCTCAGCGCTTACCTTAATCCCCGCGCTCCGGTGACTTCTATACTTACCGGCTGAAGATGGCCGCCAGGATCCTCTTCCTCCGTGGACCGCAGCTCTTCTGTGCGGTCCATTGCCGATTCCAGCCTCCTGATTGGCTGGAATCGGCACGTGAAGGGGCGGAGCTACACGGAGCTACACGGAGCCCCATTGAAGAAAGCAGAAGACCCGGACTGCGCAAGCGCGTCTAATTTGGCCATTCGACCATTTTAGACGGCGAAAATTAGGCGGGCTCCATGGAGACGAGGACGCCAGCAGCGGAGCAGGTAAGTGAAAAACTTTTTATAACTTCTGTATGGCTCATAATTAATGCACAATGTACATTACAAAGTGCATTATTATGGCCATACAGAAGTGTATAGACCTACTTGCTGCCGCGGGACAACCCCTTTAAACACATGGATGTGTGTTTGTCCCATTTTGCCTTATCTCTCTCGCACATAGTTTTTCTACCTGCGAGAAAGATAGGGCAGGACCTATCTTCTCTTTTTTTTTCAAACTCGCGCACAATAGCAAAACACGTTAATGGGAATGGACCCATTGAAATCATTGGGCTCTATTCACTGTGTTTAGCGCACCTGTATTTACTTGCAGAAACACAGTGCAGAAACACAGTCATGTGAAGAAGCCCTAATGAGGAGGTTTATGATTCTTGTGGATTATGCATGGAAAACTAGAGATTAACCCTATTGATTGACAAAGGGTAATTGTTGTGCGCATTCACAGCGAAAATCTAGGTGTCTGCCTTGAATTTCTGCCATGGATCCTCCAGCACTGTGAAAAGAGTTGGATTCTCCGTGCCACGCGCAATCTAAAAGATACTTTTAAAGTCACACTCTGTAACAGTACCATAGCTTAGTTTTTGGTGCTGTGGGGACGTGACAGGTTCCCTTTAAATGCATGTATTTTGAGCTGACAATTAATTTTGCAATACGGTTGAATTAAAAATGTTGCATCTTTTGTCTTTTGCAGCTTCTACATATCACTGTATATAGAGACTGCAGACTAAGGTCCTTTTAAACATGTTGACAGCAGGTTGCCAACCTGATTTTTTTTTTCTGGATAGCCTATCCAGAAAACATAAACAACATTTTTATTGACACATTAGAAAATGATAAAGATTATAAGCGATACACGTTTAAAGGTCATGAACGCATTACCTGCATTTACTGGGAGCTGTAAAATAATGATAATTATAGTCATAATAACCTGCTTAAGTACCGATAGCCTTAAAAAAAAATCACTGACAAATCACATATTTTTTACAGACACTAAAATAAAATTGCCTTAGGCCGGCTTCACACGGACCGTCACAGCGCCCCCAATACTTACCTGCGGATCCGACGTCCTAACTCCCGCATGACGCTTTGTCGCGCATGCGCAATAGAGCGCGTGTCGCGCTGGCCGCGTCACATGACACGCCCACAGAGTCACATGACGTGCCGGCCTCGTCATATGAAGCGGCTGCGGTAGGCGGGGAAGCGGTTTCAAGCTATCTTCCGCTGTGCTACAGAGGAAGATACCGTGACGGACGGCTTCCATTGACTGCAATGGAAGCCGTCCGCGCATACACCCGCGGTAAATAGAGCATGCTGCGGGTGAGGACGGGTTATTTTACGGTGATAGGTTCAATAGAACCTAATAGCTGCGGGCAACGCAGCGGATTTCCGCCGCATATTACGTGGCAGAAATCCGTCCGTGGGAAGGAGCCCTTATTCTGACAGCCCAGGAATCCCTGGATGGTTTGCAACCCTGGACGTCTGTCAAGCGCTTAAAGGGGTTGTGTAATTAATGGCTGGACAGGGGATGAAATACAAAAAGAATACATACTCACCTGTCTTCGGCAACCCCAGGACCCAGCTGAGCAGCTCCCACTGCTCCATGTCCATCCCACATTGTAGACGTCTGACGGAGGTCTCCTCTGATTGGCCACAGCAGTCACCTTAATTCTGGTGACTATCTGCAACAAGGGATGGAGCAGCAGTAGCTACTAAGCTGGCTCTCCAGAGGACCAAAGACAAGCGAGTATACAGCCTTTTTTTTTTAATCATTTAAAATGTTTTTTTAATCAGACAACCCCTTTAAGTGTCCCAATGATCCTCGCTCCTATGCTTTCATACAGGAGCAATAATTGCTCTCTTAGGCCTCGTTCACATGAGCGCTGTTTTAGTGCTTTAGAGGCCAATGGTTTCCTATCGAACCGTTCAGATGAAGGAATTTTAGACGTACAAAATAATCGCACCTAACAAAGATTTCCAATGCATCAGTTCAGATGGGCGTATTGACGATACATAAAAACGTCCTTCTGGCAAAGATAGCGCATAGTTTTTACGCTGGCCGTAATATGGCAGCCACTGCCATACACTCCTGTGAGAGCCTATGACAGCTGCTGGAGAAGGGAGGTGGTGCTAAACTCCCACCTCCTTCCCTACCCCTTCTCTGCCCCTTGCCGGCTGTCTGCAATAGGAGGGGGCGGGAGTTAATGTGCTAAAGTCCCGCCCCCTCCCCTCTGCTGGCAGCTCCTATAAACTGGAGCAGAGAGGGGGAAGGACTAGCTCTGCTAAGCTCCTGCCCTATCCCTTTGTCGTAAGCCAGCAAGGGGCGGAGAGGGGGTGGGAGTGTAGCAGAGCTAAACTCCCAACCCTCTGCCGAAAGTATTCCGCAGCCTCGGCCGTCTGACTTGGTCATGGGCGCCTCTTGTTCACGGGATTTTCGGCCATGCTGTGGCCATGACACGGCCGAAAATCGATGCGGCTTAAGGGCCTTTTACACAAGACGATTATTATTCACAACTGTTCTAATTCCCACACTCCCGCAGGAATTTGAGCGATACTCGTCCGTGTAAACGCATGCAGCAAGTGAACAAGAATTGTTCAGTCATTTAGTTTCTACATGCAGAAAACTGAACAAAGCACTGTTCAATCTAAACAGCGGTCGTTCACTTCTGAACGACTGTCTGTTTAAAGTGAATGCAGGAGGGTGGGGTGAGAACGCAGCCCGTCTCGATTCGCCTCCATGCTGGCAGCACTTACAGCCTTGCCAGCAATACTTGCTCTTGTGTAACAGTACAGGAGTGACTTCACTGAGATGAGTGTCAGGCATCGATTGCCCAACAGCTCGTCCCGTCTAAATGGAGCACTAGTCTCAGTAGAAGATCTATCAGTGAAGCTGGACTGATGGCTTAAGGCCCATTTAGATGGGACAAATGTCGGGCAAACAATGCCCGACACTTGTCCCCGCATACACTCGCTCCCGTGTTGTTGCACATGAGCTAGTATCGCTGGCTCGCTTACAGAGCAGCCAGCAGGGGGGTGGGGAGGCTGCAGGAGATTTCTGTCTTCACTCCCCCCCCCGCCCCATTGACTTAATAGAGCGGCTGTTCAATACTGAACGGCTGCTATTTACACTGAACGATCAGTGTTTAGCTCATGCAGCATAAACCATGGACGATGAGCTGATCACTCAGTGTAAATAGCAGCCGTTCAGTATTGACTGGCCGCTATGTTATGTCAATGGAGAAGGGCGGGGGAGCGAAGAGAGAGAAATCTTGTTACCATACAGCGCGGCGCGTCGCTCCGGCGGCCTGGAGCCCTGTGTCGAGGTTGTCCCAGCAGCTGTGGGTGGCGGCATGGGCGTGTCCGCCCGTAGGGTGCCGCCCGCCCTCTTCCGTTCTTCTTAGACAGCAGTGGGCGGAGTTGCCTCCTCCCACTCTCCGCCCCTGGGCGGAACCTTGTGGTTAAAAGACTGGCAGTGAACTGAGCTCACTGCCAGTTATTGGTTCCGCATGCACCTAGCCAGTCTGTCTGCGGTTCTCCTCAGCCAGTCCCTAGTGTTCGGTCAGCTCCCTCTGGTCCCCTATTACTCAGTCTGTTTTTGTTGGTTCTGTTTGCCTCTAATCTAGTCTGGCCCAGTCAGCACTAGTTGCTATCCAGCACCCTGCCAGTTTGCCTGTGAGCTCCATCTCCAGCCTTGTAAGTTTTGTTGGTCTGATTCATCTGCCTCCTCTGTCGGCACTCTGTTCCCCCCATTAGGTAGTTTCCTGCTTGTCAGACGCCAGGTCCCTAGCCAGGGCAGGGACCGCCGTCCAGTTGTCCGCCTGGGGTTAGCCAGGGCCGAGGCAAGTAGGCAGGGACAGTGGGGGTGCGGGAGATCAGGGCACCCCAACTGGCGCTCGGGGGGCAGAGTGCCGTAACAAATCTCCTGCAGCCTCCCCGCTGTGAGCCAACGATACTAGCTCCCTGCAGGTGCACGAGGGCAAGTATGTGCGGGGACAAGTGTCGGGCATCATTTGCCCGACACTTGTGCCGTCTAAATGGGCCTTTAGATTCAACCTCCTGCACCTTCTTATCAGCTAATGTATGACCAAAACAAAGTTTATCTTGGAATATGCAGAGGAGAGGAGATAAGGGTTGAAAACTAATAGCCTATTTACACGTAATAATGATGGCTCAAATTCGTTCAATCAAATTTGAGCGATAATCGGGCAGGGTAAATGCAAGAAAAACGCTCACTTTTTGTGTGCAAGTCGTTATCACTGACTTTCAGTCAGCATAAAAACTATCGCTACCTCACATAGAAGGTAAAGCACTGAGCGAGAAGCCAGCAAGAATCCAGCGATCCAGCGGCGAAGTCTGTCTGTCTAAACACTCTCCAGCGGTGATGTCATCGCTCGTGCAGTCGTTTAGCTGACTGTCGTCCCGTGTAAAAGGGCCATAAGCCATCAGTCCAGTCTCACTAGCGGATCTCCTATTTCCCATTGAGATTTAGGGCTCTTTCCCACAAGCATAGGCGTTTCTACGTCGGCAGCATAAAAACACGTGAACTGGCGCACAAATCCAACGTTTGTGCGCCCATTCAGATGGCACGGACCCCAGCGTATATACGCAGAGGCTGCAATGCCGTTGCCTTGCCTTACCTTCCCTCCCCCTCGCCGACTCACCTCCTCTCTCCTTCCCTCCGGCTGTTTCCAATGGGAGTGGGCAGGATGATGCAGAGCTAAGCACCACCCCCTCCCCGTACCTTGTCCGCAGCCAGCTGGAGGGGAGGAGAGAAAAGGGAGTTTAGCAATCACGCTGCTAAACTCCCTCCCACCTCTCTTCCCCGGCCGCTGCCATGACTCCCATAGGAGCCCATGCAATGGCCGACGTATTCTGGGCAAAAAAATAGTTCCAGGACTATCTTTGCTGCCCGTCGTAAAAGCGCCCAGCGCTATATTGGCCCGCCGGGCACTTTTTAGCTGCAGGAATACACCTGTGTGATCCGATGCATTGGATCCAATGTATCAGATGGGAGCGTATATCCGACGGCCGTGAAAACGTCGGCCGATATTCACAAGTGTGAATAAGCCCTTAGACTAAATTTTTTTATATACATTGATATGCAGAAGAGAAAAGGTGCAACAGTTTTAGGCTGGATTCACACGAACGTATATCGGCTCGGTTTTCACGCCGAGCCGATATACATCGTCCTCATCTGCAGGGGGGGGGGGGGATGGAAGAGCCAAGAGCAGAAACTGAGCTCCCGCCCCCTCTCTGCCTCCTCTCCGCCTCTCTGCACTATTTGCAATGAAAGGAGGCGGGACGGGGCGGGGCTAAGTTCCGCGAATTAGCCCCACCCAATCCCGCCTCTCCCCATTGAAAATAGTGCAGAGGGGTGGAGAGGAGGCAGAGAGGAGGTGGGAGCTCAGTTCCTGCTCCTGGCTCTTCCATCCCCCCCATCCTGCAGATGAGGATGACGTATATCGGCTCAGTGTGAAAACCGAGCCGATATACGTTTGTGTGAATGCACCCTTAATGAAACCCCAGTGCAAAAATGATTGTCATTCCAAAATACATGCATTAAATTTGCAAGTCCCGATGCAGCCTGACAATTAATGGAAAAATTAAGCGTTAGCAGCTGCCATTAGCACTGGTGTACAAGCACCCTTAGGCCTCCTTCACACGAGCGTTAATATCAAAGCTAAGTTAGCTGCGCAATAAAGTCACAACTAGAGATGAGCGAGCATACTCGCTAAGGACAATTACTCGATCGAGCGTTGCCCTTAGCGAGTACCTGCCCGCTTGGAAGAAAAGGTTCGGCTGTCGGCGCGGGTGAGAGGTGAGTTGCGGCAGTGAGCAGGGGGAGTGGGGGGAAGAGAGGGAGAGAGAGATCTCCCCTTCGTTCCTCCCCGCTGCTCCCCACCCGCCGCCGGCAGCCGAACCTTTTCTTCCGAGCGGGCAGGTACTCGCTAAGGACAATGCTCGATCAAGTAATTGCCCTTAGCGAGTATGCCTGCTCATCTCTAGTCACAACCATCTGAGAAAATTGAGAAAATCGGAAAAAAAGGAATAGACCGACCAAATTGCAGCTATTATTCGCGATTTTTCTGTCCATTCACACGGCCAGCTGTAGTGCAATGCAGGGAAATTACGCTGCAGCCCCGTAATACCTTGGTCGGCAGAACTACTAGCAATCACTTTTAACCCCTTAAAGCTAGCTAAGTCCCCGCCCTCTTCCCGCCCCTTGTCCATAGCCATCAATACGAGGAGGCGGGGCGGATCGGCGCTTAGCTCCGCCCTGTCTCGCCCCCTCCCATTGCACAGACCGAGCGGCGAGGAAAGAGAGGTGAGCCTGCAATGGGGAGGGAGGGGAAATGGGCGATGGCCTAGTGAGCTCGGCACATTTGCGCCGGCCTTACCAGGCCATATGAACGGGCGCACAAACATTTGATTTGTGCGACCGTTCACCAGTTTTTTCTCCCCCAGCGTAGCATATATCATCCGGTCGTGAAAACGGACGGCTAATATGCGCTCATGTGAAAGAAGCCTTACTAGCATTTATTCTAAGAACACAAGTAAAATACGCTGAAAACACAAATTGTTACAGCCCTAAAAGAAGCTTCATAGTCAGCTTGCATTTCTTACTGTATTAGTGCTTTCTTTATAAATAAACTTCAAAAGAAACGGTTATCAGAAATGCTGAAACAGCGTAATGGAAAAATCAATGCTAAAAATACAAGAAACAGAATCACAGCAAGGTGCAGTAATTTGAACTTATTTCCTAATTAATAATCATTAATAATGCATGTACTCACAGTGCTGTTCTGATTAGGCTGCTTAGTGCAATTTCTGTAATGGCAATTAAAGTTGGGTCATTGTCGTACCTGACCTGTCTAATGAGGCAGATATTTATCATAATTAAGGCTTCGCCCATTATGAATGTGTTACAAAAGCTATGACTTGATACAATGTTGCACTGTGGCTTGACAGCTTGCACAGTGTCCTTGACAGCCACTTTAATAGGACTGACTTGCTAATTTGTACTTTGTGAGCCATAATAAATGACTAAGTACAGGCTAGTATGCTTTGTGAGGTTTTTACACAGTAACCCCCTATCTATAGTATTTGTATGAATATTATTTCATGATGTGCACAACAGGAATAACGTGTTAGATTGAGGCAAAGAAAGGGGATAGGGAGAAAACTCAGTGATGATATAAAACTTAACTTCTATATTGGCGGCAAGTTGGTCATAAAAGGCTTTGTGGCAGGCCGCGCCACCATGGATGCCATACTCGCTCTTAGGTTCCTCTTAGAGATACATAGAGAATTTAACAAACCACTCCTCGTCGCATATGTTGATCTTAAAGCGGCGTTTGACTCGGTCGACAGAGAAGCCCTCTGGAAGGCCTTGCGTGGAATTGGCTTCCCCACATCCCATCTAAACCTACTAAAAGGCATGCATCAGGGCACATCCGCCAAAGTCCGTATCAACAGTTCAACCTCTGCTAGTTTTGAGACCTCGTCTGGTGTTCGACAAGGTTGCGTCTTGGCTCCGACACTCTTCTGCAGGGCCATGGACTGGATTCTTCAGCGTATTGTCTAATGTAATGGGGTCACTCTTCCGGAGTACCACTTCACTGACCTGGACTACACCAACAATGTTGCACTCTTGGATGTCGCATTTATTAATCTGAGACACTCATTGGAACAGTTCGATTTTGAGGCATCTTGTTTTGGGCTCCACATCCCCTGGCAAAAAAACAAGCAGCAAAATCTAGTAGCCGGCGCAATCCCTCTGGACCTAGACGTAAACGGCCCCAGAGTTGACACTGTCAATGAGTTCGTGTACCTCGGAAGTGTTCAGCACACAGATGGAAGGGCGCTTCCAGACATCCTGTGGAGAATAGCGCTAGCAGCCTCGGCGATGAGGTCCCTGGATAAACTCTGGTGGAGGCAGAACATAACACTCAGGACTAAGATTCGATTTTTCCAGACCTGCGTAATGCCAATATTATTGTACGACTCAGAGACTTGGACCTTGCTGTTACAAGCCACTGAGCGTCTGGAGCCCTTTCACATGCGATGCCAACGCCAGATTCTCCGTGTCCGTTGGTTCAACTTCATCAGAAACAGCGAGATACAGGCTTGCACGGGGCTTGAGTCAATCACAAAAACAATAAAAAGGAGATGACTCGCACTTTTTGGTCACGTTGCACACTTGTCAGAAGCTGTCCCGGCCCACGGTGCTCTAACCGCAGCAATTGCTAGGAAAATTGAGAGACAACCCCCTGCCGGATGGCGGAGGCCTCCTGGTCGTCTGTGGTGCTCGTGGGTGCAACAGATAGGCAACGGTACCTCCACCAACATCAACACTGAATAGAACAATGCTCTTGGTCGTGGTCATTCTAGATCGGCGCTACGGACCCTCATTGTCCAAACGAGATAACTAACTAACTTCTATTAAAGAGAATCTGTAATGGGATAGAATCATTGGCTCTAGCTGAATGGCTCCATAGCCATAGCTCTGCTGACTCTATCCCCACTGGCATACTGCTAGGCATCCCAGGGGTCGCAATTGTGACCCGGCCCTTTTAGCTATGGGGGCCCACGGGGCACCTGCCACATACTGTTTTACTGTCGTGGCCCACAGGCCAGCTGTGAGTGGTACCACTGCGGACTGTGATTTGTCACAACTGCAGTCTTTCAGTGCACTGTCGGGTCGGGTCAGTGGTGACTGATAGCGGAGCACGGGAGCGGACCATGTAGTGTAACCAGGTATGTACATCATGTAATCATATATGTATAGCTGGTATACTTTATACTGTATCCAGTCTATACCAGCCTGCTCCATATCACTATATACAGGGAGATATTATCCATAGTTTAGGTATGGGTACAAGTGGTGGTGGTGGGGGGGGGCGGCGAGCTGAACTTTTGCACCTGTGTCCCTGAGCCTTTAGCTACGCCCCTGTCCATCTTTATTTTTTTCACACTCACCTCCCTTTGCCAGGCTGTAAATCAGGGTGATTGTTTATGAAGTGCTTCACTACCAGGTTCATCACATGGGCCAGGCAATGCTAACGACACGTTATTACTCACATAGGGGTGCAGGGCAGGGACAGCCTTTTGGGCAAAGAAATGGCATCTTGGCATCTGCTTCTTTGGGTTAGCATGCAGCACCTTGTTGCGGAAGTCATCTGTGTCCATTAGCCTGAAGGGCAGCATTTCATTACAAGCAGCTGTACAATGTCCGTGTTCAGGCTCTGTGCTCATGGATGGTTGGGGTGGTATTTTTTTATGTTCCGATAACTGGGGGATGGAGGGCTGGCTGCTGACCTGGGACATGCTGGAATATGGGGTAGATGTCGATGCCAGGGACGGTAGTGGTGATGGTGGTTGCTCAACTTCTGCTCTTGTTTCCAACTTCTGGCTCTGAAGCCTGCTGCCCATTTTTCAATTGCGGAGGAGAGGCCTGAAGTAGTCATGCTACTGCCCCTACACAAAACTGCCTGTCTGTGCTCAGAGGCTACTGCATGAACAGGGAGGGAGATGGAGGAAGAGACAGCAACAGCAGCAGAAGAGGGAGCAGGATGAGTCTGACTCTTTGCCCTTGGTCCAGGTGGGCTCTCCAAGGAACGGGTCTTGAGAATTCATGTGGCTGTTCATGCATGTTGTGTTGAAGTTGTTTACACTCTTACCAGGTCCTGTGAACAGACCTAGCTGGGGTCCGGATGTTGCTGTTGCTGTGACTAGTAGCTGATGGTGATATTATGCCCCTTACGCTTTTCTGCAACACCGAACTCCCTGTCATAGCAGGAAGCTGCCCTGCAACGTCTGCCTTTTCCTCCTTCCCGTGTAAGCGGCTGTGATGACTCTCCCTGTCTGTCCATATTCGGTCAAGCACCTCATCCTCTTCCATCTCCTTTTTCTTCTTGTCATCCTTCTTCTCCTGGACTGTATGTTACAGTGAGCACCAGGACCTAGCACCAGTTTCCACATCTCCCTGAGTACACATTGCCTGTGTAAAGCTGACTCTGCGCCAGTAGCATAGGAAGGGGGGTGCAACAGGTGCAGGCCGCCCTGGGTGCTATCACTGAGGGTGGTGACAGTAAGAGGTCTTGTCCGAGTGGACATCTCATCTGTCTTACCGTGTCAGTTGGAGCCCCTGCCCACACACACACAGCAGTGGACTGCACAGAGCCGCTCATGTGCTCAGCAGCTTTGTACATCCCGCTCTCAGGCCCAGGAGCCAAGGAGCTCAACAATACTACTGGCTGGGGTGCCGCAGCTCCCCGGCCAATAATCACTCAGCAGCACTGATCCCGTGTGCACACTTTGACGTCAGTTTATGCACCCGGAATCCTCCTCCCCTGACCTCTTCTCCTTAGTACCGCAGGAGGAGAGAAGAAGGGAGGAAGCGTTTTGGGCACACATATTGCAGTCAGTGTGCACCGAAATCAGCGCCGAGAAAAGGAGGAGCAGCGCTGACTACAAGAAGTAAATATATGGGTTGGGGTGGACTACTGAGGGGTTTAATATTACTCCTGGGGCTACTAAGAGGTTTAATATTACTACTGGGGTCACTGTGGGGTTAATATTATTACTGAGGGTGTTAATATTGCTACTGGGGCCACAGTGGGGTTAATATTACTACTTGAGCTACTGTTGGGGTCACTATTACTACTGGGGCCACTGTGGGGTCACTATTACTACTAGGTCTGATATAGGGGATGCTATTACTACTGAAGCCACCGTGGGGGTCACTATTACTACTAGGGCTGATATAGGGGACACTATTACTACAACTATTCATAAAATGCAGCGCTCCCCTGCTTCCTTCATAGGCTTCCTGCCATCAGTGTCTCCCAGCTTCCAGTTCTCCGCGGTCTGGTCAGGTGAGGCCACCACAGGCTGCTGGGAACCGGAAGCTGGGAAGTGCTGACAGCAGCAAGCCTTTGGAGGAAGTGAGGGGGAGTGCCGCACAGTATGAAATCAGCTGCGGGTACGGTTTTTATGTCCAATCAATATCTGCACAAATCGCACTCCAGTGCATCAGCTAGGAAAAAAACACAGTGTGTTCCTCCCTGTCTGTTTTGAAGCGGCCCTTTCCCTTTTTTATCATGATAAAGGTAAAAATCATGTTTTTCCTTCTTTTAATAATTTCAAGATTGGGAGGGGGTGACAAAAAAACTTTTCTGCATCGAGTACCACCTAACTGTGCTACGACACTGCTCTGTGCATTGACCCACTCTCCTCTACCTCTTTGGAGGAAAAATGGTTGGGCATCAGTGCATTCAATGTCTTGGTCTTATCCCTCTGTTCTGTTGACATCCATGACACTGAATGATTAAACAACTCCTCAAATTAATCCACATGGATTGCTTCGGAGGGTGCCTGGGCCTGGCAGACTGTGCGGCGCTCTGTACTGAAGGACAGGAGGACCGGCAGCAGCGCTCACCGGGGGATGGGGACTCCCAACAGAGGAAGGAGGAGAAGACCTACCGGCTACTCTGCGGCTGTGCGGCAGGAGAAGGAGCCAGCGCTGTGATTGGATCGAGTGCCGGCCAATCACAGCCGGCGGTCGATAAACCAATCACAGCCATTCAGTGACATCACTGAATGGCTGTGATTGGTTTATCGAGCGCCGCCTGTGATTGGCCAGCGCTCGATCCAATCACAGCGCTGACGGCGGGGGAATTGAATGAGCCAGGGAGATGATAGCGGGGAGAAGACCCAGTGGATGTGGCGTGTGTAGCTGAGTGTTAGGGAGCTTGACAGCAATGTCACAGACCCAGTGTCTGAGTGGCTCACCCCTCGGCTGCTGTGTGTTCTGCCTGGGCTTCAGAGAACGTTCCCCACCAGCTGCGGTGAGTAAGGCCAGCTCCTGCTCTCTCCCCTCGGCTCCTGCTGTCTCCCCGTGCCGCAGTGGAATCGCCTGCTGCTTTCTTCCCTCGGCTCCAGCTGTCTCCCTTTAGGGCGGCGGCCCTGCTGCAGTCCCCCCTCAGCTGCCGCGGTCCTCAGGATGGCACTTCATGGTTGAAAGACGCCCCTAGCCAATCCAAAACTGGGGACGTTAACTTTTTTTTTACAGTGCTGTATTCCGGCGGTGACATAACACAATAATACCCAGCGTAGCCATCTGAAAGGTGAGTATTGCGTTATTTTGGGGGGTTTTTTACACCTCACTCGAGTATAAGCCGAGGGGGCCTTTTCAGCCTATTTTTTTTTGTGCTGAAAAACTCAGCTTATGCTCGAGTGTATACGGTAGTTCTTTTTTTGTGTAGTTTTATTTAACTTTTCAACTAACTTTGCAGTTTGCTGAAAACCACTGCTAGCTGTGTAAGGCCTGTAAATAATTTGTAGCGACTGGACTCACAACTTTGAACAACATGAAGGCCTCGTGCTCACGGCCGGGTCGGTTTCCGCCTGCAAAATATCGCAGCGGAATCAGACCCGACGCCCCCCCAAGACCCTATACTCACCTCTCCGGATACGCCGCGAGTGTCTCACCCAGCGAACTGGCACGCATGCGCAGCGCAGCACATGACGCGCTGGCGCTGGGCTGTGAAGCGGATTCCCTTATCACAAATGTCATGCAGCCATTTCCACAAAGGCGCTTGGATGACAGGAAACGCATTTTGTAATTATAGGTTTGTTGAATCTGCATTTGACATCCTGGCAAATAAATGACAAATTTCCCAGAGCTGTATACAGATGCTATGCATGCTCCTCTGGGAAAAACATGCAAATATTTCCCAGAGGAGCATGTGTAGTGACCCAGTACAACGGAGCCCCTCCATAACTGTATGCATGCATTTGTCTTGTCATTGTCTTCTGTGTTGCCAGAATGATGTGCAGTCCATAGCTGCAGCGCTGTATGAGTTAACTGTCTGGTATGTGAGATGACTGTCTGGGTTATGTATCTCTTTGTCGATCATGTGACTGTACTTTATATATATGTGTATGCAAGGTATGCTAGATCAGTGTTCCCCAACTCCAGTCCTCAGGGAACCCCAACAGGTCATGTTTTCAGGATTTTCTCAGTGTTGCACAGGTGATGTAATTATTGTCGGTGCCTCACACATTGCCACAGGTGTTCTTACCATAGGATATCCTGAAAACATGACCTGTTGGTGGTCCCTGATGGACCGGGGTTGGGGACCCCTATGCTAGAGAGTCTGGAGTGAGAGCTCTCAGAAGAGGCGTACAAGGCAGCTGTCTGTGGGTACCTTCAACCTACAGACACGGAATGGAAGAGGCTGAGAGGATGGCCTAATATCCTGGCCCAATATTCCCCGAAGTTTGGCAGCATGTTTTTTTGCTTGTGAGTGTCGACGCTGCTAAATTGTCATCTACTGAAAAGAAGTCTGTTAACCAATGTTCCAGTAAAATGACCAGTTGTCCGTCCGTTTCCTGAGGCTGTGTCTTAAACAATACCCCTGTGTGTGTGGATTTACCCTGCCAACTAAGAATTTCCCCACGGAAGCTGCGGAAGAGAGGGTTTACTCCTCCAACTAGGAATCCCCTCTGCAGAAGAAACGGTGGCGTCATGAGACATAAAAAAGGACTCAGGTAAACCCTAAGTGGGTTCCTGTTTATTAACCTGCCCTTGGCCCTTGGACGTGTCACCGGTTACTTTCCAGGTGGGAGACAGTAGAGCCATCGTGACACAGCCCAAACTCTACCCCGCTGTCTCCTAGGCCGTGACCTGCTTCTCGGATGCTGCACATGTATGGCGTTATAAGTCTCCTCACACACCTTCCAGGTGCTCTCTTTAAGGAATAATAAAATGGTAGAGTTGGAAGGGACCTCCAGGGTCATCGGGTCCAACCCCCTGCTCAATGCAGGAGCACTAAATCATCCCAGACAGATATTTGTCCAGCCTTTGTTTGAACACTTCCATTGAAGGAGAGATGATACCCCTCTCGACCCACATCATAGGCTCTCACTAGCAAAGCCAGACACTTGGCCATGGAAGTTGAGCTAGCTCCAGTCATTTCAGCTAATCTGATAAAAGAATGTTTAGTATACTTTACACAGGGTGATTATCGCACAAATTCTCGGTGGAAACATCAAGTTCAAGTGATAATTGTCCACATGGCCGCCGACAGGGCACTGTACGAGAGATCGCTCACCTGTCAGAGTCACTTGGTTTTTAGCAGAACTTAACCCTTTCCAATCCACTGTCTGACGTCTTCCTACATTCTGATTAAAGCTTGTACAGCTCCAATGTCAGAAGACGTCCGACAGGGTATTCTTACAGTCTATTGCCAGCCACTCTGCTGTCAGAGCCTCTCTGGCGCACACACACTGGCTTTAGTCAGCAGATGGCACCGTTGTATAACAGAAAAAAGAGAAAGCCTTTCAGGAATCCCTGAATCCAAAATTGGATTCCCTGTCCTGCTGCCGTCTTCTTCTCCTTCCAACTGCCGCTACTCCTCGGATGTAGCGCCTCCCAGTTCTTTCATGCATTTCT